>NC_065921.1:37447908-38047908 GCF_024586455.1 Bactrocera neohumeralis
ACCTGGACTAATAAAAGGTTTCAAACCATTTTTGTTTTTTTTTTTTTGTTGCGCAAAGCGCGCACGGGTCCACCTAGTATTTATAATTTTTACGCGAGTACAGAAGTCGTTTACTTCTTTTATGATTTGAATATATGGGTTGCCATGATTGTAATGAGAGTTGTGACCAAATTACGCTAATTTCTGGTGTAATTGCGCTAATCTTATTAAGTAAATGATATATACCTTAAATAGATAGTTCGTCAATCAGTTTTCGAGAGAAAGGTTCTGCGGAAGATTTATGGCCCTTTGCTCATTGGCAACGGCGAATATCGCATTCGATGGAACGATGAGCTGTATGAGTATACGAC
This sequence comes from Bactrocera neohumeralis, assembly GCF_024586455.1. NCBI lineage: Eukaryota > Metazoa > Arthropoda > Insecta > Diptera > Tephritidae > Bactrocera > Bactrocera neohumeralis. The sequence continues at coordinate 37,448,259 of NC_065921.1, forward strand.
GACATTGACATACATACATAGTTCAGCGAATTAAAAGACAGCGGCTACGTCATGTCGTCCGAATGGTTGAAAACACTCCATCTCTGAGAGTATTCGAAGTAGTACCCACCGGGAAAAGCAAAGGAAGACCTCCACTCCGTTGTAAATATCAGGTGGAGAAGGACCTGCCTACACTAGGAATCTCCAATAGGTGCCAAACAGTAAAAAGGAAGAACGACTGTCGCGCTATTTTGAACTCGGCGATAACCGCGTAAGAAATATTAATCAATAAAATACTCAGTTTTGCATTTTTTGATCATACGTTGCTTTGCATTTCAGGTGACGATATGTACGTACATACATTGCTCAATCTCAAATTACAAATCCGGGGAAAGTGGATTTTCAATTTAATCCATTCATATGAATTTTGGGAGCTCAATTGTGGTTTTGGCCTTCAAAAACTATGATCAAAGCTGCTAATTAATTTCGCGGAATGTCAAATATGTATTTATTTTTAGTATTTCAATGAATCACACTTTAAACTCAAGTCAATTGTTTTTGCATTTAGCTCTCAACTGCTGTGGATATGTACAAGGTGTGTTCAAAAAGTATCGCGAATTTTGTGTTTTTTCAAAACTTATTTATTTATTCATGAATATCTATTTTGTCCCCTTTAAAGTAATCCCCATGAGATATTATACACTTGTGCCAACGGTTTTTCCAATCTTCGAAGCACTTCAAAAAATCATTTTTTTTAATCTTCTTCAGCTCCTCCTTCGATGCCGTCTTAATCCCGTCAAGAGAAGCGTAACGTCGTCCTTTCATGGGCCTCTTCAGTTTAGGGAACAAGAAAAAGTCACAGGGGGCCAGATCTGGGGAATACGGTGGCTGTGGCATCATTAGTGTGTTGTTTTTGGCCAAACACAAGCAACGATGTGTGAGCAGGGGCGTTATCGTGGTGCAAAAGCCAATTTTTGTTCTTCCACAAATCCGGGCGTTTCTGGCGGATTGCTTCGCGCGAATTGCGCATAACTTGCCAATCGATATGTTTAGGTCCTCAGCAACTTCTCTAACGGTTGTTAGACGATTGGCCAATACCATTTTCTCCACTTCATTAATTTTTTCGTCTGTTGTTGAAGTGCTCGGGCGTCCGGCACGCTCTTCGTCGTTCACATCTTCTCGGCCTTCTGAGAACATTTTGTACCACCGATAAACGTTGCTTCGGTCCAAGATAGCTTCGCCGTATGTCACAGTCCACATTCGGAATGCATCCGAAAATTTTTTTTTCACACAAAATTTGATACAGGTCCTTTGATCCATTTTTTTGAATAGGTAAAAAAAAAGACGATCCAAAACACGTGCAAGCAAAGCAGCTGTCAACAATTAAATGAACATTCAAAATGGCCGAGCTTGTCGGCATAAGTGAGAGACATGAGTACCAACATAACGCCACATAAAATTCGAAATTCGAATATACGTAACCCGCGAAAATTCAAAGTTCGCGATACTTTTTGAACACACCTCGTATGATTTATGCATAATTTATTTTTAGTACGCAAAACCTCAAAAGCAAAACCGAAATGTGCTTAAATACAAACGCTAGTAGTTTATGGGTACATAACGTAAAAGTACTTTGTAATTTCTAGGAATGTAGGGTTTTTTGCATTTACAGTGCACTCGCGGTAACGTGAACTAATTAAAACCAAGGGAGTTCACGTTAAAGAAAATGTTCACGTTAGCGATTGTCGAATTTGAAGACGCAAAATAACTTCAAATTGCTAAATTAAGGATTTTTACACATTTAAATGTAAAAGTATTTTATTATTGCCATTAGTATGTTCATGGGTATGAACATACATATTAAATTGCGAATAAAACTTCACATTAGATTTATTCATTAAAAAAATCCGTTATCTTTTTCTGCTGCTTTTTCCTTTCTAATAGCTGAAATACTGCTTTCTCCCTTAAGCGTCTAAGTACACTCATGTCGCTTTGATCAACCATTGCATCTCCAGCCCATTGCAATGCCTTGTTAAAGATTTCAACTGCCTCACTTGCGGCAATTTTCTTTATGGGGTCTTCGGCAATACAATCATCATCGTCACTTTCTTCAATTTCATGGATTTTGGTGGTATCATCAACACAAGGGTCATCGTTCAACTCTCGAACCATTGGCAATGTAAACTCAACCTAAAATAGAAAAAAGTAATAATGATATCAAAGTGTGTCGTAAAACTTCTACCTGAGGACTCAAGTCCTGAAGGAGATCAACTGACAGTTGCATTAAAGAGTTTATTTCTGCACTCCATTTGTCTTTCAGGATACTTAATGGAATGTTATATTCAGGGTCCTCCTCGTTTCCCATTAAACTTAAAATGTTTTTCCAACAATTGGCAAGAGTTTCTGTGCTGACCCGATCCCACGCGACAGATAAAAGGGTAACAGCATCTTTCAACGTTACATTTTTCATTGATTCAAGCAAATCTAAGTTTTTTGCTGCTATTGAAGCCAACAAACTGTTTCTGTAATATAACTTCGTTATTTTAATCGCATTTTGATCCATAGGTTGGATAAGAGGGGTGACATTTGGCGGCATGAACATGGCAATTATATTTCCATCTTCAGTTTTTAATTCTGCTTCACTTGGGAGCGTTGTCAGTAAGTAATAGTGCCGTTATTGGTAAGTTCTTACGCTTTAGAAACAATCTTACCTGGCCAAAAGCAAGAATTTATAATATGTATTAATTAAGCGAAAAAATTGTTTACCTGTGGCACAAAAGATTGATGAAACCAATGTTTAAAAATGGCAGACGTCATCCAGGCTGATTTCGAGTTCTTATAATCCGTAGGGAAACTAAAGTGTTTAAAGCTGCGTGGATTTTTTGCCTTACCAATTACTAAAAGTTTAAGTTTATGTGCAACCGATGCATCTGCGTAACAGAGAAATGTTATACGCTGCTTCTCCGTCTTTGTTCCTGGAGCAGTTTTTTCATGCGATGATACATAGGTCTTATCTAGCAAAAGCTTCCAGAATAAACCAGATTCGTCAGCATTATACAATTGGTCATTACATAACTCCATTTCCTCAATTTTTTGTTTTAGTTTCAGTTTAAATGGATCAACCAATTGAGGCTGCGATTAGAGTTTTTCTCCAGATACTTTTAGCAATCTAACTCCGTATCTTTTCTTAAATCTCTGGAGCCATCCGTCACTAGCATTGAATCCGGTCGCGTTTTCTTTAAGTAGAGAATGCAATTCCTTAGCCTTTACTTTCAGCATTAATCCACTTACAGGACAATTCCTTTCGCGCATCCGGATGAACCAAAGGTATAGACTTTTTTCCATAGCTGGAAGCTCTGACGATTTTAAAGTTTTTCTTTTTCCCGGTCCTTGGTATGTATTATTCACGCATTTTAAAATGGCTTCTTCTTTCTTTTTAATACTGTATATTGTTGACTTAGCGACATTATATTTTTTTGCTAAGTTAGTCACACTTGTTCCTTTTTTCAGACTGTCTAAAATGTCTGCTTTTTCTTTTAATTGCAAACACTTCGATTTTTTAGAACTCATTCCGATTGATTGATCACTCCGCGAAATAAAAAACCTTCAACTGAAGTAAGTCGTTGTCATATGGTAAAAATTTGCGCAAAGTTTTCAATATTAGGGGATTCCCCGAATTTAAAAAATAAAATTTAATGTATTCAGTGTTGTCCGTATGTTAATAAAAAGTGTAGTGAACAAAAATTTTGTTCACGTTACTGATTTCTTGAGAGCTGCGTACTAGCACAAGTAAGTTTGTCGCAGGAAAGTATCTTGACCGTTTCTTAAGCGTTTTTTTATATGAAGTTTTTACGTTTCTTGAGAGCTGCGTACTAAGCTTAAGTTTGTTCACGTTACAGAGTAGTCAGTGTAAAAAAAGCGTGTTCACGTTAGACGGTGTTCACGTTACCGCGAGTGCACTGTATTTCGTTTATTTTGAACGAGCAATGCTGTCAACAGTTTCTGGAATTCAAACAATAGTTGAAGCTGCATTCCAATGTCGGAGTAATAGCGGTAGCCAAGGCACGAGGGATTTGCAAGCCAGTAATGAGCAATGCTGTAAATTGTTTAGTTTTCTGCATAGAACCACGAGCTTTTACATTTACAATTTAATAACTGTAGTCACTTTGCGTCCATTGACGGCATTGCTTGTGCGTGAGAGGTGTATCACTGTGATAAGCTGCGGTAATAAGTTGAGGATAAGTCCTTTGCAGATTTGCACACAGTTTTTTGCCATTTCATATTCCCCTACATATGTATGTATGGTATGCATGAATGTATACTTTTTATTGAAGTCTATAAATTGTTGCGTATGCATCGGGTATTTGCAACGTCTGCGATAGGAGTGATTCGTTGGAGTCTGTATATTAGGGTGTTTGTTATTTCCCTAATTGATGTTTTTTTGCAGCGCCGTCTGAAGTTTCAGTTTTTGCTGTGCGTAAATCACTTCACTTTCCACATTTATTTTAGAATATGGAACTTTTTGACTCTCTGAAATGAAGTGTTTTTTTTTTTGCAAAGTGTTCACATAGTGACACGTCGTATGAGCAACACAGAATGTAATACATACATCACTTGTATGAATGCACAGACGACTGATGTAGAACTTTAAGTGCATACAACTTTTAAACGAAGATTTAAAAGGAAAGATCTTAGGATGTTTTTGTACTAGAATATCATTTTTTCAAAGTTCCAGTTTTACTTCTTTAGTGCAAAATATTAAAAAATCCCATGTTATATGCATGCATACTGTGAGCAAAAAAATAGTCACACTTTGTTCATAGTTTTAGAATTCTTGAATTTATTCTTCAAAGCTTCGTCCCTTAATGTAATCCTCCTTAGCCCCAATTCACTTGTGCCAACGGTTTCTTCAACCCTCAATTTCCGGAATAGCCTTCAATGCGCGTAGCGATTCACGTTTAATGTCTTCAATTGACTCAAAACGTATTCGGAGTGCACCACACCTCGATAATCAAAGAAAACTGTCAACATAACATTGATTTTTGACCTGCTTTGACGTGGGTTTTTCGGCTTCGGTTCATCTTTGTCACGATATTCGGCCAATTGATCGTTTGTTTCCGAGTCGTAAGCATACAAGTAGATATAAGACTCATCGATAGTAATACATACATTAGATGACATCCAGGTTGTCGGAAAGCTTTATTTCACAGACGTTAACCCGACACAATTTTTCGGAAAAATTAACTGATTTTGGAATCAATCGTGCTTTTCTTAGGCCCAAATGATCTTTCAAAATGGTTTTCACTAATCCTTCCGATATTCCAACGATGTCAGTAAGATCTCTGACTGTTAACGTCGTACTCTCAAGCCCGTCTTTAAGCAAGTCTTTTATTTTATGGACGTGTTGATCATCAGTTGATGTTGATGGCCGTCCTGGACATGGTTCGTCGTTAACACGTTTTCGACCCTCTTTGAATAATTTCTACCAATCAAAAACACTTTCTAGCGACAAACAGTTATCACCGAAGGCATTTTCCAATAATCAGAACACAACAGAAATTTTCAAGCGCACGCAAAATTTAATGGAACTGCTTTGTTGAATAATTTCACTCATCGTAAAATTCGCCGAATGCGAAGAAAAAGCCGCCACTTTCAAAATAACAAGACATTTCACAAAAAAATTATGGACCACCCTACACATACATTGATATATACATGTATATACGCATATATGGCATTATGTAAATAACTTTACACTCAAAAGAACTTCATTATACTATTAACTCAGTGTCGGTATGTCAATGTTAAGTCGTATGTCCTTATCCCCGGGTATTATAAATCTATTACAGTCGCAATATCAAATACAGAAAATGCGCAAAGTTTAAAACCCGTACTACCCGAGTGCGCTATACACATGGACGCTGTTTCCTGGTCATGAGTTCGCAACCTGACTGAAACTCGAACCAGTTGGACGCCGCTAAGAACTCAAAACGCTCGGTCGAACAAGATAACTACATATTATTGTCATTATTACAATTATGGAAACACACATACTCGCATCTACACACATGCAAATATGTACTTACGTAAAAGGCGCTTACATTGCGTTTTTACAGCAATACACTACATTTTCGCTCTTTGCGAACGTAATCTCTGTTCTCTCTTCACTGTCCCTGTCATCTGATCGATAAGCGTAATTTATGTTTGGACTTAAGGCATTGTCAATAGAGCCACTATGTATGCAGTGAAGCGCTTTCAAGGACACACCTGTTGATATGGTTTGTTTGTATGTTCTTTGTGCCACAAGGCATCCTTTCAATTACGATTCCATCAGCGCAGCAAATTTATTTGCTTTTTTTTTATCTGCAACATTGTTGAATAGTGTGCTAGCAAATGATACCAATTTGTTACATAATAACATTTTTACATACAAATATGTAATATATCAATATAATTGCTATAATTTCCTGAACTCCACATATGTATATAATACAAAAGAAGAACTAGGAAAGAAATAAGTCGAAAAATATTTATTTGTAAGGTAAAAACTTTAGAAAAATTCGTCTCATCTAAGAACTTTAGTTCTCCTATTTGAATTTAAAATAAATAACTGAAGGAAATGCCTTGGTTTCAATGTATGAGTACTAAGGTTGGTAGATGTGGAAGCATATTGACGTTTCTTTTTTATAATTTTCTGGTATTTCTAAGCAGCAAGAGGATTTTACCATCTGGTCAAATTTGACCTAGACTGGTTCATTTCAATTGAGGGCGCAAACCGAAAAGAAGATGATTTTTCTCTAGATTGGTGCAACTGTTTTTTTTAGATTTGTGTAAAGTTTGATTTTAGCTGTTTGACGAACATAAATATTTGAGTGGCGAAGGCAATCAGTGAAGGTCGTGAAGTCATTGAGAAATTACTTCATGCGAGTCGTTCATCTATCTCTGCTAATAATATCAACAACATCGAGAAATTAAAGAAATAGTAGAAATCATTGTTACAACTAAGCGAAAAAACATCAAGATAAGGAAAAAATTGAAAAGGTCTTAAAAAAAACTGACACATACGAACGCCAAACCCTTCGAGGGTTTTACTATACTGACCTAGTACCATCACCCTGACTTGGAATTTCTCACCCCCCAGATTAGCTGTTGTACTGTGTATTTACAAAGCCTGAGATGGTTTGATTGAAAATTAGGAATTTTTTGTCCGATATTAGATCAATATAATAAGAAAAAACCATATTTTAAATTTTTATTCAAACAATTTGCAGGAATCAAAGTCATGGAAACACCTTGAGGTGTGATACTTCATGACAAAAAAAAAAAACAAGAAAGAAAACATATGAGATCTTTAATTACTCCATGTTATGGCCAATGATCCCTTGTAAAATTTGTAAACAAAGCTTAACATTACGCCGACATTTTTACTGTACTTAGTCATTCAAACACAATAAATTACAGTAATTTTTATATTAAGCCCAATTTCAAATAATTAAAGCTCGTATATCGATTTCAGAGATTTACTTGAAAAACTGTATTTATTACTTTGTTGCCTGTTCTTAAAAAAATTATGATCCAATACCTAGAAAAATAGTCGGCTGGATATAATTAAAATAACTCATAAGAAAAGCAGCTTTGGTTAGTGCCGACCTAAGGCGTAAGTAGTTTCAAAAGTCCCAATTACAGTACCCTAAATTATATGTATTAGTTAGAAATTGACCTCAGTTTACTCCTATATCTTCATAAATTTGCATTGATTTCACTCAAACTATCGATTAATAAATGTTGAACACAAATCTCACTGTATTACTACATATGTACTAGTAACTTTAAGAATATATGTTTAATTGTTTATTGAGCAATTCCATGAACTAATTCGTGGTTGATCACATCAGTTATTCATTTAAGGAATTAAAACATACTTCATTATGTAGCAGTGACCATCACACAAATGAATTATCTGTTCTTGATCCACTCTATACACTCTATGAGACGCTTGTCTATGTGTTCACCGCACAGTGTACAAACATTTTTATACCCTGAACAGGGTATATTAAGTTTGTCACGAAGTTTGTAACACCCAGAAGGAAGCGTCGGAGACCCTATAAAGTATATATATAAATGATCAGTATGTTGAGCTGAGTCGATTTAGCCATGTCCGTCTGTCTCTGCCTGTATATATACGAACTAGTCCCTCAGTTTTTAAGATATCGTTTTGAAATTTTGCAAACGTCATTCTCTTCAAGAAGCTGCTCATTTGTCGGAACGGCCGATATCGGACCACTATAACATATAGCTGCCATATAAACTGAACGATCGGAATCAAATTCTTGTATGGAAAACTTTCACATTTGACAATGTATCTTCATCAAATTTGGTATAGATTATTACCTAAGGAAACAATGTAATCTCCGAAGAAATTGGTCAGATCGGTAAACTATAGCATATAGCTACCATACAAACTGAACGATCGGAATCAAGTTCTTGTATGGAAAACTTTTGCATTTGACAAGATATATTTACGAAATTTGGTATAAATTATTTTCTAAGGCACCAATGTGATCTGTGAAGGGTATATTAGCTTCGGTGCAGCCGAAGTTAACGTTTTTTCTTGTTTTTTTTTTATTTACTTTATTTACAATCTATCTACATTAAGATATTCAGTAAATTAGATCTAGTAATAATCCAAAAATTGTATTGAGATTTAATAATAGGTTGTCAAAAAAGTCTTGCGGTATTTGTATTGAATTTTTTTTTTTTATTGAAATTGAAATGAATTTTTGATGATTCATGCCCAGCTCTTGACCGATGCTACGGCTGTTACTATGCCGGTCTCTTTCGACCAATTCAACGATTTTATCGCAATTTTCGACGACAGTCCTTTCGGAGCGTGGCGACCACCTCTACACCAGAACGAAAACGTTGAAACCATCGTTGTGCGGTGGAAATGGAAACTGTATCGGGTCCATAAACTGCACAAATTTTATTGGCGGCTTGAGATGCATTTTTGCCTTTATCGTAGTAGTACTGTAAAATATGCCGTATTTTCTCTTTATTTTGCTCCACGTCTGCGACGCTATAACTCACGAACGACTTAAAAGAAACGACAATCAATCAAATACGTGTTAGCGCGTGAAATGAGCTTTCCAAAAAGGTATAGCATGACCCGATGCGACGAATAAAACTAGAACTACTCGCTTTCAGCGCCAACTAGCGAAAACACCGCAAGACTTTTTCATTATTAATATTCATTATTTATATCTATGGTATTATGTCATGACATTATGGCTGATCGTTTCATTATACAGGAGTGTAGATGAAAAGGACAATGAAGCAGCTTCATTGCAACTTTCTCAAAAATATGTTCGGTTGTAAGATTTCTTAAACCTTTTTTGTTCCGTGTGATACTCGATTGTAGTGTTACTTTATATCATTACATTATTAACTCCAACGCAAATGGTCATCTTCTCAACATCTTAGACAGAAATCCGTCTGAATGACTGCTCATTTTTAACTATTTTATTTATTCTTTTGAATGTAAATTTATACAGTGTGGAACCGCTGTAAAATAATTTTAACTTTAAATGTTCTTGAACCTCTCAGTCTGGTACCCATATTTTAGTAATTTGTGGATTTTATTAATTCTATTGAATTAAAACATCCAAAACGGTGGCAACTCTTGATGTTTTTTATTAGTATTGATTTTCAATTGTAGACCAAAACAACTCCTCGGAGATAGCATTAAAAATATATATACATTCTTCTACAAAACAGAAGGAACAGTTAATTTGAATCCGCGAATTGTATTGATTTTTCGTTAAAACTAGTAATAGTTCAATTTTATTTTTATAAACTTTAACATTTTTGTTATCATGATCAGCGTGAAGCTTAGAAGAAGTTGTTGGCAAATCTAAACCGATGTTCCACAAAAAGATAGAATGCAATGGTGGTGATGTGATCCCTGTCCACGTAGATGAGTCCATGAGCCTTGAGCCTGCTTCTACAAATTGCTGAGCAATCTATTACACAGTACAACAGCTAATCTGGGGGGTGAGAAATTCCAAGTCAGGGTGATGGTACTAGGTCAGTATAGTAAAACCCTCAAAGGGTGTGACCTTGGCCAGGATTAGTCCAAGTCGTTGGGATACCGAATGGCATACTTTCACGTCTTCTATTTTTCCAATCCATTAGACGGTTGTAGCAACTTTTACACACTATATTTGGTACCCAATTTTCGTTCACTATAACATTTTGGTTGAAGTACATCTCGTATGTTTGAACAAAATCTGTACTGAAATTTCCCCTTTTTTATGTGTTGAGACATATCGAGTTATATTAAACTACGTTTTTGCAAGATAAGGAAAAAATTGAAATGGTCTTAAAAAAACTGACACATACGAACGCCAAACCCTTTAAGGGTTTTACTATATTGACCTAGTACCATCACCCTGACTTGGAATTTCTCACCCCCCAGACAATAATCCCAAAAATGTTCCACAGTGTTATCGGGTGTTCTGCAATTTTCCGTTCCATATTGTAAAAATGTCAGTTTGCAGAAGAGACCATGCCCATTTTGGACAAGTGTTTCTTGACCCTGTAGTATAGTATAGAGGACGACAAGCAGACGGAATTTTCAGATATTCTACGAAATAATAAGAAGCAAAATACTCTTAGGATAGGTTTACAAGTAGACTTCTTGTTTCAGCATTACAATGACCCTAACAAAGTTTGAATGTGGTTGTGATGCAATGCTTGTAGATTTACTACCACACCTCAAAGCCCAGATGTAAACCTCTTTGAGCATCTTTGATATGAGCTTGTGACTAGAATAAGAAGACTCATTTGTCAATGGTTTACTGCTTGCCCGCTTCACTTACCACTTGTTAGCCTTGTGTATTTTAAAATAAAAAAACCTCGGGATTTGGCTTTAACAATCTAAGCTGACACCGACTTGTATTTGTTTTAAATTAATTCAATTTGATTTGTGGGGTTTCTTTTTTGGTTTTAAAATACAACTTCACTTAATATAGCTAACTGCAATTTCCAATAAAATTTAATACGCTGCGGAGCGGTGGCGAGAAGCGATGTGAATTCAAGGCGGTCGAATCAGAACTGAACTGTGTAGAGCCTGACCCTTTTCATGCTGAGTAGTGTGGTGTGAGTTGGAGTGTGTGGATCCTGGGCTCTCGCGTGTGGGTGGTGTTGATGTGGAGTGTGGTGAGTGTGCGTGTTAGTGATGGGTGTAAGTGTGGTGTGGGGCAGGCGACTAAGGCTCATTTAGCCAGTCAATATATTTTTTCTAATTTGGTATCCCTGTCAGTCTTACTACTTTTTGTTCATAGTGTATATCGCAATGGCTAACGCGTATCGGCTTGAGGTAGGTCACTGTCCACCGTACCTTTTGGTGATGCCCTTTAACGTTAACGAAACTGATTTCACGCAAAAAACACGCTGTCAAACTATTTTTTGTGCCAAAAGATTACACAATACTGTTATTTTTACTTTGATGGCATTTGAGCTACACGTCAATCAAATGCACCCCATCCAAATGATGGTGGACATATAAATGCGTAAAACCGATAAATATCTGCTTTACACTTAAATACATAAACTTTATTTATTATGACCTCAAAGCTCAGTCGTAAAGTTGCATTTGTGTGTATGCGTGTCGTAAAAGGTGCGTGTATGACTAAAGGTCAGTCAATTAAATCAATGTTGTTCTGCTTTGTGTCAATCGTCAACAAGGTCGCGGGAAATATATTTATTGTTGTGAACTGCGGAGAGTTTAAAAAAAAGTTGAAAATTATACATTATTTCCATCATAAGTGACACGCAGCGCAGAAAAGGACTTTGAGTTCCAAGTACAATGGCAGCAACAGTGTCATTTACGCCACAGCTGGAACGGTTACGCGAACACGGCTTGAAAATCAACGTCGCTAAATGCGAATTCGCGCAGGAAGAGGTGTTATTTTTGTGTCATCGAGTCAGTAAAACCGGCATTCGACCATCAACCGACAAAGTGGACGCAATCGCAAATTATCCCAAGCCTGAAATTGCCAAGAAACTTCATAAGTTCCTCGGAATGATTAACGTTTATCGCGATTTTATTCCAAAACTCAAGGTCGACTACGCGTTCTAATCAAAGGCAACAAGATAAATGATAAATTGCCAGTTATTTTGACCGAAGACGCCGAAAGAGCTTTCGAAGAATGTAAGCAAGCATTGATCGACGCAGTTACGTTAGCCCATCCATTGCCAAACGCTAAACTGGCACTTCAGGTTGACGCTAGCAATTTTTCGGTCGGATCGGTCGGAAATTTGAGCCAGTCGGATTTTAATCAAAACGAATGACCGACCGTCAGAAGCGCTACAGCACATATGATCGCGAGTTATTAGCCATTTACCAATCAGTCAAATATTTTAATCACATGATTGATGGTAGGCGCTGCACAATTATGATATGATAGGTCCAACCAATCACATTCGCATTTTTACAAAATCCCGAGAAGGCATCGCCACGACATTTGAATAATTTGGATTTCATCGGTCAGTAACCACCGATATCTGTTACATTCCCGGAACGGACAACATCGTAGCCGATTTTTTCTCCCGCATCGAGAGCGTATGACCCTGTGAAGCAATCAATTTCGATGAGTCGACTGAGAGTCTGAAAATCTACCAAGAATTTAATGATTTTTTTGAAGAGCAACACGTCAACATTACAACTAAAATTAGTTAATATCCCGAAACCAACCATTGTTTGTGACGTTTCAACGAAACACCTACGACCATTCATCACTAAGGATTTTCGTCATAAGTATTCAACTCTGTTCACAACATGGCTCATCCCAGTAACAATCAAAATGATCAGCGAGCACTTTGTTTGGCCAAACATAACGAAGGCCATTGCCGAAATGGTACAAACTTGTATTTCATGCCAAAAATCCAAAATTGCGCAACACAACAGAGCAGCACTTCAAAGTTTTTCTACACCAAGTAGACGCTTCGAATGGATTCACATCGATTTAGTCGGACCATTGCCAGTTTCAGTTGGTTATCGCTATTGTCTTTGTTGCATCGATAGATACACTCGTTGGCCAATCGCTATTCCAATTGAAGACATTCACGCCGTTACCGTCGCCAAGGCTTTAATCAACGGTAGGATAACTTTCTACGGTGTGCCAGCTAAAATCACCACAAATCAAGGCAAGCAATTCGAAGCAAAACTATTCAACGAATTAGCGCGTATGATTGGAACAAAACACCTACGTTCAAGTCCACGTTTCTTTCGCCGACAATTGGTTATTAAGTTTTCATTTTTTCCGTGACTTAATTATCATTCAACCACTGGTGGGGGAGTACTGTGGCGGTTAGATTTAATTTAAATTTATTTACAATTTTAATTTCATTCTGATTTAAATTTTAAAATTCACACCAATATCGGTTTGACTTTTGATTTAATAAGGCGCTGACAGTTCTAGCGTTCCGTTAGATGACATTTCACTTTCGTTACACATAACCGTACAGATAGCATAGAGCTCAGTTAGTCAGTCAAGTCGAGTTATTCATATCACACACATCTCATGTACAACAATTTTCAAATTAATAAATAAATAGTTTTTTAGTGGAATTCATTCATTGAATTCATTTAGAAACCCACAAGCACGCCCGCTCCGCAACATCCACCAACATGGTAGGTCTTTCACCATTCATCCCTGTGGATCTCATACGATAAAGGAGCTGCTCCGAAAGGAAGAAGGAGTAGACAGAGAAATTTATTGGCAATAACTCTAAGGAATGCGCCTGTAACCTCCCTATGGAGGCTCAGGCTACTTGTCGCATTCCACACTAGGTGAGCCCTTGCGATTTAAGCGAAGGCACAAGGTCGCGGTACAGCCCTATTTATCTTATCTTATCTTACGTTCTAGTGGGAGGTATAGGAAATTATGAAGTTTTTAAAACCAATCTAAAAAGAATTTTATATTTTAATTTTTTAGAGCAATTTGTTATATGAACTATGCACACTGGTAAAACTGGTCTAAAATGTGGGAAATGCAAAACTTGGTGGCGTTGAAGAGAGCAGTTATACCAACTTAATGAGATCCACGCACTCTCTTTCTGCGAATACAACTGGATAACTTCGTCATTGCTTTACATGGAAATTTATTGGCAAGAGAATATTGGTTGGAATAGTTTTTTTGACAAGTCCACGTTCAAATCCAATATGATTCCCAACCGTGGCAAACATTAATCACCACAAATACAAGAGAAGAAAACATACAATGTTTTCAGAATAATTTTCAGTTGTCGGTGGCTCGACTGTAGCCCAGACCTACATACTTTTTGCTTATATTGATTTTAGTGACAAAAAAATTTCGCGGAAAATTTATTTTTTGTTAAAGTTAAAGGAATCCGCGAGATGTTTGACAGGAAATGCGACAAATTAAATCGGAAGGCTAAGAGCACGTTAAAGGCAAGTATCGGAAATTTTGCAGATCTTCAAACTGGATTTTTTTACTCTAGCGGAATATTACACAGAGTTATAAGGTTTTTGCTTGTTTGAGAGTGATCGAACAATGACAGATACAATATCATTAGATATCACATATTCAGCATCGGAATCAAGGCGAAATTTGTATTACAATGTTTATTTGTATAGTATTTTTGGAAAACAAAAAACTTAGAAGATGGATAACATTAAAGAAGTCACTATCTATATGAATTTATAAAGTTAACTGTAATCGGTTCTATATTATGTAGTTTCATCATACCCTCATAAGAGAATACATGTTGACCTTACTATAAAGTAATTTTGTGTCTCAAATTTTTCAAATTATTATTTCAGAAAATTTAAAACAATATTAAATGAGAAGACTTCTAAAATACTTTCGCCGAATGATTTTATATGTGCTTTCGGGAAAAAGATGAATCATGTGGTCACTTGCTTTTGTAGTTTCATTCTCTATCAAATTTGAAAATAAATCAGTCATTGATTTTTCAGGCTATATGGTATATTGAGCTACTGTTGAGTAAAGAGTTAAAAGTAGTCAAATAACACAGAAAACGAACAAGACGCCAAAATGCCACGGTAATTGCGAATAATAGGCCCATCACAAAGAGTACTCCATGTCTGTTTTTTACTGACATGACATGTTGAACGTATGCTCAAAATGAAAGCATTGTTGTATGCCAATAAAACTCCTTTAAAATCAAATATTTTTTTTTTTTGAATTCGTATTTATTTTTATTCACAAAAGACATTCGATTCAATACGGTAGGACATTAACGTTGTACATATGTACATACATATATTTTATATTAAGAGTTGAATCTCTACTCTGCTGTCTGTTGTGAGAGTCGTAACAGACAACGTGTATAATTTAGCAGTCCTATAGTCGTTGTCACTTATCTGTTGTGTTTTTTAAAATACTATTTATAACGAAAGTTAATCTTACGATTTATTCGCTTAAAAATCATACTTTTTTGCTTGCAATCAATTGAAAAGTACCTGGCCTGGCGCTACTAGGATTAAATTCATATGATTTTCAATTAGCCCTAACCATCAAAAGTCGCGTGTATAAATTTGATAGCTGTCGGAGAGTAAAGCAACTTTTGTTATTGTGAAAAAAATATTATTAAAAATGAATTTCGTATGTAAGAAAAAAATACTGTTGAAGCCATGATTTAGATTGATCAATATTATTTGGGCTCTGCACTAAGAAAATCAACCGTTGAAAAGGGATTTGAAACTAGGCGAAATGAGCACCGAGAACTATGAACGCAGTAGACGCCCTAAAGAGGCTATTACCGACGAAAACATCAAAAAAGTCCATACAATAATTTTAGGTGTGGATAAAGTGAAATTGTTTGAAATAGTAGAAGGAGCTCTAGAAATATCAACTAAATACTAAGTATATGTAAACTACGAGTATTTGGGTATGAGAAAGCTCTATGCAAAGCACAATCAGTCTCGGATAAGAGACCCCCCTTTTGATGATTGATGACGACCATGGCAAATGAGCTAAGGATTACGATTTGAGGGGAAGGTGCCGCTGCCCAGCTGGTTGATGTCCTCGTTAAAGTGAAGGCTGACATCACCGCCGTCCAAGAAATGCGATGGACGGGACAAAGGCTGAGGCGAGTAGGTCCTTGTGGCTTTTACTACAAAGGCCATATAAAGGAGTGCAAGCTTGGTGTGATATTCGTGGTGGGAGAGAGTCTCCGCCGCTGAGTACTGTCATTCACTCCAGTGGATGAAAGTCTAGCCACAATCCGCATCAAAGCGAAGTTCTTCAACATATCGCTGATTTGCGCCCACGCCCCGATGGAAGAAAAGACGAAGTGACCAAAGATGTCTTCTATGAGAGCTTGGAGCGCACGTATGAGAGCTGCCCTCGCCACGATGTCGAAATCGTGCTTGGCGACTTTAATGCCAGGGTGGGTAAAGAAGTTATATTTAGCACTACGGTCAGTAAATTCAACCTCCACGATGAAACTTTCCCAAATGGGTTGCGGCTGATCGACTTCGCCGGCGCCCGAAATATGGTTATCTGTAGTACTAGATTCCAGGTTAAGAAAATTCATCAAGCGACCTGGCTGTCTCCGGATCGAAAAACCACCAACCAGATCGACCACGTTGTGATAGACGGAAGACACGTCTCCAGTGTTTTAGATGTGCATGCGCTCCGGGGTCCTAACATCGACTCGGACCATTATCTTGTTCCAGCCAAGGTTCGCACCTGCCTCTGTACAGCAAAAAAACGCCGACGCCGACGTCGACGTCGAGAAGCTGCAATCACCTCAGAAAGCCGAACGATTTTTTACTTGACTTGCACTCCTGCTCTCTGAAAGTACTGATCAACAACTCGGTATGTGGGACGATACTAAAATTATGGAGGGAAATCTTCTCCAGCCTGCTGAACGGCAGTGAAAATATAACGCCAGGAGAACATCGATGACGATGGAGCAGCCGTTCCATTACCCGGCCATGAAGAAGTTCGAATAGCAATTACCCGCCTGAAGAACAACAAAGTAGCGGGGGCCGATGGATTGCCGGCCGAGCTATTCAAACACGGCGGCGCAGAACTGTCAACAAATTGATTGGACCTTATCAGTGTGGCTTTAGGCCTAGAAAATCAAGAAAAGGACCTGGCTTCGCTTGGAATCTCCAAACAAGAAACGACTGGAGCGTTGTTGTTAACTCGGCTATAACCACGTAAGCGGTTTCTATGCTAGTAAAGAAGAAGAAGATCAGTATGGATACA
Organism: Bactrocera neohumeralis; assembly: GCF_024586455.1. NCBI lineage: Eukaryota > Metazoa > Arthropoda > Insecta > Diptera > Tephritidae > Bactrocera > Bactrocera neohumeralis. The sequence continues at coordinate 37,465,502 of NC_065921.1, forward strand.
GACAATGAATATATAAAGTATAGTATGTTAAACAAATAATTACAGTTAATAGGCTTTCTGCAATTCGAGTAATAAGTGTTTTCCGGACTATATCAACCGACGCTGCTGAAATATTAGCCAGTATGCTGCCCGTTGACATCCAGGGAAATGAACTCGAGCGATTATATAAGCTAACAGCGCCTATCAAAGTGACATAACCGCTTTTTTCAAGGCTACTAAGTTTTATTTTACAGATTTCAGACCCGTTGAAATAAAAAAAAATTAAAATACAAAGATGTTCTTTATAGATTATGAAAACTTAATGAATCCTGTACGAAATCAAGTGCCTACTACAAGGTTCTTCTGCGCGACAGCAACTTTCACTATCTTATTATAGTAAAATATTTTATTTATACTAGTTGTATGTTCGATTCGCTACTTTCCTATGGGGAAATCGTATCAAACGCCTAATATTATTCAGGAAATTCTTAATTGGAAAATTGCGCATAAGAGCAGGAAGTTTTAGAAAAAAAGATATTAATTTAATTATTTCATATACATAAAAACGACTGTAGTATGTATTCTGTGATGCCTGATCTGTAGAACACCAATGGGAAATGCTTAGTAATATCAATATCAATATTATACGCGTTTCAAACGCACTAAGTAAACATATATAGTACATATGTACATATATGTATTTACGTCTACAAAAATATAATTACTGATTCTTCAACTAAATCTACTAGGTTGAGACGCAGTTGTTAAGGCAAATTGCTCTTTTTTCGCTTTTTTCTCTTTCAATTATAATGTATAAAATTATATACTGTTCAAACCAAAATGTGTTTATTAAATATTTTCGATCTCTTATCGCTTATGCAATGGAATCTGCTGACAGCGGTCGCTTAACGAATCACTCTAGGTGCTTTTGCACTGTTGCAGCAGACGCTGTGCGTACATTTGGCTTGTGCCTGCCGACCTTTCGTCGCAGGATTCGCACTAGTGACGAAATCAGAAATTAATTAAACGCGTAATCTAATTGAATTATGAAGCATTTTTCGGTGTAAAAACACTAGAGTACATTTGCTTACACTTACATATGTACATATACTATTTGTTGTTCGCATTCACGTCATAATTTATTAACTTGATTAACATGATTGGAGTAGAACACCAGCTGAGCGTGAAGCAAAGAAAAACTGATTTAATTGAAAACAAATTTAATAAAGAGTTGTACTATAATCATGCGTGCATAAGTGAAAAATAACTGTTTTTATTAAAGTTACGTAGTGATAATGGCCATTGTGAAGGCAAATCGTTGTCCTCTCCAAATTTGCTCGAGAATACAGCGAAATTATATTGTGACAAAAAAGTCAAAAGAATTTGTTATTTAAATTCTCCAGGTAAGTGATATTTAAAAAAATTCCTTAATTACTATGTCAAATATGAGCGCGATCTGACGCTTGTTTACAGCAGCTGCTTAAGTCGGTTCACCACAGTGGTGCGTTGCGATTTTTACAATGGATAAAAATATCGAACAAAGAATTTCTCTCAAATTTTGTATTTCTAACCAAATTTCCTGTGCGGAATCGTTGGAAAATGCTTACAGTAATTCAGTTTTATCTAAAACACAAGCCTATGAGTGATACAAAGCCTTCAAAAACGGTCGAGAGATCGTTGAAGACATGCCTCGTTCTGGACGACCTTCGACCTCTTCAACTGAAATCTTTTTCGAATGATTTTGGTGGATATTTTGAGTATGAAAGCTGAATTTTTTTCACGTCAAGCCACGATTGTGACCGAATTTAAAGCCAAAATCACCAATACCCGAATACCACCATCGTATTCACTAGATTTGGCTCCGTATGATTTTTTCTTATTACCCAAACTGAAATTGCTGCTCCGTGGAGCCCGTTTTCCGAGTTGCTGATAATTAAAGAAAAGTATAATTCTGCTCTGCAAAAGTCGATATTACATACTTCAGAGCTGAGCAGGATCATTAAAATGCAGCAGCTCCGCTATTTCCCAGAAATGTCAAAACATCGGTAAAAATTAAAAAAAAAAGTGTCTGGAGCGTGAAGAACCTTAATATGTTCCAAATCGACCAACCAGCTGTTCCATTTATTTCTCTTCTAGTGATTTGAAATATTAAAATTATTTATATATCTTTTATACTCATCCAATATTGCGGCATACAACCAAAAGCACCTATGTATGTGTAACATTAAATTGAGTATTTGGAGCCAGTATTGAGTATTTTTTCTTAAAAAGGTGATAGTGAACAGATATTCCATGATAAGATACATATCTTCCATATTGACCGATGTGTTCGATACAGAGTCAACCGGATGGACCGTGATCCGCATATTTGGCGCTTAGACGAAGGAATGGACCAATTTCGTACAGCATGCGCTGAGTTATGTCTCTATCGAAAAGATGAGAATGCTAACAGCGATTCATACTACAGTGCGGTGCTGCAAAGGCTGGCATAGAATTTCTGCTGAAAGTGGCATACCAATTGCCGACTTTTCGACCTGGTCCATATGAAATTATTCTAATGCTAGATTCGAACAATATAGAGTGTTTTTGAAAAAAAAAATTAAAAATTAAAATAATTAGAGGATTTGTCCAACAATTTTGAGATATTGATCTAAAAATTTCCACACGTAGTTTTCTCCCCAAAAAGCTGCTCATTTGTCAGAACCGCCGATATTGGACAACTATATCATATACATAGCTGTCATACAAACCGAATGGTCCATATTATGTCCTTGTTTGGAAAACTTTTTTATTTCACGAGGTACGTTCAAGAAATATAGTACAGATTATTATACAAGTGAGCGGATTATTATTTTTAATACCTTAAGAAAGCGCTCAAACACAATTCCTTGTTTGGAAAACTTTTTATTTGAGTCTCCTTTTCAATTTTTTTTTTCATTTGACCAAGTCCCCTCCTTAAGTAGTCATGGATGACTGCTAAAATAACGCTTTAATTTCGGAACATAACATTTTCAGATCTTATATAGAGCAGTTACATATATGCTGTCAAACAAACTGACTGTACTCGTACGGAAAACTTGAACCTATTATAGGTATTAAAAACAACATTTAATGGGTTACATGGGTTTTCAGGCTTCAAAAAAATCGATATGTTTTATGGTCTTCAAGTTGACTCGAGTAATAGTATAGTAGATACAACCTTGGAAAGTGAATACAACGTGGTCCGCTATGCAGACTCTTAAAACTTTAAACGAATTTTTCTAGAAACTGTGTTTTCAAAGTCGGTTGTCAAGATTTCTTGCAAGCTACTCAACCTGTCTTAATGAAATTATGCACAAGTCTTCGGGATATAATTTACAAGGTCTTGAACGAAGGATTTTTTTCAATTACACCTAAATGAACATTCAGAAATGCCAACAAATGTTCACCAAAATTTTCATTTTTTCTAAAAACGTCGTTCAAAAATACATTTTTCACATTTTGTTTTATTTTCTTCCCCTACACTTAGTTTATGGGCTTAGGGAGAACACATCATTTTTCTTGTTACTTCATATGAACCTCTAAGTAGTTCTATGGTCAATGTGGAGGTAACTTTTCTCAGAGGGTCTGTCGAAAATGACGTCGTATAGCCGACAAAATTGTCATAAAATATGTATCTTTGGAATAAAAACAGTTTTAATAAAATATTTAATTTTTATGGTATTTTTTATATTAAATTATTGAAAATATTTTTTTAATAAAAAAAGTAATTAAAAAATGTTTACTCGAGGTAACATTAAGTGAGTTACTAAACAGATTACAACATTTTAGTTTTGAACACTTTTAACTAAAAATTTTTAATTTTAAATTGTTAATTTAAATTTTACTACATTTTTTTGTTCATTTAATGACTGCATTTCTTTTGGCGAATAAGGAAAGCAAACTTACGCTGGCATCAAGGACACTCACAAAATTTCTTTACATTTCCTTGTGATATTTCCAACAGTTTTATTTCATATATAACTGTTTAACACGAGAAAATTTCACAAATATTTTTTTGACATTTCACATAAACGGGATTATTTGTAATTTTTATTTCATTTTAATTTCCGAAAATACTAAACACACGCTTTCAATCACAAAGTCATTTGAAAAACATAGCTTTTGGATTGAGTTGTCGCGCACTGGTTGTCGCTTTCGAACAGCAACGAATTTATTTCGATTTGAAATTTTTATATTTGCTACATTTTTTTCACAAAAATAATGCAAACATTCGCTTAAGTGGCACTTTTTAATTTTATTTCCAATTTACATATTATTTGTATTTTTATTTATTTATGTTTTTTTTTTTTGATTTGCTATTTCCTTCACCACTAGCACCAACACTAAATTTATTTATAAAATTCATATGGCACGCAACAACAAATGCACACCAATCGCCGTTGCAAAAGAACTCAATCGAATGGCAGCAGCGCCAAGCGCCAAGCAACGTACATATGTATGTACATATCAATTTTCCAACTTTATAAGTCCAACTCGCTGGGGTTACAGCACTCGCAATTGATTTCAAATTCATTCGCATTTATAAACACACATACATACATACACATGATATTTGCATTCAATTCACAAGCAGTAAACAACAACGGCAGCAACGCAGCAACGGTTTAAATGTGCTATTTGAAGGAAATCACTCATGGCAATATACAGACATATGGAAATATTTGTTTCAACTTACTAGTTATGCGAAGCTTTCGAAAATGATGTCTCACTAAATTATTTGCAGACTTTTATTTATTTTATTTTAATTAACACGTTTATTAAGCACTTTGAATTAGCGCGTAACGGCCATAACTTTAAATGCACAGCACTCACTGGCTACTTAACAATGAACAACAATAAACATTTGGCAGCCACTGGCTTTAATTTCAAAGCAACACTACACAACTGTAAACAAATTTCGAATTTAAACTTTAAAACTTTCAAATATTTTTTTAACACTTAAAAATAGTTGTTGTTTTTAGGCGCTACTTCAATTGGCTCGCAACTGTTGCGCTTAACGGTCGAGCACGATGTGTTTTGGCGCAGCCTGTGCGCTGGTGTTTTTATCAATTTCGACGGCAGTCGGCGAAGAACTAAAGTTCCAATGCTGTAGATGTGTGTGAGTTTCTAAGGAAACAAATGGCTTGTGTTGCGTTTGCGTGGTATACAGTGCTGCCAGACGGCTGAAATTTAAAATATTACAAATTCCAAATTTAAACTTGAAATTACTTTCAAAAAAATCCAGCAGTAGTTTTGCCTAGATCTAAATTTTTCCGCTCACAACAACGTTCTTTTAATAAAAATGAGCAACTTAAGCGCTCCCAGTGGCATAAACAGCTTGTAACGCGCTTTGAATTTATTTTTAAGTTAGTGTATGTGAAGAAGTATTAGCATTTACATTTTTTGTCTATATATATTTACTTAGTCTTTATATATGTATGTATATATTTGCCGCATATACATACATACATTTGCATATAAATTCAACAGCACGCTATTAACATCATTTGCGCCACTGTGGCACCACTGTGGCACCACTGTTGGCGCTCAACGAATATTTCTGTTGCTGAACGTGCCGGCCGGCATTGTGCGCTCTAAAGCTTTGCCACTGATAAGAAAGCTCTGCGCCTAAGGAGTATTTTGAATGAAATATCTTAACAGCATAAACACGGGTTTCCAATTGAGAAGGGTTACTTGTAAGGATTAACTGAAGCAAGCAACACGTGACTTCAATAAGTATGCCAAAAGGTAAATACTATTTATGTACATACATAGTTAATGCAAATACATATGTATGTATGAATATTTACCACGAATTTTGAACACGTTAAACATGATTTATGATTTACATGAAATTCATTAGAAATGTTGTGTGGACTAGCAAATGAGAGCTAAATGAGAAATTGAATTCCGAGATATGAGCATTTGATGCTTCAATTTAAGATTATTTAGGAGAACGAAGTGACTCTCATCTTAAAACTGAGCTTCGTTCTCTGGAATCTCATTAGCTAATTGAAGTCTGTGAATATGCAAATGGTTCCAAGAATGTTTCCGCAAAAATATTTTTTTTTACTGCCGTTACAGCGGCTAACATCTTCTCTGGCACTCTTCCTTCCTTCGGCAGTTTTTTTCCACATATTTTTAGGCGCACATAAAGCTTTGGCGATCCCCTTGATTCAAATATGTACATATATGGAAGATATTTTTAAAGATGAGCACTAACAGGACCAGAGCTCGATCACTCTCCCGACCAGCACCACGAATCCAACAGAGATGTAAACGAAAATCTTAGTATATATCCTTGGCTAAGTGTTGTTTCATAACTTCTTCATTATCTTCCGTGGTACGACAGTAAGATAGGTCAGACATTAAGCTCACGACCTCCGGCGTTAGACCAAGTATTCTCTTGGTAGTCAAAACACTGCCATTTGAAGGCGAGCTAAAGTGTGAAGGCGAACCATGCCTCCTAAGGGTTGTGCGCTGAGTTTGGGATCGTACTATAAACACGACACGTAAATAAACACTTCTGCTTTCGCCAGACTGGATAAGGAAGCAAGGAAAAGGGTGTGGTGAACGAGGGCAAGACGAAATGTGTCCTGTCATCAAACAACCAGTCATCGCACTCGTGACTTGGCTCTCAAGTCACTGTTGACAGTCTTAACTTTGAAGTCGTAGATAATTTCGTCTATTTTGAAACCAGTATAGACAACACCAACAATGTCAGCCTGAAAATCCAACGCAGAATAACTCTTACCAAGAGGTGCTACTTCGGACTGAGTAGGCAATTGAGAAGTAAAGTTCTCTCTCGACGAACAAAGACCAAATTCTACAAGTCACTCATCATCCTCGTCCTGCTATAGAGTGCAGAGGCATAGACTATGACATCTGATGAGTAAGCGAGTACGAGTTTTCGAAATAAACGTTATGCGGAAGATTTATGGCCCTTTACATATTGGCAAGAAATTCCGCAGTCGATGGAACGATGAGCTGTTCGAGATATACGACGACATTGACATAGATCAGCGAATTAAGAGCGGCTACACGGGCTAGATTCGTGTTGTCCGATTGGATGCCTGTTTACTCAGGCGATAATGTTACGGGCTGTAAACCATCCTTCAAATAATTGTTTGAGAAATTTTTTCTTCTGCTACAACAACAAACCCTTTCCAATGCTGTCATTTGGGTCTTGCTCTTCAGCAAATCAACGCCTTTTGCATAGGTGACAAATATTTGTTGTTTTTATTAATAAACGCTATTTTTTATCAAATGCGTAAAAGGCAAATTTGGCCGAGAGCTTTTATATTCATGCACACACTTATGCAGAATTACTTAAGTATGTATGTATATTAGCCAGCACTTGCTATTAAAATACGAGCCAATGCCATGCAGTATTAATAGCCTAGAACAATACGCAATAGCTACACTCGAGGCAAAAAAGTGCAAAGCACATACGCGCATTGACTGCTGTGTACGCACTTACTGTCCCGTTCACATGCATTCACACATACATACATATGTATGTAGCCAAATATTAGTATACACGCATATATGTATGTATGTATGTACATATATTTACACTTGGTCATGTACATATGTAAGTACATAAGTATGTAGTGTAGTGTTGATGTTGCGCTATGATGCCACAACAAAAAATAACCTTTCATTCATACCTGCATTATGTACGCATATACATATGTACATATATAGCTACATGCAATAAGTATTTTAATACCGAATGTGTGGCATATTGCAGTGCAATCAGGAGCATGACGCGTTTCCATAAAGGCACATCGTTACAAATACCCACTAACCTACGCGCACACAGCGGCAGCAGCACACAACAAAGCTACAGCGCAACAGATAAACGCCACCTGATTCAACTGAATGCAGCCAGACGCACTAGATGCTGTTGACTGATGGTTTCCATATGAAATTTGTAAATAGAATGACATACATAAATACAAGCATACATATATGTATATACATTCATAAGTATGTAGATGGAAGCGCATAGAAAAAGTAAAAGTGCTTTTAGTTCGGTGGGTGTGTATGCATTTGTAAATATACATACATATATGTATGTATACATATTTACGTATACATACATACATATATGAATGCACGTATGCTGAGCCCAACTTACCTAGAAAATTTGTGTAGATGTGTAAATATGTACATATGTCATTGGTGTTTTCAATTTCGACCAGCAGCAACAAAGGTCCATTCAGTGCGCATCACTGCATTGTAAACAAACTTTATAAGTATGTATGTAAGTATGTAGCCTGTGACTGCAAGGATATTGTGCAAATTGTGCGCGGTTATATACATACATACATACATACATTCTATGAATGAATTTTCGTATTTTGTTTTGATATTATTTTTCATAGCAATTGCACGCTTATCAGTGGGACATAACAACGTGCGCATTTAACTTTCCCATAATATCACCGACATCCATATACATACATATGTACATATGGCAATATATAGTACACATGTGCGTAGAAATAACTTTTCTCTGCTCGTACATGCATACATACATATGTATGTATTTGTAAATCTGAGCTGATATTGCGCTTAATGGGAAAGTATAAGAGAAGCTCCTTCGTTTAATTGCATAATGCTGTTCTTTGGGGGTAAAATATACATACATATACATAAGTATGTAGGTGTCTCGTGCATATGTATATGTAGATATGTACATATGTATGAGCCTATATTGACAATATTGGCAAGCAGCAGCTGTTATCGTTGTGGATTTCCATTTAGAACAAGAAAAGCCCTTAACTTCGACTGCACCAAAACTAAGATACCCTTCAAAGGAGCATTTCTTATGCCAATTATACATACAAATACAAGTAAAAACATACTAAACGTAGGGAAGCTCAAAATGGATCAACCTTCATAACTAAATTTTAAAACGTAACCCGTAAACGGTGGGCATCCAATGCAAAAATATTCCCCGTAGACTCCCTGTTTGATACATACAACCTTCAAGTCAAATTAACGTTGCTTAATAAATGAATAATATATGTATATGAAAATTTTTATCTTGATTTGGATTGTTGTTTTTGCGGCTGAAGCGCTTCCTGAGAAGAAAATGATGTATGAAAAATTTCAGATTGATATCTCAAAAGTTGAGACTAGTTCAGTGGTTTACAGACAGACGAACAAGGCTAAATCGACTCAGTGCATCGATTATTTATATATAACATATACATGTACATATTACTTTATAGAGTCTTTGACGTTACCTTCTGCATGTTACAAACCTCGTGGCAAACTTAATACACCCTGTTTAGGGTATAATAAAATGTCATGATACCTACGGCATGCAATCCTGGTTACTGTAAAAAAATGACTTTGGTTTGACTAGAGTAATTGCCACTTCTGTTTGTGTCTTCTTCTTCATTTTTTGTCATCACTCATGCCTTCATTGATTCTTATCATAAATGCACACAGTTCTCTGTTTTTGCCCAAGCCCCTTTCTAACTAACTTTATATCCGGCGACCATTATTGTTTTATGTACACACACATGTTCATATGTAAGTATATAGGCATATGTAAACATAAGCTAAAAATACATATCATTGTTGTTTATATACATTGACTGCAACTTAAAATAATCAAAGTTGGAAAGTCTTTCATCAAGTAATTAAGCGCCTTAGTAGCTGTTCGTGGAATTCCTAAAATACATTTGTGTCATTTGTGTAGACTTCATTGAATTCATATGAGAAGGCACTGTTGTTGCATCTAGTCAGTCAAAAAGATATTTAAGCATTGTATCTTATAGCGCTTAAGTATGGTTGTTTTATTTGATTTTTTATTAAATATTGTTATCAGTAATATTAAATTTTATTTGCAATTGTTGTAGTTAATGACAAACTCATTATGACTAATTTTACTAAATATTGTGTAAAATTTCATGCGTCTAAATATCGGTATAAAATGTAATAAACATTAGATTCAATGTAGCTGACGGCTATTGCACAGAAAGGAGGAAAAAGAAAAGTTACAACTAATTGTAATTACAAATAATAATATATGTCCAAAATAAAGGCTTATGGTTATAATTGTTTTTGTAGCGAACTCCAAACAGTTGTCGGTAAGAAGATCGCTGCTGGCTTGTCGACAGGCCTTGATCGTTAGTAAATCAATCTGCAACCACTTGCGTAGACCCGACGTTCCCAAGACAGTCGATTCTACGTAACCAAAACGGACCCCAGATTGCTTCAGGGATGTCTTTAGCACCTACTACAACAACCCGACGTGTTGTGTGAATGTTGCAGGGTATTGTTCGTCGTAATGAGCACAAAAGTAAACATAAACTAAAATTACTTTACATAAAAATCAACTTATAATAGCACGTGATCAATTATAAAATAGTTGAGTATTTTCTTGTTCGACAATTTCAATGGTCAAATGCATGCACCATCTATTTTCAATTACACAACCATTTTGCAAGTGTATACTAGTTAGTTTTTAAAATGGATATTCGACCGTAAAACATAAAATCATTAGTAAAAATTAGAACAATACTAGTAAATTGAATGGCAGCGTTAAATCTGTGTTGCAGGAGTAAAATATTTGAATTTTCTACAACATAACATTATTGTGCTAATCTTTAAAATACTGTTTTCACTTTAGCCTTCTTAATATATATTTAATCTTCGGATGTAGGTTTGGATGCATTCGAATTATCATCGACTTTATCATATACTTCGCAACCAACTTTATTTTTTGTACATTTTGGAGGAGTATTACGCGAACTCAACACATACGCACGCATCCGAGCTTTGTGTTCCTGTTCGTTTTGACGCATTCGTGCATTGTGCTCTTCGCGCATTTGACACAGCTTCAACTCTTCATTTTTACGATAATAACTTAGTTTCAGTTCCTGATGTATTGTTTCGAAACTGAGTCTCTGCTCATGTTCGATGCGAGCATGCTCGATTTCGGCCAGATGCGAACGTTTTATCAGGTCGAAAATTTGTTTTTTATATTTTTCATCGGTTGGAAGAATTTTATAGATTATGTCATCTGCACTCAAAAGCGCCCTGGAAGTTTGAGCATCACTTTCGCTGTTGGCGAGTAGTTCAGCGTCGTTTTGGGTGATCTATCAGCATTATAATCATGAAAAAATTTAAATTAGCTTACACATTTAAAATCAAAATAAAACGCAATTACAAAATTAATCACATACATTTAAACGGTGCTGTTTTTTCGCTTTACTGCCACCATCGGTGCTGGCATTGTCATTGTTTTGCAATTTTTTCTTTTGTATTGGCTTCTTTCTTTGGCGTATGGCTGTGTTCTGTTGCGGCTGCTCCTTCATTGTTACTTCTGGCTGCGATTCAGCGGATTGTGGTGGGGAAGGTAATGCAAGCGTCGATGCTTGTAAGGTCTCATCACTAGTGGTTGTCGTTGTGGGTAGGGCCGCTAGAGGCGTATCTTCATCGTCGATACTTAGTAACTCTTTCTTGATTATAATGCCGTTGCTACGTCCGTGAGGGCGTGAATTGGTTGCATCCTTTTGCATATCCTCCATGAATTCTACCATGGACAAGCCCTCTAATGTTCCAGCATTTGGAGTCTTTTGCTGGTATTCCCGTTTTGCTGTGTTTTTCATACTTCGCCATTGAACCTGAATTTGTTCCAGAGAGCGATGTCGGAAATTTAGTACGTTGAATCTGAAATGTATACATACATATGTATATACACAATATTAAAAAAATATTATTTCAGTATATTTCTGCAGTTTACTGTTTAGTGATATGCATCCAGGCAAGGCGTTTCGACTTTATGCTCTTGGCGTCAACATTACGATTTTCAACATATTCGACTTTTGGTTTTATAACTTCCACCAAGAGGCACTGGAAGAAAAGCAACAGGCATCAATTAATATGTTTATTATTTATTGCATTTATATTAATTATTAAGACATTAGGTCCTTTATTTTATGTGTTGTTCTCACCCGTTCAGCCTCCTCCCAATTAGTTGAGCGTTTTTTTCTGGTGCCTTTTTTCTTGCCGGCACCACCTACTGTTTTTTCCCCTTCTTCTCCGCAACCATCTTCTTTTGTACGCTTTTGTTGCTCTTGGGAAGCTAATGTAGGTTGTGGGTGTGTTTCTTCATCCACCTCCTCCGAGCCCATTGGAATATCTGGTTCAGCCGCTGGTGGTACCTTCACTGTCAGCGATACTAGGTTCCCGTTCACCGCTTCTAACTTCATTTTGCCACGGTTTCGCTTCTTCCGTAGCAGCTCCAGATTTTCTTCTATCTTATTGAAATATATTTACACAAACTTAGTTACTATTTTTCTAATTTTTCACACAAAATTTTCTTTTTTGATGTTTTGTTTATACTCATAAATGCCAAGAACAAATTAAAATGTCCAATTGGATTTATGTGTGTAAGTGCAACAAATTGACCAAAATTTGGCAGCACTTCAAATACTTGTTAAAAAGAATTCTATTTCAATTAAGCAACATCGTACCCACGCAACGACAAAATCAACAATTATAAATTAAACTATGTACATAATACATGCAGTAAAGACTTTTTTCTCCTAAATACATCTCTATAAAATACAAGGAAAGCTTAGTTTGCTTACTGTGTTTATCGAAATATTCAATTGTGTTAGTTAACAAAAATACAGAAGAATGTATACTTCTCATTGACTCAACTACATTGAGATAATTTTTTATTCAGCAAGGGATAAAAGTAATCGATATTAGTAACGATTTCTTAATACGTAGTGACATCGCTTATATCACTAATTGTCAAAGCTGTCATATTTGCAGTCTGTCGAAGAAGTAAGTTTTCAATTTAGTGCTCACTGAATTTCGTTTTATAATCAAATAATTTTAGGAGTAAAAATGGCATTTGGTGACTATCCAGCTGAGTATAACCCAAAGGTCCATGGACCATACGATCCAGCTCGTTTCTATGGCAAAGGTTTGTAAAATTTATATAGAAAATGTGACGGGGTGTCATTACGTAATGACGTTTCCAACAGCAAATTTAGTTTTGCCAAGAAATGTGTACACATATTATTAAAAAATGTTTTTCTTTACAGCTGATGTGCCATTCGGTCAAATCAAAGTTGGTGAGATTGGCGCTTGGCTGAGTCGCCGCAACAAGTCACCCCAAGCTATTGCTGGTGCCGTTAGCCGTGCCTGGTGGCGCTGGCAGCACAAATACGTGCAGCCAAAACGTGCAGGTGTTGCACCATTTTTCCAGGTTACCCTTGCTGCTATGACCTTCTTCTATGCCATCAATTACGGTAAAATGAGGCACCACAGAAATTACAAATATCATTAAGCAATTAGATTGATATAAAAATACCGATATCGAAGAGTTATGGCTGGGGCACTGTGAATATGTGTGAAGATATGAAAAAATAAATCTTAAAAAATAACTTGTATAACTTTTGTGTTCCGTATTTACGAACAATCGAATTGAAATTTGCAATTGTGGAATAGAAAATAAACCATTTTCCAATTGAAACAATTATAATTATTTGCAAATGACTTAAACTTATGTGGTATAGTAACAATTGAAAATGTTTTCTTATTTCTTTGAAGCAGTTTTACAAGAAACTATGTTAGGTTCGGCCCTCTAAGCTGAAATACCTTTGTCGAATGCATTTTTATAGGACAAAATATTAAAAAAAAACGCTGTTCTTGACTTTGATCTGTCAGTTTGTATGGTAGCTAAATGCTATAGTGTTCCCATCGTAATAATATATTCGAAGTTCAGATAATAATCTGTGCCAAATTTTGTGATGACAATTGTTTAAGTTTTCCATACAAGAACTTGATCGATCAATTTGTGTAACAGCTATATACTATAATGGTCCGATGTTAGAAGTTCCGAAAATGAGCAGAATCTTGGGGGGAAAAGAGAATGTGTCTAAATTTCAGATCAATAACTCAAAAACTAGGAACGTTGGTGAGGTTTTCACCGAACCGTACTATAAGTATGCGGCACAATCCAGAAATTGTTTGAAGTGAATTCGAATTCGTGCAAAAGTTAGATTTGTAAAAAGAGCATCTACTAACTGCTTTAAAATACACAATACGTCTAAGAAAACTAATTATTTGAGTTCTTTCGTTTATTTATTTTATTAAAAAAGGAAGATTTGATTATGTTACTACTGTTCGAGTTACTTAAAAATACAAAAATCCATATCTTTCTTTGGAAAAAAGTAATTCAAGTTGGGACAATTATCATGGTTGGTTCCGCTATAGAATTAGGATACCTACAGTCATGCACGGAGAAATAGCACATTTGAGAATGTAACAGTTATAGACTTTAATAAATTAAATTGTATTATTATTATACTCTCGCAACAAAGTTGCTAATGAGAGTATTATAGCTTTGTTCACATAACGTTTGTTTGTAAGTCCTAAAACTAAAAGAGTTAGATATAGGGTTATATATACCAAAGTGATCAGGGTGACGAGTAGAGCCGAAATCCGGATGTCTGTCTGTCCGTCCGTCCGTCCGTGCAAGCTGTAACTTGAGTAAAATTGAGATATTATGATGAAACTTGGTACACGTATTCCTTGGCTCCATAAGAAGGTCAAGTTCGAAGATGGGCAAAATCGGCCCACTGTTACGCCCACAAAATGGCGAAAACCGAAAACTTATAAAGTGTCATAACTAAGCCATAAATAAAGATATTAAAGTGAAACTTGGCACAAAGGATCGCATTAGAGAGGGGCATAATTGGACGTAATTTTCTTGGAAAATTGGGCGTGGCCCCGCCACCTACTAAGTTTTTTGTATATATCTCGGAAACTACTATAGCTATGTCAACCAAACTCTGTAGAGTCGTTTCCTTCAGGCATTTCCATATACAGTTAAAAAATGGAAGAAATCGGATAATAACCACGCCCACCTCCCATACAAAGGTTATGTTGAAAATCACTAAAAGTGCGTTAACCGACTAACAAAAAACGTCAGAAACACTAAATTTTACGGAAGAAGTGGCAGAAGGAAGCTGCACCCAGGTTTTTTTTTTAAATTGAAAATGGGCGTAACGCCGCCCACTTATGGACCAAAAACCATATCTCAGGAACTACTAAACCGATTTCAATGAAATTCGGTATATAATATTTTCTTAACACCCTGATGACATGTACGAAATATGGGTGAAATCGGTTTATAACCACGCCTTCTTCCAATATAACGCTATTTTGAATTCTACCTGATGCCTTCTCTGTATGATATATACATTAGGGACCAATGATGATAGTGGAATAAAACTTTACACAAATACGGTATTTGAAAAATATGTAAATGACGGATAATGAAATCTCGATTATCACTTTATCATGCGAGAGTATAAAATGTTCGGTGACTCCCGAACTTAGCCCTTCCTTACTTGTTTTTCTTGGCAATGTGCATTTCCACGTCGTTCTGTAAATTTTTAATAGAGGTTGCGTCGGGTATTTGAGCCGGCCCAGGTTGTTAATACTTTCTGCAGGCGAATATACAAAATTTTAGTTAATTGATTTGAATCATGTTGGGTATAAAGATTCTAAATACAGGCAACTATACAATGAGGAAGCAGAGAACATAAACATTGCTGTTGTTATCTGATTGAGGTATGAAAATTGGTTCAAATCATCACGTTCCCACCGCGGTACTTAACAGTTTTCCTGGTGTATCTGGAATTATATGCCTGTCACCTGGGACGATGAACAAAAGGTTGTGGTATGAGAATTGGATCATTCTACCATCAATCTTCACCAATGGTGCATATCCGATGATTTTTCTGATGATAACTCATTTGTAAAGTGTTTCTAAGCATTAGCATGTATTCAAAATTAAGAAAAATTTTAATTAAAATTGTAAATATAATGTTAAATACCGAGAAAATTAAACATCAACAATCACTCGACACTCAGCACAGAACAATGCAAGGTTTAGAAGGCAACGATAAACTTTTCGGTTGTGTAAAGAGATCACCGGAAATACGCTTGGAGCACCCATTTTAACTGGGAAGTTTAATAGAGAAATGATCCTGCTGCAGCAAATCAATTTTCCGAAGGTTTCAGTTTTCAGTTGCTTTAATATCAATAAGGGCATTTCAGTATTTGTTAAGAATAATTTCATTGTTCTTTGGATTTATAAAGCATAGCCGCATTTCATTTTTAGTGTAGAATAATTTGTATAACTGCAGTCAAATGGCAATGCTGGCCGTAATCTTAAATTATCTTCAAATTGCGACATCTGTTGTTAAATATTTTTAAATGTCATCCGACGCGTGTGTGTTTTTCTGATTATCTTTCACTTTGTGCTCATTCGTTAATCGGTCGCTGATATAAATTCAAGTATAATTTTTATGCGGAAAACTTTTGCGTCAAATCGGACTATTTCTAAATTTAATATCCTATGTTAGTAAATTAAATGTAAAAGTGTGCTCGGTGTAAACAAATACCAAAATACAAAATTAGTGAGTTTTATTTACATGAATTTAGAAGTGTAGTGTTAAGAAAATACAAATTCAGCTACGTGTATGTTGTGTTGAACCACTGCCAGTGCTAAACGTAACGGCGCAATGGCAGAATTCTTCAAGTATGCAAACGTTATAATAAGGCATAAGAGGCAAAAAGGTTGACATAAATGTTGCCGCTGTGAAAAAGTGATTTTATTCAATATTCAATTAAATTTTTTTCCTCCAGTCGTAATTGTAAAAAATAATCTCAATTAGGTGATATATTTCCAATCGGATATATATTTATACAAATTGTACAGTGTTAATATAAAGAGTATATATACATATAGTATGTGAGTAAATGATTGATTTCGAGGAATGTGAATGTGCAATATATGTATGTGCACACTAGGAACTATTTCAAATAATAAAACTTTGTACAAAGTACAAAGCTGTATGTAGAATGAAGCCTTGGGGGTTTTTACCGCGACGGGTTTTAGATATTCTGATTGTCTCCTCAAATATGCTTCTTTTACATAAAAATAATTAATTTAAAACTGTATAATAGCAAAAACATTCCGTTTGCTTTCTATACTGTTTATAATAATAGTAAATGGTCATCAAACAAGATAACTGTAATTAAGAGAAAATGTAAATTTCTTGTATAAAGACTGTCTAATTCAATAATTATATGAAAACATACGTGTGTACACATATTTTTCCACAATTTTACTCATTTTCCCGGGCCACATTGCAATTGTCGCTATTTTCATCAAAAGCAAATCGGCTATTGCCCTCATTTTCTAAATACGCATTTCGCCTTGCAATGTTTTGCAAATTATTTTTAGTAAAATGCAGCAATAGTTCTAAAAAACTTGGCACCTTGCAAACAGAAAGAATTAAACAAAATAAAGATGAAAGCAGAATCGGTTGACACGGTGTTTTAAATGTTCATTTGTGCTAATAAAATTAACAATGAAATTAAATATATCGGGAATGTTATCAGATAATAAATGTTATATAATGTACATACATATGATACGTTCATGTATTTATCTATGAATCCATAATATCGATCATATACTACATACTTAACATTTTTAACGCTAGATTTTCGATGTTTCTGATTTCCTACATAATGGGTTGTCAAAAAAGTCTTGCGGTATTTTTATTGAATTTTTTTTATTTTATTGAAATTGAAATGAATTTTTGATGACTCATGCCCAGCTCTTGACCGATGCTACGGCTGCTACTATGCCGGTCTCTTTCGACCAATTCAGCGATTTTATCGCAATTTTCGACGACAGGCCTTCCGGAGCGTGGCGCATGTTCGACCACCTCTACACCAGAACAAAAACGTTGAACGTTGAAACCATCGTTGTGCGGTGGAAATGGAAACTGTATCGGGTCCATAAACTGCACAAATTTTATTGGCGGTTTGAGATGCATTTTTGCCTTTATCGTAGTAGTACTGTAAAATATGCCGTATTTTCTCTTTATTTTGCCAAAAGGTATAACATGACCCGATTCGACGAATAAAACTAGAACAACGCGCTTTCAGCGCCAACTAGCGAAAATACCGCAAGACTTTTTTGACAACCTAATATAAGTGTCATCGTCACTTCAATCTTATCGAAAATACAAAATTTTAAGACTAAGGTATGAGATTTAAGAAATTATTACTAAAAAAATTTCTTACCAATATGAGTAGTTTCTATTTTGAAATGGTTTTTCCTTCTCTTGTAAAATTACAAAAAGTGTTGTTGCATTATTTCGTATTTGATGTGACAATATGTAATCGTAAAGCTAGTAATCACAAGAATCTTCTGATTAAGAATATTGCGTTACAAGCGATATTTTCGTCATAAGTGTAGAAGTAATTTTCTGTTATTGAATTATATCCTTATATTTTAATTTTTTAGGAAGGAAACATATAGTTTCATGAAACTAATTAACGACGACATAAGATCAAGCAATAGCATTTTGTATTTTGTTTTTTATCTGCGCCTTAAATTTTGAAACAGAAAAAAAAACATATTTGAGCAATTCGAAAAACAGTCCTGTAAAAAGTAGTTTTTATAATAAATAGTAAGTCTAAATGTGTTGTGCAACTAATTAACCACGTTTATTTTAATAAAGCAATTATTAAAAAAAGTTCAATATTTTTTTAAGCAAAACTACTTTTTGATTTTTCTTTATATGGTTTACCATCAAAGTATTTACCACCAAATTGTTATGAAACCATTGCTTAATGCGTCGAACTCTGTGTTTTGGGATGTTATTTTACTAGGAAATTCATGTTAAGGGCATGTGTCCATTAGCATACATATATGTATGTATTTGTATGATATTATTAATGATACATATGTACTTAAATTACTCCATTTGTCCATCAATTTTGAATATAGGTCCTACGCTACTCCATGCTTCAGAATTGGTTGACTCCTTAATTCTCGAACAAATAGTTTGATTTCCTATGCTTTCGTTTTACGCGTTATCCTTTTGTTTGGAACTTTCAATAAAATATAAGAAAATCTTTTAATTTTTCTTTTATCACATTTTCAAAAAAAACTCTTTGGTCTCTCCACAGTTCCAGTTTTTTCCAATTTTATTATGGAAGAATAAAAACAGATCACATCCGATTGTTTTGCATATATATACATATGTATATTAAGAGGTATTATTGAACTACAAAATTAAAATGATTTTATTTCAAAAAAAAAAAAAATTGTCAACGTACCGTTTATTGACATTTTTTTGCGGCCGTCAGCTTCTTGGCTATGCTTCTTATCTGAAACGAAAAAAGCAATTTTTTTTTAATCTGGGAGCTTTTATTAAGTGCATAATAGAGGGGTTTTGAGAAATTTGAAAAATTGGGAATGTAGGCCAGGATTTTGTAAAAAGTGCCATTTTTACTTGTGTTTTTCGAGATCAAAGTAATTAAACAACTGTTAAAATGTCATTTTTGACTTGAGTATAAAATTGTCTATAAAAACGCTTTAGTTCGAACAAATCGGTTAAATAATTCGCTCGCAATTTTGAAATGATGAAAAAAAATAGTTTCGAGAAAGTGCAATGGTTCTAGGGCCTATTTCTTCGAAAATATTCGGAGTAACCAAATGAAACTTCTGGACTATATTTTTAAATAGTTTTTCAATTGATTAGACGGATTTTTTTTTTACTTCTAGAGGTATGTATCTCCCCCCTTAATTTATATTTAACATGTTTGCTGTTTTACAATTCATAGGCAATGAGAAAAAATGTAAAAAGTTACTAACCCACCGTAAAATAGAAACTTTTTGCAACTTAGGAATACAGAAAATATAGTCGAAGAATTCTTCTTAGATATTTGCATGATTCATTTGGGTCTTACACAAATAACTCAGTTCAGTACAGTGCACTTCGGTTGTGTCCATCGTTTTGCCGGTTGCCTTATCTTACGGTTTATACCGGCTTATTATGCCACATGTGTGCACAATTTTTCTTTTTCTTGTTGCATATTTGTACAGTTCTTTGTCAATTTGCAATTACTCAATTCGTTATTTATTTCATTCTTTATTCTCTATGAACTTCATAGCCGTTAGCAGTTCTTCTACCACACACGCAGAGAACACTAAATAAAAATATAATGGAAGTTGTGAAAAAAAAAGTTGTGGTGTTGAAACTATTGAAATGCGATGCAAAGCTTAATCAACATAAGGGAATGCTTCCAGACGTTGAGAAAAGCAATATATACACATACATACGAATCAATTCATATTAAATTTAATATAATTTTTTTTTCTTTAAGCAGACCACTTCCTTAAACTTTAGACTTCCGATTCGTTAGAAATTATTGTGCTTAAAAAATATTTAATAATGAAAAAAAACGTTAAGAAAATATTTTTTTTTTACAATATAATATACATTATTCTAATTGTTTTTGTAGGCTTCCACACATACATACCATATATACAACTTTATTCACTTGACTGCAAATCCTCTAATATATTGCGGTTTGTTTATTTATTTAATGTTTCTGCCCCAGAGTTTGCGCACGGAGAACTTCTTGATACCACAATCAAGTGCACAGTTGTAGGCATTCACTTTCATTCATCACTGGCATGTGGTAAAGAGTTATATGGTATATGCACATATTTAAATACAATTACATATGCATATATTCGTGCTCCCATGGTTTCTTAGTACATAATTACACTCATTCATTTAAATGCTTAAATACTCGTATATAAGTTTGTATGTATATATGCGTTGATTCATTTAAATACAACACATGTAAATTTCCTATCATCGCTGACTCAATTGTAAACAACCCACACCCTTTGAAAGTAGTTCGAAAAATATACATTTTTACATTCTGTTGTCGCTTTCGCATATGGAAAATGAAATCCTGGCACACATTTAAAAGTCTGTGCTGTATAAATTATAGCTCTGGCTTCCAGTTCTTAGTTACTACTCTGAACTAACAGGGATCTCCAGAAAATTTTATTTTTGTGTGTAAACACGTTTCTCAATAAGCTTGTTGAAATACATGGATATGTTTGTGTACATAAGTATTTCTTTGTATATATGCATATTTAAAAAATCTACGAACATATACATATACTATACATATATTATATTATACATATGTATGTATATTTAGTACCTGTTTTATTTCACATTCAACAAAACTTTCACTTATTTACCACCTCTTACTAATATTGTGCACTAATGCCTAATTTTGCAGATATTACAGTTGGTTGACCTTTCTTCAAAGTGAACACGTTGCCAATATAATGGATGATTATCAAATAGAAACGCGTCGACGTTCACGTTCAAAAACACCCTTCCTACGTTCCAGTTGCGACCACGAAAACTGCGAACATGCTGGCGAGGAGGGCCATACACATCATCACCAACAGAAAAAGAAGGTGCCCAATGTGCAGTAAGTAGTTTGATAAAATTGAATATTCGTACAAAGAACTAATCAATAAGTGTATTTCCAAGTGGCTGAGCACATGTGCGGCATTCGAACTTCAATTCGATTTAATTATTTGTATTTTTTTTTGTGCAACCAAACATTGAACGATCCAAACAACAAGTTACCAACGACAAGATAATGAACCTAAAAAAAACACTAAAAATAAATAAAAACACAAAATTGAAACAGAAAGCGACAAAGCAAAACAAAAACCAAAACCGACGCTGTGGTGTCACAAATGATGTAGTTGTGTGCATGTCGTCATCGCGTAGCTATTTAGTCAACTAGTCAACTCAAATGGGCGGGAGATGGAGCAGGCAGGCGTGTGTGGCGTCAATGTGAGCGCGATCGTCCGCATTCGCGCAATAGTTCTAGTTAGAGGCGGCGAGTTGCTCTCATTTATGTAAGTCAAAGCTAGCAGCGGCAACAGACAGCGCTTATTTTTTGTAACGTTCGCCAAATTGGAGATTCAAATGACTCGAATTGTGGCGTTCAGATTGTGCCCGGGTGTTGTGCTGACTGAACGTGTGCGTGCTTTACTCGCTGTTCGTTATTTTTTTGTCAGTTTATTGTTCATTGCGCGAAGCGTGCGCTGCTTAAAGTCGATAGACTCGCGTATTGGCGCGCTTTTTAACCCACTTTAGTGATTTCCATATACAGTAACAAAACAATTGAAACCAAGTGAGAAAGTAAATAAATATAAACACGCGATTTATTACCAGTTTGCCGTTGAATTCAAACCGAACTCGTCATCGTTACCCTGACTAACTGGGCAAATCGGCAGGGTGAGAAGCATGTATTCATATATACATATGTTTATATCCATGGATATATTTATATATATATATATGTACATGCCAAAACTCGCTGGCCATCAGTGTTATTGTGTTTTTGCGTTTGTTTTTTAGTATTCTTGGAATGATTATGTGCTTATTCTAGTTTTTATTTTGAACGATGACGACACACAGCGTTGTTTTTGTTTTTGTACTTGGCTTTCGACGTTATTATTTGTTTGGCCATAAATTTTTAGCTTCAATGGCTTCGCACAACAACAACTCCATTTTTTGTTTATTTCGCTATTAAGCTTTTTGAAGGTTAAACCGAAATATATATACGAGTAATAGCAAATATTATTATTTACATGCCACATTTTGAAGTTGCTTTGAAATATATTTAGTATGCGCATAACAATGAAATAGAACTTGTGCGTAACGCATAAATTATGCTTCCCTCGCACTAATTTAGTTTATTGTAAGATTAAAGATCTTGATAAGCGAGCAGTTGGAACAATAAAGGTGTATACCCTTCTTCATAAATGAATGGTGTGCTCAATTTCTGATGTCATTTGGAAACAAATTTAAAAACAAATAGAACAACTGGCTTGTTTTGACCTAAGTCAATATAGCTATAGAGATATAAGTAACTCTTTAACAGTAACTATAGTTCTCCAGTGATCATTTCCCTTAAATTAATTAGAAACTCGTTTTAAGAATATTTAGATATATGTACGTATGTATTATTTTGTGTAAATGACGAAAATTTAGGCCACTTAACGATTTTGAAACCCGATAGGGACGAAATTCACTATACGTAGAAAAATTATTATATTAATACGAAAGTAAATAATCTCAGCACCATGGTTAAGTCTTCTGCGATTTCACCATTTATTTTTTTATCGTTAAGCTGTAAAACTTATTAGAAGAAATTTTGAGAGTATTGTGAAATGTTTACGTGTCGCACGTTGTAATTAAAAACAAGAAAAAACGTTAACTTCGGCTGCACCGAATCTAATATACCCTTCACAGGTGCATTTCTTTTAGTAACTATGTGTTCAGTTTATATGGAAGATATATGCTATAGTAATCCGATCTGAATTTTTTCGGAGATTAGATTGTTGCCTTAGAAAATAATCCATACCAAATTTTGTGAAAATATCTTGTCAAATGCAAAAGTTTTCCATACAAGAACTTTTTTCCGATCGTTCCGATCTGAACAATTTCTTCGGAGATTACATTGTAGCCTTAAAAAATAATTTATACCAAATTTCGTGAATATATCTTGTCAAATGCAAAAGTTTTCCATACAAGAACTTTTTTCCGATCGTTCAGTTTGTATGGCAGCTATATGTTATAGTGGTCCGATATCCGCAGAAAATGACGTTGGCAAAATTTCAAAACGATATGTTAAAAACTGAGGGACTAGTTCGTATATATACAGACAGACAGACAAACAGATGGACATGGCTAAATCGACTCAGCTCAACATACTGATCATTTATATATACACTTTATAGAGTCTCCGACGCTTCCTTCTGTGTGTTACTTCGTGACAAACTTAATATACCTCGTTCAGGGTATAAAAACGTTAACTTCGACTGCACAAAAGCTTTGATGCCCTTTATAAATACAAAAGATTCAGATACAGCACATTGTAGCGTTGCCTTGGACAATAATTCGAAACTTCGTGAAAATATCTTGTCAAATAAAAAAAGTTTTTCATACAAGGAGTGGATTTCAATCGATTAGATTCTATGACCGCGGATAGTAAGCTCGTCATCCTGTTCACTTGTATATATATTTTATAGGATCCGCGACGTTTTCTTCTGGATGTTTTATGCACCCAGTTCGGGCTATAAATAATGATTATGAAATATCCACAATGATAAATCCTCTCGATATTGTAACCTATGCTTGCGACATACCCATGAACAATTTTTTACTGTAGTGATAACACATACTAACTCTTTCTCTTATTCTTGCTATAAAAATATTTATGGCGTTTGAAGCGTTTAACTTAAAAATACTTTATAAATATTTTAATCCACTTTGTTTACCAATGCTATCGTCAGCTCAAAAATTCCACTTTTTTCTCAGACACACATACATATGTGTGCATATTAATATTATAATATTATATTTTTGTTGTTTTTTATTATAACAAAATCATTGTTTATATTTATTTTCCGATCAGAACTATTGTGGAGGAAACCGTGGAGGTGGCATCATCTATCTTACCAGCAAAACAAACACAAAAATCTAAAACATCAGATTACTCCAGCGAAGACACAAGCCCGGAGAGTAAATCAAAGAAGACCTCAATAAGTATCAACGAAGAGTCTTCACAGAAGTCCAAACAAATGTCGTCGTCGTCAACGAATAGGACCTCCACCACCACAACCAGCACTACGGTGGTCACAAAACGCAAACGTGTTGCCGCCTCCACACCAAAGGCCATAGAGAACTATTTACAAGAGAGTTTTGCCTCACAGTTCACCGGCGGCACTGGTGTCGAGGCTGCACGGCAAAGTTATAATGAAATTACCCAAAATGCGCTCAATACAGAATTTGAGCGTTCACTGCGCAGGGCGGAAGCCGCCGGCAGCAATAATAGCAGCATTAATAAATCGTATAGTAATATTTTGAGCAGTTCAAATGGCGATCTTAGCGATCACATTGCATACCTGGAATACAAACGTGCCGGCGAGTACTGGAAGTGAGTGTAATTCATATGCAATCATAATTTACAATTCAAATGTGTTAGATAAAATAAAAGTAATATACACTCATCAATATTTATTGCAGCACCACACCGAAACGGATTATACCTACTCGAAGCATTCGTCGTTTCGACGGGAATTGGCGCCCGGCATTGTTGCCATGCCGAATATGTCGCGTCTTGGCCTGAGAACTCACAATGAACGTATCAACCACATGACCAAGCAACTCACCTATGATTCGGGTGATGAAATCGATTACCAACTTGATGGCTACCGCAAACGTCAATACAATCGATATATGCAAGAACAGAAGCAATCATGGTATACACGCATCATTACAACGATTGTGACGACAATCACCAGCGCATGGTCAGCGGTGACTGGTGGTGGTGCAGCTGCTGGTTATGACAGTTCATTGTACACAACGAAATACGGACAGGAGGAACGAGGTGAGCGCACCATATATATACATACATATATACGTATATATAGTTATATACACTTGTATATAAAAGTTATCAAATATGCAATCACTATTTTGCTTCCTCGCAGGTTTCTTTGGCTCCATTGCCCACGGCATATCATCGTCCATATCACAACTCTTTCGTTATGTTTACATATCGATTTCATCTCTACTTTGTTTGGATACTTGGCTCTTGCAATCGTCTAATGCCGACTCCAAAGGCAGAAAACGCTTTCTGCTGCTACTGTTGATCTTATTGCCATTGCTGTTGTTGGGCGGTGAGTATTATTGTGAACATTTATACGAAGCTTGTCACTATGTCAATGGACTCTGCGGAAAAATAATAGAATAACTAACTAGTAGGTGTGTGGGTTGCGACAGACAACAACAAATGCCATTGTCAAAGCGCTACACGCGTAGTAATAGCCCCTGACATTGAATATATTTCGATATTGTAATAAATTTTCAGACGTGTTGACCTTGTAGCGTTGTGAGCGTTGTCATTAACCGCTAGTGGCAGTGAATTTGAATACTGTTATTGAACTGCTGAAGCTGTGCGGCTAAGTGCTTAATATCGCTTTGCTATTTTTAGCCAATACATGCATAGTTACATATGTATATGATTTTCAGTCATACCTACATACATGTACATGTAGCTGTTTGTTGTTCGCCATGACGCTACGTGCTGACTGTTGTTGCGCGCGTCACGTGTGGAAAATTTCATAATTTCTGAAAATTAAAATATTGCACAGGTAATAAAGGAGATTTAATATAAAATTGCGCAATATGACTTTCTATTATATTTAAATTGTTTTTTCGAGAATCAAAATTTGACGATATGCAGGGCTGTGAATTTTTTAATGGAAAATGTTTAGGATTAAAAATGAGATTTTGATATTTTTTCTCTTAACATCTGTATTAAAGAGGGTTAAGAGTTTTTTAATAGAAAATTTTGGGATAAAAAATTAGATTTTGACTTTTTTATCCTAACATCGGTATTAAAAGGGCTGTGAATATTTGAACATTTATGGATTAAAAATTTGACTTCTTTTTTTTTTAATCCTAACATCGGTATCAAAACTTGAAAAATAATTTTTTTAATTCCAGCATCAAAAAAAAAAAAATAACTGAAGATTTAATATTTATTGGACTGAAAATTAAAAAATATATTTTTTAATTCATTAGTAAAAATTTAAATTTTTTTTAGCTAAATAGTGAAAATTGCAAATTTAAATTTTAATCTCAAATTCAGAATTAAAAATTGATAAAATATAAATCGGTTGAAGCTAGAGAGCTCTAGCTCAAAAGTTCGTGTTCTTGTACATAAGCGTGCTAAAATATTAATTTTAAAACATTTTTTTTTAATTTTTAATTATATGCGTTGTGAATACAATTTTTTTTTCTATTTTTCAATCGGGTATTTTGGATTAAATTTAAAAATATTTATTTTTCAATCCGATATTTGGTATTGCAATTATTTTAATAAAGATTTTCGGGATTTCAAATAAAAAAAATTTAATTAAATTATTTTTGATGTATTATTTGAAACGCTGATGATATGAACCATTTATTGAAGTTCTTTGAAAACTTTATACAATCTGAATTATATTTGATATTTCAACAATCGCGCAATAAATAGTTTTGCTACAAACAAATATCGATGAAATATTTTTTTTTATAAATACACTTTTAATTATATTTTTTTAATTCAAAAATTCGCACATTAATTTCGAAAATGGGGTTTTCAAACCTTAGAAAACAGTTTTATTTCGAAAATGGGTTTTTAGAATTAGCAGTTAGGTTTCGAAAATAGGGTTTGTAAATTTTAGAATTCACTGTTTGCTTTCGAAAAAAGAAGATATACAAACCGTCCATTGACATATTGCTTGCTTGCTTTTAAACTTTATACTAATATTCTTCTTCAATTCTTTTGCAATTTTTCCCCACGATTTAAAATCGAAAACCAACTGTTGTGAAAAACTACGCTTTTGCATCGCAGGCCTTTACCATTACCTAGATCACCCAACGATACCCCAATTTTCCGAAATGTCCTTCACCTTACCTACACTCCCAGATTTCTCCAAACTCGATATGTCCGAATATTTCAAAGAGGATAAACTCGCTGCTCTTAAAGAACAAACTTACAATCGCTTAGCAGATTTTCGCGATTGGACCGATGATTATGTTATGTATTTGCGCACGGTGTCTAGTAATATTTACGATGAGGGTCGTAAATTTTTTCAACGCGAAGAACATTTTGAACGCGTTTAGAACAGATTTCGTTAATATTTTCGGTCAATTTATCTTTGAGCTGTTGCAACAATTAGCAATCTGAACAAATTAGAAAGAAATTTCTATAACACAAAAAAAAAAAAAAAATCCAACAACAGTTAAAATACGAAAATCGTAATTATAATATTTTCTATTATGCGCCATTAGTTTTCATCGTATTATTATCGTTTATAATTTATATTATTTATTTATTTTATTTATTTTTTGTTTACGTTTTAGTTGCTCTTTTCGTTTCTTTAACGTTTCTATCAAGACCTTAAGTTCAATTTTCCTACTTTAGAACAAATGTACAAAATATCTAAGTTTTGCATTATATAACTCTTTAGATTTCGTTCGTAAAATAGTAAACTAGTTAACTACAAAAATGTCATAACGTACAAAATTCGTTGCATTTCGGATATCATCGTTTATCCTATCCTAACGGTGACTCCCTAAAGTACCAAAATACCTTAACCAATCCTCTAATCCCTACCTCGCCCTTTGCACTAATCTGCATACGATAGTATGCGTAGTGTTTCGGGACAAATTCACCACACAAATGCATTTGCGTTAGAAAAGCGTATGCTTCCTGCGGAAGCTGTTTGACACCAATCGGAGAAGGATAGAGAATGCTGCAATTAATTAAATATCAACATCAACCTACCCACATCTACACACACATACACATATCTAAAGTAGAAACCAAAACAAACAAACAAACACGCCACAGAAAGCTCTATTACATACTTACAAACTATAATCCGTTCAATAAATAAGTGAAAGATTCTGTGTTGTCTAACAACGTAAAGTTTTCAAATCTATTAAATGCTTTAAACTTAATTATTTAATAAAAAATAATAACTGTTTTGATATGTTAAATAATTGTATTGTTCAAAATTATTTTCAAAATTTTTCCCAAAGTCCGTGGTATTTGCGTTTATTTCGATGTATTTCATATTTTTATCACATTTGGTTTGTTAAAAACAGTATAATACAAAAATAAAAAATTTAATCCAGAAAAACCGAATCGAAAAACGCTTTTTATTTTATTCTGTTCCGAGTTAGCGTTAGCTTAGCTGCATGCATTTATCCCATTTAGGTGAGTATTCCAACTCCTTTTCACTCTTCTTTGGGTATGAAATGTGAAAATTGATAATTGTACTACTCTATCCTTCTTCATTTGGATCAAATTCAGTAAGTTTTTCCCATTTTTATACATTTTTTCTAATACAAAGTGGCGTATGCCGAAAAAAATTAAAATCCTTCCTGCTTAACAGTCCATTTGGCAAATTCTAAATACTTTACTGTTATTTTACAAAGCGTTTAATCAGCATTTCAAGCATTTTATCTTCTGATCCTTTAATGAAGAAGGATATGAGTGTTTTATAATTCATATATTTTTATACATAAGATATATTAATGTTTGTATATATATATTTGTATCAACTTTTTCACGAAGTTAGTAACATGTTGAAGAAAACGTCGTGGACCCTATAAAATATATACCTATAGAAATGAACAGCATGATGAGCGAGCTGAGTCGATGTAGCCATGTCCGTCAATACTATGTTCGTCTGCCCTACAAGAAGCTGCTTATTTATCGAATTCGCCGATATCGGACAACTAAAAGAATATAATATGCATTGCGAACTGTGATCGATTGTGTTTTCCCTCTTCCTAATGTCCCATCAATACCCAGCACTCTACTTCATCAAGGAGTCAAGTCAAGGAGAGAGGAAAATTATGTAACCAGTGCTAGTAAACAGCACCGCAGTTTCTATCTCTATGTCACGGTAGCGAGAGCAATCTGAAAAGGATATGTCCATATAGCACAAGAGGCTACAACGTCATCCAGTGGCCTGTAGTGTTAGTGCCTGTCCTCCCATCCTTTTCTTTTTGCCAGAAGTAGGACGCCACTGTAAAAAGGGTTCTACTTCTAACGGTTTAGCAGCTGCTGCTAGGTTGAAGTTGGCTGATTCATTTCCGATTATGGCTCTGAAATATGGGGTGCGTTCGAGCTATGTAATAATTACGCAAAAAGTTACAGTAGACCGTGATGCTGTTGCATGTGTTGCCAGATCGTGATTGCCATCTCCGAAGCACCCATGCTCGGAGTGCACTTGAGTGTGTATCCACTGTACCCGCGCCAAGCTTTCTTTTGCTTCAGAGTAGCTTTTCAGATTGCTTCCAAGGATATCGTCATATTTTCATTGCTTCAAGTAATGGGCGGCCGTTCCGTGAAACCCACCGAGCAAATACTGCTTTTGACAAGTAAATTTCGGTAAAGACAAATCAAGAGGTCTTCTAACACTCTTAAGGTCCGGAATAACTATTATTTGGGTATATTATAAATGGTTGGGAGGACTCATAATTTCCATCTATTATTGAATGATACTTCTTGGATATAAGAAATAAAAAATAGTTATTTCTATATATAGGTCTATGAAATCTCGTCAGTGGATTGGAGGTTCTGGTCTTTCTTTCCGTAACCGATTTAACTTCGCTCTAAATAAAGGCAAGTGGAGCAAAATCTCTCGGAACGGCGGTTAATTCGATTACACAGTTTTCACTCTTAAACCGGGTACATCTTTCCGAAGAGTTCCAAGGGTTTATCATTGTTTTATCATGTCTAAACTAAACATGATTAATCTCGACTATTTTGGGTTAAAATAATGAATAATTTCTTTCCTTGACTCTGCGAAGATTATTTTAGAAGTCTTGAATATTAATATACTTTTGACAGTTCCTTCATATTACCGTTTTTTTGACGTGAAAATCGTTCCCATGGCACATCCGAACACATGGAACCCTTTTAACCTCTCTTAATAATACATCTTGTAGTAATAACTTTGAGTCTTTTTAAGTAAATAATATAACCTCAATTACAGCATGGTGGTTACAGGATGAGGAAGATCGCGCCTACTACCTACAACGCACACAATCTCTTCTGCCTGTTTCGCTGCTTGCTAGTTGGCAGAGTGCCCTCTACAACGGCGGCAACTCCTTCAAAGGCTACATCCAACAGCTGCCGGACAATGTTAAGACCTCATTCAACCATTACTACGCCAGTTATGTGGGTGGTGGTGCAGCAGGCAGTGGTGATTCCGAGGCGCACATGCATATACACAACATCGAGCAGCGACTTCAAAAAGCGCTCAGCGCCGAGGAATATGAAAACATATTGAATCATGTGAACAGTTATGTGCAGGAATTGATTGACTTGAAGTTGGCGAAACAACAGCGTGAGCAAGCACTGCGCGCTGAACAATTGAGTCCTGCGCAGATGCAAATGATTGCAAAGTTGGTGCTCGAGACTGTGGCACAAGAAAAACTAAAGTGGGGAAATGCTGAAGCAAAGTTGGCTGAGCTGAGTGAGGCCGAGGTACTTCGACTGGCCGAGTTGGTTCGAGTACAGTTAGAAGCCAGTGATTGGGCGGACCGACCGGTGCCGCTGTCTGGTGAAAATCTGTTAGAAATAAAACGCCTGATAACCGAACACATGGAATTGCATGAACACAAACATTATACGATGCTATTGGAGCGCATTGATTTGGACGCGTTGTTGCTGCGTATTTTAAGTGCACCACAGTTGGCCAAGTTTGTGGATGGGCGCATCGCTTTGGCGCTGGAGAGCAAACATTTGCATACAGAAAAGTTGCATGAGGGCTCCGGTCACAGCGCTGCCTACAGCGAGCAACAACGACTTATCAATGAGCTAAACAACGAGATAGCCTTTATCAAACTTGCACTCTCCGACAAGTTAACCGAAAATGAAGGACTTCATCAATCCATATCTAAGTTGAAGGTGACGCAAGATGATTTACTTAAGCGTATGCAGGATCATGAGTTGGCCACAGATAAACGCTTCAGTGGATTGTTGTTGGAGATAGAAAGCAAGCTGGCCACACTCAAAGATGAGCCATTCAAGTTGCTCAACCAACAAATCAAGTTGTCGCTAGTAGAAATACTAGGTTTCAAGGCAACCACACCTGGCGGCGCGCCCCTGGAGGATATCGATTTGCAGAACTGGGTGCGCAGTATGTTTGTGGCGAAGGACTACCTCGAGGAGCGTTTGTTGGCACTCAATAAAGGCACCGACAATAAGATACGTGAGGAGATAGATCGGTCCGGCATGTTGTTGATGCGTGATATTAACGAGCGTCTGAAGAGCGTGTCAGCGTTAAAGGAACAAATCAACACGGCATTGTCTGAGGAGGAGGTACATAAGATAGTAAAATCGGTGTTGAACGTTTATGATGCCGACAAAACAGGTTTGGTGGACTTTGCGCTGGAGTCTGCTGGCGGACAGATACTCTCTACGCGCTGTACTGAGAACTACCAGACCAAATCGGCACAGATATCCATATTTGGCATACCTTTGTGGTATCCCACCAATACGCCACGCATAGCTATTTCTCCGCAGGTACAGCCTGGTGAATGCTGGGCATTCCAAGGATTTCCGGGCTTTTTGGGTAAGTTGGAAGTCTATTAAGTGTTCATTTTGTTTTCTTCACATTATTTTTTATTTTTGCAGTTTTAAAACTAAATTCAATGGTATATGTAACGGGCTTCACGTTGGAGCATATACCGCGTTCCCTTTCACCAAACGGACGCATTGATTCAGCGCCAAGAAATTTCACAGTTTGGGTAAGTTAACGGTATACAGTCCTATTCGGTTTTTCTAGAATAACACGTCTAGAGCTGTGGACGAATTGAGGATGCGTAGCTAAGTCGCCCTTGAGCAGGTCGTGTTAAACTTGGAGTTATTTGTCTAATATGAAAATTTCTCGATATTAAAATGCCATTTCAAGAGTAAATAGCAACATCACACTTACCCATCTTAGCATGTTTTTACGATCCAAGCGGTTAAAAAAATATTTCTTGTTAAAAGATCCAGAGGGCCAGTTTATAGCTGCATAGTTCGATACCGCTCAGCCCGCTCCAACGACAGTTGGGTCTAAGTAAGTGGAACGGACCCGGAAACCCCGGCACCATTACGAAATTACTACAGACATGTTGGAATGTTTTTTGCCGTCACAACAACAACAGACCGACCGACCGATAACCTAGTATTTAGCTAATAACATTTCTTTGTCTTTTTCCCAAGAACTGTCGTCCAGCGATTTGTGGTAATTTTTTTCTCAAACTCAATATTTAGTGGCAATCAAGGCCGGTTAGATTTACCTTGTTTATATCCTCCTTTAGGCTAATTATTGCCTTCGGTTTACTGCTATTTCAAATGTTAGCTTCATACCTAATTACTTGCGTAACCAATCGGGTACATGTATTTACATATATATAACACAAAAAATATTTCCAAAAAAAAAAATTTATGTAAACCGAAACAAATATTCATAAAAACCGAAAATACTTAATGAAATCTAAATTAAATTTTTGTCACATTTCGAAAGGGTCTGGAACACGAGAAAGACTTCGAGCCAGTGCTTTTCGGTGAGTATGAGTTTGTAGATAACAATGCCTCCTTGCAATACTTCCCCATAAAGAACAAGGACATCAAGCGGCCATATGAAATTGTGGAGCTGCGTATTGAATCGAATCACGGCCATGCGCAGTACACGTGTCTATATCGCTTCCGCGTGCACGGTAAACCGCCAGCAGCGTAAATCACAGGCCATAGGTTGCCATAGCCATAGGTCTTTAGTTGATAGTTATATACTTATTTATTAATATAGTTTATTGTAAAAAGTTTTTTTTTTTAAATTAGAATGTTAATCTAGAATAGCGGTACTTACAATTGCAAACTAATGAATGTAAACTTTGTGCCTTAAAGAATTTAAAACAGTAAAGGAAGAGAGCAAACACTATTGAGAGCACACAGTTGCACAGTTTGGAATTGCAGGCCTTAGATAACCTCAAAAACCGACTAACCTAAACCTAATGTTACTAATAGTCAATACATTACTTAGATATGAACACACAATTTTGTAAATACATAAGAATTAATAAATGCTGCCACAGTGAAGAATATACATACATACATATATACATATATTTTAACAAGTAGGGAGGGGCTAAGCGTGCATAAATATCATATATGTATGTTAGTATGCAATATGTATTAGTTCGTATGCATAAGCGAAATGGTTTCCTATGTTACTTTCTAACTTGAAGTGCTTTCACAAATACACATAAGAGGCAAACTAGCTTAAGCTATGCTTATAGTTTAATTTTAAAATTTTTCTTAACTTTAATTTAGTTTTAATTTATTGTACTACTTTATATATAGTAACAACATACTAGTGCTAGCTCTAAGTTAGGTTAAGTTATATTATGTGTATGTATTTATTTATTTATTTGAAGAGCTTTAGTTTAAGCTAAGTTAGTCTTACGAAGTACACACAGTCTCAAAGCCAAACCAACACAACGAAGAGTAATAAATAATCTTGCGTTAACTACTTTAATTAACAAATGCTTGCCAATGATTATTGTTTATACTTTACTTAAATTACAATTAGTACTTATGTGCTAATTAGTTGAGCGCCGCCCTGTTAAGGCACGGAACTTTTAAAATAATTATTTTTCATGAGCTCTCTTTGACCGGGCATATTAGTTGTCATTTTGTAACGCGCTTACAATTTACATGACACTTATGAGTTAGCTAATAAACTAATGAATATCTTAGTTTATGCTAGTTGAGCGTCTGACTAAAGCCAGTGCTTAGTGACAAGTGTTGTCATACAAATTTGCGTCCCAAATCCAATTAACACTAAATTTGAAATAAACGGGAGTTATTACATCAAACTAATTGCTAACTAACTTAAAGCATTTTTATATGCAGATCTAACACGAAATAGGTGATTTCGTATTTTTATATTAGATAATATTAACAGCTCTCACATATGTTTGTTTGTTTTTTTAGTATTTAATCTAGAGTTAAGTTTTTGGTCTCTAAAATAAATTTAGCGGTTTCACCTACCAACTACTACCACTAATTTTCCTTAACATTCATAAACATATGTTTGTATGCACACATACATACGCGTGATCTAACAACTTCTTTGAAAACAAATATCAACATAGTGAGTCCAAATGTTCAGTTTTGAAATAAACTCCCAACGGTTTTACGGTACAAGTACAGTAAATATTTGCAATTTTTATGAAAATATCAGTAGATAAGATTTAACTTAATTTATGTGTATGTATAATTGTGTAATATTACATAGATGTTTGTAGAATTTAAGTTGTTTAAAAATAAATAAAAAAAAATGTTCAAAATAAAATAAATATTAAAATAAAAGTCTGGCATATTTTTATTATGGTATTTTAAATCTGAAGGCAATGTTGTTGTTGTTGTTCTAACGGTTATCAATCCCCGTTATGATGGTAAGGGTTATCCATGTTGTCGTCGACGCCATCTACGAAAACATCCTAGCAGGAACTGCTTGGAGAGGAGTTCATTATGCTCCTTAACTGGGAGCATAAGTGTCTCACTATGTAGGTGTTCGATGGGAGACATAAAGAGTGCCGTGTTCTGGCCGTGCCGTGTTCTGGCAGGTCTGAAGTTTCCTCATCTGCGTACCACTGCATCCAGGCGACAATATAGGTGTTGCGTAGTTGAGGACCGGCCGGCCAATTGCCTTGTATGTTGCCAACAACGTTTCTTTGTCTTTTCCCATGTGCTGCCGGCTAGCGACTTGAGGATTTTGTTGCGGCTCTTTACCTTGTCAATAATCGCGGTCGTATGGGGAGAGAAGGAGCATAGACTATCGAAGGTTACACCTAAAATCTTAGGATTATTGACAGTCGGAATTTTGACGCCATAGCTGCAATATTAAGCTCAAGTCTATACTCCTTCGTCCAGTTCGTAAATATGGTCGCTGTAGATTTTGTAGGGGAGAGTGTTAAGTGCCGTGCAGTAAGGGTCTATATCCCCGACCCCCCGCCATTTACTTTTGAACACATGCCATCGATTCCATTGTCCGACGTTAATATCGTGAAATCATCAGCGTACGAGGTTATGGAAACTCTCTCTGGTGGCTGTGGGAGTTTCGAGATGTAGAAGTTAAACAGAAGCGGGGAGAGGACACCACCCTGCGGAACCATCTGTTTAATTCTTCTCAGTTTAGATGTTTCACCTCCTCATGGAGGAAGCGTAGTTTTCTCAATGTCCTGCAGTAGCGTTGCGTGATTGACGCTAAGTGCTGTGGTGGTGCTGTGCACCTTTCGGAATCCATGCTGGTGGCTGGCTAGGCTCAGGTAAGTGAATTCACTACTGGGGAGAGGAGAGTTATCGGACGATAGGACTCCCCTTTGTTGGCGGGTTTCCAGGTTTCAGTAGTGGGACCACTCTTCCGACTTTCCACACATCGGGAATTTGAATAGTGGTTAGCGACAGGTTGAGGACCACTTCTTCGGGTCCGAGAATTCATGACCAATGAATTGAACTTCAACTCGGTCGTCATGCCTCTTCGGGTTAGACAAAGCCTTGACAGTAGCCCAAAGCTACTCTGGAGAAGTTGCAGGACTTTAGGTGCTTTATCCATTTCGTCCGCTTATAATGGTTTACCATTCGCCGAATTTCCAAATTGAGATCCCTTAATCGGGAATCCTCGGGATCGGCATGGCGTAAGGTGTCGCGCTCATTAGCTAAAACGGCTGCTTCGGCTGGGAAATTGGGGCGGATTTCCGCCATTCTTCCAGCCGGAATGAAGCGAGCGGTAGCTGCTGCAATCACCTTGCGAAATCGACGTTCGTCAACGCATACGTCCGTAGGAATGGGTAGAGCATTGAACGTGCTCTCAGTAAATTCTGTGAAGCCGACCAAGTTAGTTTGTTAGATAAAGTTAACGAAGGTGCGGTTGTCCACAGAGACAATATCAGGAGGTTTCTCGATCGAGATAATTATGGACAGATTGTCTGATGCGAGTGTTAGCATAGGTCGCCAGGTTATGCTAATTATCAGACCACCACTAGCGATGGTAATATCGGGTGGGCTATTACAGGTGCCCATAACTCTGGTGGGGGCTTCGTCATTCATTGTGCAGAATGTCGAATCGTTATTCTGTTCCGCCAACTCCATACCCCTGCGATCGTTTGACAGGCAGGAGTGCCAAAGATCGTAGTGCGCGTTAAAGTCGCCTAGTACCAGACGGTTTTCAGCACGAAGTTGCGCACCTATATTCGAGAGATATCCTGTAGGGCAACATATAACTGGGGGGATGTACATTTACATTAAATATTTCGAGCTCGACATCGCCTGACCGGATAGCTATACCCTGACATTCTAGGGTAGTATCCCTGCGGTCGATGTCTTCATCGTCTAATCGATGAAGACTGCATGGTGTTGTGCAATATGAAGGCTAGACCGCCACCATTATCTCGCTCGCGACAACTGGGACAACTCAGAAGATCTGAGCGGCTGTTTAACTTGGTTTCTTGGACCGCAGCTATCGATACGCGTTCCCGATTCATAAGTGCAACTATCTTCTCGATCTTACTCTGGAGTCCGTTGCAGTTAAATTGAAGAACGCGGGCTTGTCGCGGGTGTTCGTGGGTGTCCGTGGGTGATCCTGGGGCTGAAGGTGTGGCGCGTGGGTGGTGTTTGTTGCAGCTGCAGAACCCGCAGGGGCGGTTGTCGCACTGTTGTGTTTATTCGCGAAGCCACTGTTGTGTGTTGCGGTGGCAGACTCCTGCAGCATGGGGCAACGTACGACTCACTCCACTCAAGGCATTGCTCCAATGACGTCAAACAAAGATTAACACTTACCGATCCAAACGCGGTCCCTTGGTCGGATAAAATCCGAGTCAATTCCGTTGCGTAGAACCGACATTAATTCAGGAAGTGATGAAATTCGAAGATCTTGATTGGCTGGTTGGAAAGGTAGGCGCATGAGCGCCCGACCGCAGTAAGTAAGTGTTATCCAGCAACTCAGTCTATTTGGTGAAAATCCGGTTTTTTTCCCACCACGGTTACCCAAAGTGTCTTAAATTGAAGCATTAGTAGCCGTGGAATATAGATATCTTGTCTCATCCGGTTGAAGGCTGTGCTTTCGCATAGACAATGTTCCATCGTTTCATCATCCTTCGCGCATGCTCTGCATTCCGCCAAAACTACTTTTCCAGTTTTCTGAAGGTGGGATATTAAGGGCATGTGCCATGTGATGACAACTACAATAATAGCCCTATCACTCAATCCATCGTAGCGAATCTACGAATACGAACGTCTGCTACGAATACTCATAATTTGCTATCACTGAATCCATGTGAATTCGAAACTTTTGTTGCCAGACTTATAGCGGAATTCTGTAAGCAGTCTCTAGTCACCATTTGAGACATTTTGAGGTAAAGTCTCAATTTGTGACTAGTGACTATGCACTGATAGCAGGTCAGAAAACTAAAAACCAAAAAACTTGTTTGCTAATTTGAATATACTGAATAGAGGTCATCATAGATATTAATCGATTGTAGTTTTTTTTTTATATTTTGTAAGCAATTCAGACACGAAAAAGTTAAAAATAAATAAGTTTTAATTTGTATTGGTAATTATGTTTTTTGACTAAGTTATAGAAAATTTAATATTTGTTAGCGACATATTTATTTTCATTCAAGTGTAAATACATCTCTAAATAATGAAATGTAATCGATTTTTGTGAGTGTCACTTACAGGGTTGCAAAATCGTCTAAATTCACAAAAATTGTCTCTAATTTAAAATCTCAATTTTAGCGACTTGTGACCGTATCACAGTACAAAATCGCTCGGTTAATTTTGAACTTTGACATTTCAAAATCAGCTGGGTAGAAGAAAAAAATTTAAATTTTGATTAATAAAACTGAAATCGTTTATATTTAAACAGATTTTACAAACAAATTATGGATCCGCTAACGTTTTCATTTATGTTGCTTGTGGAAGAACGTGAGAGAAGCCGGCGTGATCTAAAAATTCACCGAAAATCACTGAGAGACAAGAGCAACCCTTTCGATGTGGATGAAACAATGTACGGCTCAAGAGCCCACAAAAATGCATAGTTAAATTTTATTAAAAAAACCGTAAAACCGAAGGAAGGCTACCAGCATGGAGTTTTCCAATGGCTCAGTCAACATTTTGTTGCATTTTAAAAGATGTATTGGGATTGCTTCAGTCCCATTTGTGCTCTCAGTGGATAAACCTTGAGTTAAGTAACGATGAAAAAAGAGAAGCGAAAAGGGACTTTTTTCAGAAATACGGATTTCGAGGCGCGATTTTGTGTGTAGATGGGACACATATTAAAATCGTTGCTCCAATTAAAATAAGTCTCTCTATTATAACCGCAAAGGATACTTTAGTGTCAATGTCATGATTGTAAGTTTGGTGACAAATTCACATTTCAAACCTCTTAATCAATGTTTTGCAGATATGTGACAATAATCACGACTCCCACATACATATGTAATGTGAGCAATGCTCGTTATTTTTATGAGAAAAAGTACCTTGATGGTGAACGAAACACTTGGCTTTTGGGTATTATACATACATTCATATCGTCACCTAAAATGCAAAATAACGTAACATCACTTTTCATAAATTTACATGCGAAGGAAAAACGATATAATAGCAACCAGTAATATTGAAACCATTTGAGTTTTGGCTATAAGATGGTTATACATATATAGGTTATCATACACTCATATTTAAACAAAATTAAAGTTTTCGTTATAAAATGGTTATATGTATATATGTACATAGGTTATTATATCTGACAACGATTTTCAATTTTTTTTTGATGATACGTTTTTTTGCATTTTGGAAGACGATATATATTACAAAAATTTCCAAAACGTCTAACAAATTTTCAAAATCAAAATCGTTTTATATTTGTATAGGAGATGCTGGATATGTCCTAGAACCATTATTCATGGCACCATTCGGCACCTTTCTCTCAGGAAGCCCAGAAGAGAAATATAATAAAATATTTGCCCCCACTACAGATTTTCTATTACCATACTTATCTGATCCAATGCCTTACTCGTAAAAAGAAATTAGCTGAAAGAAAGTCTATATTATATGTGCTGTGGCCCAGCATAAGTAAACTAACAATTAGGCAGAAAAGAATGCATCACTTGTGGCCAGACCAGAAGAATACCTTATGCAGAATTGATTCAAGTAAAATTGCCATCGGTTCCATTAATTTGATTGCGTGCTTGACCAACATATCCTTTGCAGTTAGCTTTCTTATACGCAAATATTAATGAATGATTATATGTCCATCACATACCTTTAGAGTGTCAAGTATCACGTCAACAAACGTAATAAAATCGTTTTTTGGTATTAGTAAATCGAAAAACATTGTTTCATAACATTCACATTCTTTGTTATGTATTTTTCGAAATAAAATATCTCTCGAACCATTTGTTCAAGAGGACGAAGTGTTTTTCGAAAGTTCGTTCTAATTACTAAACAGTTGGTTTCAGTTTTAAGTAACCAATCACTCTCCAACGTGACTATTAAATCAGCTCCTATAAAGTTAAGGTATAGTACTAAAGCGTGGATGGTATGATTTCAGTACGTAAGCTTCGAAGAACGAAATCTTTCACAGTCTGATCCGTATTTTTGAAACACGATTTTTTTAAATCTAACTGTAACTTCTTACAAATTTTATCACTAAGGTTTATGTACCAATGCAAT
The DNA here is from genome assembly GCF_024586455.1 of Bactrocera neohumeralis. Classification (NCBI taxonomy): domain Eukaryota; kingdom Metazoa; phylum Arthropoda; class Insecta; order Diptera; family Tephritidae; genus Bactrocera; species Bactrocera neohumeralis. The sequence continues at coordinate 37,505,768 of NC_065921.1, forward strand.
ACACCTTGAAAATAATGGAAAACCGTCGATAATGGTCATGTTTTCCCTTTTTAGTGTGTCACATATAGGATGGAGTCATGTGTAGAAGTTCACGCAAGTGAGGAAACTTCGAAAAACGTAGAAATTACTTTTTCCTTTGACCGAATACAAATAAAAAAGTCAAGTTTTCCATGCAGTGCTAGTTATCTTTTCTATTGCCTGTGGATATTTAATACTCTCAATATGATCCTTCAAGGTTAGTGTTTTATCTATTCCGACTTGGCCTTCTAAATAGGAACTCAAAATATCCGAAATCGTTGGAATTTCGAGTTGTTAAAGACATGTTACTTTCCTGTGTTAGAGGTACTGAAAGTTTTAAGCATTGAGTTTAGGCAAATATTATCTGTCACAAAGTACCGACTCAAATTAATGTCAGGTCCTTCGAAAATGAATTGAACTTAACCCTGAGATTCGATATTGTCATATAGTCAATATATAAGTGTGGTTTAATATACATATCTTATTGAACCTGGACTTCGGCAAAGTCGATCAAAATCTGTCTGTTTCCAGAAGTTTCCCTCTTTTTAATTTCCTTTGAATTTTTGTTTTCAAGAAAACATTAATCATCGGAAATGTAGCGCTTATATTTGACGGTGTTATATAGTAAAAAACTTCTTAGTAGATAATTTATTTAGCCTAAATTCATAGATTTGGCCACAAAACAGATAATAGCAACACCGTATGCTGAATCGAATCTCTGGCATCGTTTAGCATCAGACTGAATTAAACGGCGATGTCAAGAGTGAAAACACTTTCGACAAATGGCACGTTAACCCTTTACGCAAACACTTGTTGAGACATTGACTTCAACATAATTTGCCGTTAACTAAAATTGTGGAATTATAGACTTATATACCGTATGTAGATATGTAAAAGGAATATTTACTAGTATACTTACGGGGTTTGTTCTATAATGGCGACTGAATTGGAGAAGCCGAAAGAAAAGGGTTCTATCTTAATAAGAAGATATTGATTTTGACACAAAAACTTGTTTCGCCTACAAAAGCAAAGCTAGTAAAATAGTCCTACTGAAAAATTGATATCGTTTAAGCAATAAAATTGGATGTTAGACCTAACCTTTAAAAAATACATTGTTATATTTATAAATTCTTCAGCAAATTTGGATATTTGGTTCGAGAGATATAACATTTCGAGTGACGACGTTTTAGTATTTGAAAAAACATGACTAAAAGGAGTTTCGGTTGTTAATTATGATAAAATATATAAATGCTGCCGATCTTTAAGTGATTTAATATTTGTTAACCAGACTCTGTGCAAGTCGAACATACCTAAGCGTTTTGCTAAGTTCTGTAGAAGCCATATGAGTAGCAAACAGGATAAATGGAAGGTCTTCATCTGAAGAAGAATAACATACAAATTTGTACAAATTAGACCGAGGACTTCCACGGTTCAAAGTTTAGAAAAGTTGCGGTAAAATAAAAACTATCACCTTCAACAAACAAGCCTCGTACGCTTGAATGTAAATACTTTTGTACGAGTGCCTATTTAAATCTGCGCTCACATACGCAATGTTTTAACTCTTGAAACTCATTTCATCTGTCTATGCGCCTGCCTGTCTGTTTGTTCACCCCGTTGCAGGCGTTGTGCATACCGTTAACTGACTTTTCTCGGTTATGTAAAACGCGAGGAATTACAAATTTCATCTGCAGATTAACATGATGAACAGATGAGCAGATGTGCATATCCACAACGAAGCGCAAACGCAGACGAAAAGTGTATGTCACGCTGACTGCTTGCGATTAAATCTCCAGCAGCAGAATTATGTTGCTCCTAAATTAAGTCTCTGTCGTTCTATTTAAGTCATCCTTAGCGGAACTCAAGTAATAGTAAGAAGTCATTTACAACCAAGTAGTTCCTTTAGGATGAGTCCCACGTAATCGTTTTACTTAAATTCTTGGCCTTAATTAAGATCTGCAAGAGGTTGTTGGAAATTAAGTCTAAAGAAAGCGGGTTTAGCATTTTAATAGATAGTATGAGGATACGGAACTAAGATTCCGCATTTTCATTAACTCTGCCTCAATGGACGTAATGTGGACTTTAAGTATATTGAGGTAATGAGTCTTTAGGAAGCTCCAAAAGAAGCGCAAAATATCAAGGCTCTTCATCATGAACCGAATTAAGGCTGGACATTACTAGAGGTAATATTTTATGGTTTTATCATCGTCAGAGTAGCTTAATTCAACCAATTTTACCATGGCTATGGTGTAAGTAGGTGCGTTGTCATGGAGGGAAAGGACATGACTTTCATACTTAATCAATATATTTCGATAGGGTCGTCTTCTCCAAGCAGTTGGTGTAGATCCTCAGAAACCAGTGGCTATCATTTTATCGGAACACTTCAGCAAGGCTCATTAAATTCCGGTGGTAGACCAAGTTGAAACCCGTTAAACAAATTTTTGACAGTCAGCCTTGAAAAAGAAGACTTCGAGCCATTTCGACTGAAATTTTGACTGCAGCTGCATACAAGAATATGTTTCAGAATAGCCAATTCATCTTTCAATAGTGTTGACAACTGACGTTGAGACTTGTGCCGACCAGAAATATATCTCGTATCTAAGCACTCCACGGAGGTTTTAGTGCAACTAGTCCAAAGCTACTTTGGAAGTAGTGCATTTTGAAAATGTGTCGTGATTGTACCACTCGCCTGACTGCCTTCTTTCATGTCCTGTCCGCTGCAAATGGCTATCGCACAAGCACATTCGTTATGTCCTGCCACGTATATAGCACTTACGCAGGCATACAGAGGCACGTCTGTAGTTGTTGTGAATGTGAAGCGCGGCCGCCACTCAGAAAGTAGCTGATGCAGCTGCTGACGCTGGAATTCGCTGGCATCTCTTAAGCCAACAGCATTAAAAAAGCTGAAAATCAGTCAAACTAAATGATTAAAATATGATTTTTTAAGTGGATATTTGCTGCCAGCTGTACGTGTGTTTGTGTGAAAGTGTGCGCAAATATAAATGCATTGCTTTTTTGTTCATTCGCGCTTGGCAGTAAGGAATTAATTAAATTTTCACTTTGTATATACAAATGATAATCTTTATACGCACTTGCACACCCACGCATCTACATACATCCATTGCATTAAAAATTTATTTATTGTTGCGTAATGAAAGAATGCGGAAATTGTTTGAGGCCCGAGTAAGAAACAAGCTCCGGCAGAGTGGGATTGTTGCGAAGAAATAAAGGGTGATCCATTTTGAGGTCCCTTACCTTCTTAAAGGGAAAATTCAAATTTAATGGGGAATGTTTATTATCATTCGAAAGAACATTCTTTGGTATTTATTTTTTGAAGATTTGAGGCTATGCCTCAGATGTTTCATCCGTTGATTCCGATTTTCGATGACTCGTTCGAGCTTTTCGACTGGTAACTGGCGAATGATACGCGTGATGATTGCTCCAAGACCTGAATTGAAGCGGGGTTGTCCGTATAGACTTATAGACTTTACATACCCCCACAGCAAAAAGTTTAACGGTGTGATATCACACGATTTTGATGGCCAATAGACCGGCCAAATATCGTGAAATTAGCTGCTCACCGAAGTGATCTCTCAATAAATCCATTGATTGATACGATGTGTGGGATGTGGCGCCGTATTGCTGAAACCAAATGTCGCTGAGATCACGAGCTTCAATTTCAGGCATCAAATAGTCGGTTACATTGTCACCGGTATCATTATTGAAGAAATATGGTCCGATGATTCCACCGGCCCAAAAACCACACCAAACCTTGTTTTTTTTATGAAATAGCATCTCTTGAATCTCTTCTGGTTGCTCTTCGTTTTAAATATGAGAATTCCCTTTTTTGCATACCCATTGAGCCAGAAATGAGCATCGTCGCTGAACAAAATTTGGCTCGAGAAGGTCGGATATATTTAGAGCTTTTCAAGAGCCCATATAACGAAGCGATGTCGCTTGGGAAGGTTGAGCGACGTCAGTTCTTGGGAAAGCTGTATTTTATACGCTTTCAATTTAAGATTTCGACGTAAACCGCGCCAAGTCGTGCCATACGTCAGTTCGAGTTGCTGCGAACGGCACCGAATCGACTCTCCATGGTCTTCGTGTACACTCTCAACTACAGCTGCTATATTTTCTTCATTGCGTGCTGCACGTAGTTTATTTAGTCGAATTTATTTATTTATTTATTTATTAAATGAAAAATAATAATACAATTATTATCTTACAGAGTAAGAAGCACTAGCTGCCAGGGCTTACGGCTTACTGCTCTAATAAAACTATATTTTCTTCGAATATTAGTATATTAGCCAGTAAAAGGTAAATATGAGATCAATATTACTGTCAGTACAATTATTAAAATAATTGATGTTAGTAAAGGAATTTATTTGGATCTAAGATAACTTACAATTAGAGAATTAAATTAACTTTCTAAGGCCAGTTTTGGACAAAAATTTGGCTACCTTGCGGATGTTTTCCTCAGAAAAAACCTTAAGCGTATTTGAAATGGGTTGGTCATCAAATAGTGCGTTTCTAGTTGCACTAAACTTAGTGCATTCATCGAGAAGATGTTTAACTGTAAGCGATGGATAAGTGCAGAAATCGCATTGTGGTCTATTTGAGCCGTTTAGCAGGTGCGAGTGCGTGACCATGGTGTGCCCAATCCGAAGTCGAGTAAAAGCAATAATGTCATTTGTTCGGCAGGTGGGCGGAATATGTGGCTGCATGCCAGTTGTATTGAAGTTCGAGTAATAGTTTTGCACACTTTTCCAAGAATTTGTTTTCTGTTCTTTAAGGAAGTTATTGACGAGTAGAAAGATATCCTTCCTCACCATATAATTAAAGGTAAATAATGGCTCCATTGCTACGGATTTTGCTTTAAAATCCGCTAATTCGTTGCCAATAATTCCAGCGTGACCAGGAATCCACATAATTTTGATTTCTTTCGCTTTTTGTATAAGTTTGGAGCGTATTTCAGAAATTAGGGGTGCCCTGTTAGTAATATTCATGATACTAGCAATAGTTGACATACTGTCCGTGCAGATTATCGTCTTATCGTTAGATTCTGAGGCTGCTAGTATTGCGTTGTATACTGCAACCGCCTCTGCCGTGTACACTGATCCATAATTTGGTAGATGCCCTGCTATTACTGTTTTCCCATCTGCTTGGACCACAGCGAATGACGTGTGGTTCTTCGACTTTGACCCATCGGTGTAGTACATTTTCCATTCGTTCCGAAAAGGAGCTCTGTACTCTTCAAAAAGGCGCTGGAATACTGTTGGGCTTGTGGTTGACTTGGCGTGATTTGTTAAACCGATAAGGAAAGAGCTGACGGGAGGCAGAAAAGATGGTTTCGAGTCTACTCCTAAAACTTTAGCGTATTGCAGCACTCTGAGCAATGTTGACATGCGTCTTGGTGTTTTATTAGCGGCCCATATCGTTGTGACAGTGTCATACATAATACTATTTCTGCAGAGAAAGATCTTTGGGATAACCCTCATAGTGGTATATTCAATTCTTTCTTGTAAGGTAGGCATTCCAGCTTCGGCTAAGATGCTTTGAATCGGGGATGTTGGAAAGGCGCGTATGCTCCTTCGAACGGCTGCATGATACGTCGAAGAAATCAGTTTTATATTACTCGTTGCACTATTTCCATATATTGGTAAGCCATAGTCAATCTTCGACAATATTATAGCCTGACAGCTAGGCCTTTTTTTAACCTAAGACAGTGCTCTTTAAAAGTTAAACGTTTGTCGAAAGTATGTAATTCCAAGAAAACATAAGCTAGAAACATTTGAAATATTAATATTATTATGAACTAAGTTTAAATCCGTACATTTATGTTTGCGGCATATATGAAAATATTTGCACTTATTAAGCGACAGGGTCGCACCAGAACAATTTGACCAGTTACTGATATCGGTTAGTATTTTTAAAAATTTATTTTTAACAGTGTTTAGATTGCTTATTTTAGAATAGAGTAAAACGTCATCTGCATAAGTAATGTGGGAAATATTCTTATGTCTGCTAATTATGTGGCTTAATTCGTTAAAGGCGATAGCAAATAGCATTACGGATAGAGGGGATCCTTGTGGGATTCCATTTTGTTGGTTATGTAAACTGGAAAAAACGTTATTTACTTTTACTTTGAATTTACGGTTGGTGAGAAAAGACTTGATAAAATGGTATATTTTATTACTAAATTTCCATTTTTCTAATTGTCGTAGAACTATGTGAGCTCCGACACGATCAAAAGCCTTTTCAAAATCTAGACTGAGCGTAGAGATATGATTGCGGGAAGACAACCCATATGAGACGAAATTTTCAAAAAGAAGGAGCGCGTCGGAAGTTCCTTGCCCCCCTTTGAAAGCGAACTGATGTGGACTTATTAAGCTATGTTTGGAAGTATACCACATAATTCGTTTTGAAACGATTTTTTCTATTAACTTACTCATGCAACATATAAGTGAAATAGGTCTATCATTTAGAACTTCTGGGGACTGGTTAGTCGACTTTGTGGATAAATTCCGCTCGTTAAAATTTGATTGTACAGATTAATTAATCGTAATTTAAGCGGTGGAGGCAAGTTTTTTATCATATCGTATGAAATTCTATCTGCGCCTGGAGTTTTCCCTGACAGAGAAGATATTGTACTTTCGAATTCTAGATAAGTGATATCTGATTCTATTATTTTAGTTGGTGAATTAAACTGGTTGCAGCTGCGACTCAGAGTTTCGTATTTTTTATCTATAAAAGCGGAACCAAAGTTCCCGTCGCTAGAATACGTAGACCAAGTGGAGGCAAACTGTTCAGCCATCGCTTTGGGATCGAATATTGGACCAGTTGGGCTATTAACAAAATTTATATTGACTTGGGAAGGTGAGCCAGTTAGCATTTTAATGTCCAACCAAATCTTTTTAGGATTAGAGCTGGGATTTATTTCTGTAGTAAGTTTTTCTAAGCACATTCGTTTTGCTTCTTTAGTTTTTTTACGAAAAATAGCATTTGCTTTTTTGTATAAAATCAGGTTGGCTTCTGTTCTGGAGCGCTTGTATTGTCTCCAGTTATGCTGTTTTAAATTTCTTAAGCTCTCCAACTCCTTTGACTAGTAAGGAACAACTTTTTTACGGAGTTTAGAAACAGTTTGCGGGATTGAAAGGTGCGCTGCAGACCTTAATATTTTGGTGATATTAGCCGCCTCTTTATTGACATTTTGAGATACCGGAATTTGATCGCAGAACAGAATTGCCTTTTGCGTGTATTTAGGCCAGTCTGCTTTTCCTGTCAGGAACTTTGGTTTAGGAAAGGCCTTTGCAAAGGATGACGTAGCAATTTCAGTTACTATTGGGTAGTGGTCACTACCACACAAACTATCAAGCGTTCGGCTATTCACTTTTGGAGCTATATTGGTAGAGCAAATAGATAGGTCTATGTGCGTAAAAGAATTATGAGTTGAAAAATGAGTCGGGGCACCATCGTTCAATATGGTAAGATTCTCTGTAAGAACCAGAATTAATCCTCTTTGGTTGGTTGGGGGGGAGCCCCATAATGGGGACCACGAATTCATATCACCAACAGGATAATGGGCTTGGGTACTTGGGAGAGAATTTGCTGAAGCTCAGTAAGCGTGAAATTTTGTTGTGGGGGAATATACAAGCAAATAATCGTAAATTTAAATTCTATGGATATCTGAATGGCTAAAGAAGCTAAATTTGAATGGATTTCGAGGCATTTATGTGGAATGTCTTTTTTTACTAAAACAGCAATACCTTGTTTGTTTGTTAAATTCTGAGGTAAATTTAAGAAATAGCTAACATACTTCTTTGGTACAACAGCGTCTTTATTTACAGCAAGATGAGTTTCTTGCAAGGCAATGAAGTGTGGTGAGATTTCTTTAATGAGAATATCAAGTTCAGTGTAGTTGTTGTAGAAGCCCTTTATGTTCCATTGAAGTATATTGAACATAGAGCAAATAGGACAGAGAAGAATGGATTAAATTTCTTCATCGTCGAAAGCTGGCATAATCTGATCATGGTCTGGGTGACTGTATTGTTGAGTAATTAATGGGTTGGTTTGTGAGTTGTTGATAAGAGCATTTGAAGTGTGGTGAGATTATAGTTCGCTGAAAATAAATGAATGAGTGGAGTTGATAGCTTGAGGTGTGGAATTATTAGCAAAATTGTTAAGAATGCTGTGGGAGGAAGAATTGAGAGAAACAACTGGGAGAGATTGAGAGTTTACTGGATTTATTGTGTTGTTTTTTTCTGGAACATAATTTAGTTTTAGGCGGTAAGAAGAGGTTGCTGAAGTATTTAAGTCGTTGTTGGCGTTTGGAGTCAGATGTGTTTGAGCAGCGTTAGTGCTCTTTACAGTGTCAGGGTGAGACTCTTCTGAAGAAGTTTTATTGTTTTTGGAAGGTACATGAATGGAATGTGATGTAGGAAGTTTTGAGTTGTTGTAATTGTTTGATTCGTTTTGTTTTACTTTTTCTGCAAAAGTAGTGTTAGGGAGACTGGGCACTTGTGCTTTATGTAGTTTTATAGCCTCACGCATCGTGCATTTGTTCTCAGTTTTAATTTTGAGAATTTCCTTAGATTGGATGTACTTTGGACAAGTATTAGAATATGATGGGTGCTCACCAGCGCAATGTACTGAGCCGTGAGGGGGGAAATTACATGTTTCACACGCAGGTTTGTTGTTACACCTTTTAATGGTATGCCCTAAGAGTTGACATGATTTACATCTCATTTGGATTTGGAAAATATGGTCTTACACGTGCTGAGCGCCATGAAACCTCCACTTTATCAGGTAATTCGTATAAGTCGAAAGTAAGAAGGGTAACTCCAGTGTGAATGAAGGTATTGTCCACCTTTTTTTTGAATTTATAAACTCCCACTACAACTTGCTCCTTCATGTTTTCAATAATTTCATCTTCAGGGACATTATTGAGACATGGTGCAAATATTGTACCTTTGGAAAAGTTAAGGTTGTCTTGATAGCTTACTTTTACTTCGCAGATTCCACTCAATCGCTTCGTAGTAAAAAACCTTTGTGCAATTGTTGGATTTTTTACCATCAACAACAAATTACCATCCCGTAGCTCGGAAATAGAAATAATTTCTTTGCTTATAGCTTCCAATGCTTTATGCACTGCAAAACACGAGTATTTCGATATTGGTTTTGTTGAATCACTTGCTGAAATAGTAAGGAATTTTGGATTGTTCTGTTTGGTTTTAGGTAGTTCTGGAAAAACTAGGGGTTTATATATTGTTTTTTTACGTTTTGCTTGGGGACATTCCGCTAACAAAGCGAACCTATTGTCCCCCAAATTTGGTGGCCCGGGGGCCATTGGAGATAATTAAAGCACAGACACTTGTAGTGAAGTTAACACGTGTGTTGTTACAACTTTGAAATTACGCGCACAAGAATAATGCTTAGCGGGAAGCAGAAAATTGATGAGCACCACAGAGAGAGAATAGCCTGAAAATACGTCCACTCGCGATGAGTATCAGTCGGAGACTGTTAGTCGAATATTATCCAATATTGAATTCTGGGTCTCAAGATGGGTAATGGTGACCCTGAATCGAAACACATTCTTTACAAAACGTGAATTTTCGTAAGAAAATAAAACGATTTGTAATCGTTGTTCAGACGTAAGTCTTTCCATGATGAAATACCAAACAATACTAAACGAAAACAAGTAAGGAAGGGCTAAGTTCGGGTGTCACCGAACATTTTATACTCTCGCATGGTAAAGTGATAATCGAGATTTCATTATCCGTCATTTAAATATTTTTCAAATACCGTATTTTTGTAAAGTTTTATTCCGCTATCATCATTGGTTCCTAATGTTTATACTCGTATTATACAGAGAAGGCATCAGATGGAATTCAAAATAGCTTTATATTGGAAGAAGGCGTGGTTGTGAACCGATTTCACCCATATTTTGTACATGTCATCAGGGTGTTAAGAAAATATTATATACGGAATTTCATTGAAATCGGTCTAGCAGCTCCTGAGATATGGTTTTTGGTCCATAAGTGGGCGGCGCCACGCCCATTTTCAATTTTTAAAAAAAGCCTGGATGCAGCTTCCTTCTGCCACTTCTTCCGTAAAATTTAGTGTTTCTGACGTTTTTTATTAGTCGGTTAACGTACTTTTAGTGATTTTCAACATAACCTTTGTATGGGAGGTGGGCGTGGTTATTATCCGATTTCTTCCAGTTTTGAACTGTGTATGGAAATGCCTGAAAAAAACGGCTCTGTAGAGTTTGGTTGACATAGCTATAGTAGTTTCCGAGATATGTACAAAAAACTTAGTAGGGGGCGGGGCCACGCCCACTTTTCCAAAACAATTGCGTCCAAATATGCCCCTCCCTAATGCGATCCCTTGTGTCAAATTTCACTTTTATATCTTTATTTATGGCTTAGTTATGACACTTTATAGGTTTTCGGTTTCCGCCATTTTGTGGGCGTGTCAGTGGGCCGATTTTGCCCATCTTCGAACTTAACCTTCTTATGGAGCCAAGGAATACGTGTACCAAGTTTCATCATGATATCTCAATTTTTACTCAAGTTACAGCTTGCACGGACGGACGGACAGACGGACGGACAGACGGACGGACAGACGACGGACGGACAGACAGACATCCGGATTTCAACTCTACTCGTCGCCCTGATCACTTTGGTATACATAACCCTATATCTGACTCTTTTAGTTTTAGGACTTACAAACAACCGTTATGTGAACAAAACTATAATACTCTCGTTAGCAACATTGTTGCGAGAGTATAAAAAAATGACAGCTTGTTTCACGCATGATCTGTCAAAATGAGGTTATTGCAAAAAGCACCTTTCTTGGATCACCCGTTATGTGAAATTTTTCGATAAAAGTTTAGAAATCTAGTTAAAATATATATCAACAGTGGCGTAGCTAGGGGGGGGGGGGCGAAGGGGGCCGTCGCCCCGGGCGCAACGTCTTGGGGGCGGCAAAACGATCTTCGCTGTTTTTTAATATTCAGAAAAATACTTCAACATTTTTTTTTACAAAATTTATTATAAAAGATAAAGAGTTGTACACTCACAATGTAATAATCTGAATAACAATGAAAAATATTAATTTTTTCTCGAATACTCTTCAGTCTTTGAACTTGTCTTATATCTTCTGGCTTATATCTTTCTTAAAAATAGTGATAGAACTTAAAGGTGCACATTTCTAGCTTTGATCGCTGCAAAATCACATATCATATCATTGTAATTTAAAGTTGAAGCAGTTTCACATTCTATTGAGAGAATCGCAAGATTGGACAGTCTACTCTGTTCGATCTCAAGTAAGATTTGATCAATTTAAGTTTGCTAAAAGATCTTTCACTAGATGCAACTGATACAGGTATAGTGAGTAGTATTCTTAAAGCTGTCGCTAACGTCTTGTAGGCTTCAAGTCCCATTGAAGAAATGTATAATAAAACTTTTTCTGGCGAAAATCCAATTTGTTCTTCGTTTTTCTTCGCTCTCTTTAATCAAAGTAGGACGTAGATGTCTTGTAAATTTACTATCAATTTCCTCAAAAACTGTATTGTGAGAATTTTGGAACTTCAGAATTTACCTGGCTTCTAGTTCCTAAATTTTATATACATTACTTAATATCGAAGATATTTTGTAAAAATTCACTTTTGTTCGAACCACCTCATGAAACTTGTAGGTAGGTAGATAAAGGGGGGCGGCAGAACATCCTTGGCCCCGTGCGCCCGAAGTTGTAGCTACGCCACTGTATATCAAAATAGGTTAGTTGTCAATTTAGCAATACATCATTACCACATCCATTCTGTAATATCTCTAGAATGTTGTCCTAAATGTTCAAGTTGATCCGAGTAATAGTTTGAAGATACAGCCTTGAAAAGTTGCGCGCTTAATGTCAGCAATATAAGCACTGAAACTGTAATCGCTTTTCTCTCAAAACTGTGTTTTCGAGGTTGTTTGTCAATGTTTCTCGCGAACTACTCAACCGATCTTAATGAAATTTTGCACAGATCTTCGAGATATAATTTCAAGGTCTTGAAGGTCCGTTTTTTGCTTGAGGGAACCCATTTAATCCTTTAAGCCCTATATTCCATTCGCCAATAAAGTTATCGTGGTATAACGTGCCCTCATTACATTTGAATTATAATCTCTCATTTAAAGGCAATGTTCAAACGATAAAACGTACAACAACTCCAATCGAATAGCGCAAGGAATGTGAAAATACGTAGGAAAGATGCCTAACCTACAGATCTACTTCAGAACATCGCTTGCAAATCGTGCAAATTTGTTACCCAAATGGTTCGGTTCGAGCAAAGCATTGCGCGTCGGTTCCAATATTTAGTGGACAGGGTAGATTAATACGCATCCTCAAAGTTGTCGTACAGTGGGCACCGAATACTTTATTTCTGCTGTGGAACAGAGTATCGAAGAAGACCTGTAAGCGTTCTTCCGCCAACGCGCGAAGCACTTTATGGAACATCTTTCGAAAGGGTCTTGCTTTGCACGCTTGCAAAATTCAACTCGTGCAAGAATTGAAGCCGAAAGATCATCAAAGATCATTATTAAACTTGGCTACCTTTGAAACCAACCTTTGTACGTTAAAGAAATGAATACCGGACGTGCACACAGATATTGAATTCTTCGGCCTTTGAACTTTTTAGTGTCAACCGATTAATGTTGGAAAGTGTCTCCTGAAATCTTTTCAGTGCAATGCTCGTCAAACGCCTTTTGTTTAGCACCTATATTAAAGCATTTACTCCCAGAAAAAAGAGGTGGAGAGGATCAACTATCTAACTAATGATATTTGATACATTTCCAATTTCGGCGCTAGCGTTATTTATATTTTACAGTCCCTTGACGATTAAAACGTGAACTTCACAGGAAACTGACTTACCTTTCAGAAAGCCACCAAATTAAGCATTTATATAAATGGAGTAGATGCAACGAAAAAATCTTATGATATTTCAGTTTCCTTTATTTCTTAAATATTACAGAATAACATTTGATAAAAAAAGTTGTAAAACTATGATAACTAAGTGTAACATTTTCTTTTGGCTAATTAATATTGTGGCACATTCACACAATTAATTGCTTTTACTCAATAATTTCAAAACATAAGTAAGTCAGCCCAAACACTTATATAGACTCAAATAATGCCTTCGCCTCCTTCCTTAGTAACTTGCCATTAGTATTGTGTGGCAGTTCGTCCACAAAAATTACACCCGCATGCAGGTGCTTGTAGGGCACCGGTATTTGCTTAACCACATGATCCTTGACTTGCTGCTCCGTGAGTACGGCATCCTTACGTTTCACTACAACGGCGCCGGCAGCATCGCCATTGCGCTCATCGTTTACGCCCACCACACAAACGTTTGCCACTTCAGGCAGCTGACTGATTACTTGCTCGATCTCACCAGGCCAGTATTGCATGCTCTGATATTTCATTATATCCTTCTTACGATCGACGATGTAAAGCATGTTTTTATCATCGAAGTAGCCAAGATCACCGGTATGAAACCAACCAAGCGAGTCTTGGAAGCGTTGCGTTTCAATGGGTTTACTATAATAACCATTCCATTTACGACCAGTTTTTACATAAATCTCACCCACTTCGTTGGATGGCAAATTCTTGCCTTGCGCATCGACAATGCGCGCGTGCAGACCAGGCAACAACTTACCCACTGACGTGTGAAACTGAGCGCCCATGTTAATTGAAATACCGCCAACTTCGGTTAGTCCATAGCCAAAGGTTATCAAACTGTTCTTGAGTAAACTTTGTAGACGTTGAATTACAGGCAGAGTGACACTGCCTCCACCTATGGAAAATGAACGAATTGTGCTCAAATTCTCGGCGTTAGCTGTGGGGCAAGCCACCAGCGCGGCGACGTGAAATGGCGCAGCTCCAACGATACTAATTTGGTATTTCTGCACTAACTCAACCAGATATTCCGGGGTGAAGGGACGGTTCGTGATAACACGCTTGCAGCTGGAAGTGCATGTGATAATGGTGTATAACAAACCGGTAAACCAGTCTATGTTGCTATTGGTGAATACCACATCCTCACTGGTAACAAATCTACAAACAAGAATTATGAAGTGATAATCAAAATCCGAAAATTCAATAAGTTCTCTTCCACTTACAAATTTTCTAATTGTAGCGCATAATTCGATATGCACACGCATTTGGGTAGACCTGTGGTTCCGGATGAGCAGAGTATCGCTACAGTCTGTTCACCGCCCAACGTCAGTTGTTCAGGCCTTTGAAAGGGATGCAAAGAATTAGATGTGTATTATACTATATAATCTCGTATTTACTCACAGGTAAAAGAATTCCGTTTTTGTGGGTAGCAATAGATCTTCAATTTTTGCTACACCCTCAATATGATTGGTTAATGTGTAGTATAATGGCTTGAAAGCACGGGTAGCTTCCCAGACTTTCTCATAATACTCGCCATCTAAAAATATTATTTTGGGTGCTGTGATAGTGAAGACATTTTCGATGCTCTCTGAAATAGTAAAAAAAATATATATTAGGAATATAGAGAAACCACAATATTTTAATAAAAAAAGTTCTATAAAATGAAAAGGTCTATTCAAAATTTAGCTAGATGTGGATTCGCACTTTCACTTGGAGCAGTCAATGAAGATCTTCTTAGCTCCACAGTTATGGCCTTCAGCACTTGTCTGAAGTTAGTCGCTTGTAACGTTTGGTCCGTATAGTGCTGAATAACGTCGGCCTATTGTAGGATTGTTATTTTGATGTTCCTAAGGAGCACTCTATTTAGCATGTGACTACAGTGAAGATTTCTGCGAAAAAATTCCATAAAAAACAGTTTGAATTACGTTGAGGTCCTTAATTGGAAGCATACATGTGTCATGGCTTTAGGAGGGAATCATGTGTAGAAGTTCACGCAAGTGAGGAAAGTTCTCTCAGTGCTATGCGCTTGGGAAGCGATTCTTTTCATATCTTAAGCAGCCCCGACTTCCGGTCTTAGATCAAGTACCCTCTGGGTAGTCAAAGAACATTCGCTTGAAGGCGAGCTAAAGTGAGAAAGCGAACCATCCCTAACCTGGGTTGTGCGCTGGGTTTGGAATCCGCCACGCAAAAAACACGAGTTGGCGCGTT
Source organism: Bactrocera neohumeralis (assembly GCF_024586455.1). Classification (NCBI taxonomy): domain Eukaryota; kingdom Metazoa; phylum Arthropoda; class Insecta; order Diptera; family Tephritidae; genus Bactrocera; species Bactrocera neohumeralis. The sequence goes on from NC_065921.1 coordinate 37,520,924, forward strand.
GCTGTAAACTCGGCTATAACCGCGTAAGCGGTGTCTACGCCAATAAAGACGAAGATACATGCCTCACTGTGTAAATGTTCGATAGGTGACATTAAGAGACAGCCAGTAATTGTCCTGAGTTCGGTATTCCGGAATTTCTTTTTGTTTTATCCAAACGGCAACGGCGTAGTTTGTAACCGACATATTGCTTTGTAAGTTGCCAACAATGTCTCTTGGGTCTTTCCTGCTGCCGAATAGCGACTTGAGAATGTCATTGCGAAGTGAAGGAATACGTACTATCGACTGCAACAGCCAATATTCGTTAACAAAAATGTACCGACTGTACAGTTTGTAAATATGGTAGCTGTGGATTTGGTAGGTATTTGGTAGGAGTATGTGGTCTCTACCAGTGGATTGAAGATGAAAGGCAAACTACTACTATGACTTAAAAATATATAAATTTATAAGTACGTACTCGTATCGAATATTGGATTGACAGCATGGAAGGGCGTACAATTCATAAAACAGCCGACAGCCACCGAAGTCAAATAAGTGCTGTTTTTAGCTACAATACCGATTACGTCATCATGCCTTAGGTGCATTTTTTTAAAATGCTGTGCCAAGCGTACGGACCAAGTAAGCGTCTCACCATTGGTAACCTCACGTCCATTGTTATCGGAAACCTATTGAAAATAGTATTTATAAATCAGAATATTAATAATAAATAAATAATGGGTTCTCGACTAGCAGCATACTAGTATATTTTTTAAGGGGTTATATGGGTTTACGAGTTTCAAAAAATCGTTTTTTTATTATTAATTTATTTTATTATTTTATTTTTATATTAAATTTTACAACACCTTTGGAATATTGTCTTAAATTTGATCCGAGTAATAGTTTCGGAAATACAGCTTTGAGAACTTGTGCGCTCGAGGCTAGGTAAGCTAAGTGCGCCGCGGCGCGCCGTTTTTAAACGTGTTTTTCTCGAAAATGTGTTTTTGAAGTCGGTTAGTAAGATTTCTCGAGAACTACTCAACCGATCTTCATGAAATTTTACGCAGGTATTTGAGATGCAATTTTCGATTATAATTATTTGAAAACAAAAAAAATGTTGCGAAATTTTTACTGAAATTTTATTTTTTTTATGTCTGCCTAAACCCCATTTTTCAGTTCCTTCCTTCGTCCAAGTTCTAAGTTAAAGTTTTAACTAAAACACGTATTTTTTCACTCCCATAAGGCGTTATCCTGCATATTTTTTTCGAGGGGTTAAAGGAAATGGAGTCGCAATAGCCGAGTTTAAAAAATTTCAGAATTTATTTGTTAATAGTGTATGTTTGTAACAATAAAGAAATCGAATAAAATATTCTATTTTTATATGAGAAAAAAATGTTGATAAAGAGTCTGTTTTCGAACCGAGAAAACCCATGTAAACCCTTAATAGTGAATACAAAGGTGGGTGTTTTTTTTTCATTAGAAAATGGAATTATGCCCGTAAAAATTGTCAAATAGAACGATTTAAATAATATATAATCTTCGAATAAGATTTTCTTCAATTTAGTAAACACCAGCCTTTTCAACTGAACTGAAAATACTGTTTTATGAAACGTTATTTATGGATGAAACCTGGTTGAAACGCTTTAAAGTTTGCAATGTTTATTTATTTTAGAACAGTTACTGCTACCCTATAAAGTTGACAATTGGTTACCTAAAATTCTGTTCATGATTATTTTCTGTTTATATTCCGTCACACCCTGTTTTGAGAAATGTAGTTTCGGTACAAGCCTAAAAGTATGCAACAAATTTAGAGAATATTCAAATTTCATTCTGCTCTGTCATCATCAGGTAAATTAATTTACGGCTAAAGATGTGAAAAACATACTTTGAACGTAAAAACTTGATTACATCTCTTTTCTCATGTTAGGTACATCGTCTGAAATAAACAACAAAAAAATTGTAATTAACACACAAACTCTGATACTCTTGCACTGATATACCTATTAACATGTTTTTGGTTCGTGAAGTTGTTTAAAATATCTAAAGATAATAAACTCTTTAGATTTCTCAAAATCAGAAGCATTAGTATGCATATGTATTAGGTCTTGCTTACTTTTTTAATGCCTATACATAAGGGGTGAACAATTGGCGGAAATCGTCCCAGTAGATCGTAATATATGAAATTTCCACTAAAAGTGATTGGCGATTAATCGGTTGAAGGGCGAATATATCCGAATACCTATTTCTACCCTGAACAGGGCATATTAAGGGGTTATATGTATAATAGTTAGAATTTAAAATCGATTTTCTCATTTTATTTCCTTAATGTAAATATATTTAAGAATACACACAGAATTTCATATTGTTCTGGTGAATATTTTCGAAGTTGCACGCAAAATTGGAAGTGCATTCCAAACTTTAAACTCGTTTTTCTCAAAATGGTGTTTTCAAAGTCGGTGACCAACATTACTCGAAAACGTCTAAGCCGATTAGTATGTAATTTTGGAACGAGCTTCTTAAATATATATTTTTTTGTAATTAAATTAAGTTTTTTTTCGCCATTAAATATATTTTTTTTAACAATTTAAGGTGGAACTTTTTATCAAAAATCTGTTTTTATTTTGGAAAGCGCCATTTTGTCAAAAAACTTTATTTTGCTTATTCCTTTGATTCAGTTTACTAGATTTAACTGTACTTTAAGGAAATCTGTTTGGTTTTTATAATTTCAGAGGATCCACCTCAGAAATATAGTGGTCACCTTAAAACGTCTTTTTTGAGAGAAGCTCTCGGAGATCTTTTCTCTCTTTTCCAATTAAATATTTTTAATATTACTAGTCTTAAAATATAGCTAAAAGATACCATGATATGTGTACAAAGTTTTGGATCAATAAATTTAAAATTTTTCTCAGAAAAAATTATGGAAAAATCGATTTTTTTTTTGGCCTTCTAACTGTTCCCTTTAAGTTTGCCATGAGGTTTGTAATACGTAGAAGGAAACTTTGAAGAGCTGTTAAAATATATACATACATACATATATGAATGATAAGCGTGTCAAGCTGAGTCGATTTAGCCATGCCCGTTTTCCTATGTAAACGAACTAGCTTTTGAAATATCTATCTGAAATTTTGCACACGTCCTTTGCTCTAAAGAAGCTGCTCTGTTTTGCTGGCAGCGCCGATATCGGATTCCTACATTATATAGCTGCCATACAAACTGAACGATCAAAATAATGTTCTTGAATCTTGAAAAACAAAATTTGCCATACATGAAAACTTTTTTATTTGTGGAGTAAGCGGTTTAAACGGTTTTCTTGTTATATTTTATGTTTCCGTCATCATTGTTCAAATACTTATTTCAACTTTTATTGTTGTAAGTGGTACCGATGGCCATTTATTCATACACACAACCAATTCACCAATTTCACTTTTATTCGAATCAAATAAATATTCACTTATTATACACCGAATTACAGTCGATTGACACGAATTTGCGATTTAGAAAATTATTGCAATTTTTTGCCGCTCCCACCTGACAAACTTTTTTCGGATAGTTCCTCAGTGTGTTGTATATAACTTTGCCCAACGAACAATCGAAATCGTAAATCAATGGACGCTTGTCGCCACTCCACACACGCTCCTGTTTATCGTAGGAACATTTTAGAAAATCCATTGTGTAACTTCTTAATAGTTTGCTACTAATTAACCGTTGCGTTAGCGCGCTGTGGAAACAATTAGAGGTTTAAGGGCTGCCAAAACTGCGCCAACCCTTAAATATCACACATTTGGCAGCTTACGCTTGACAATTTCTCTTGATAACGGCAAACACTTGAAAATGTCATAACGCATACATACAAAGCAATAAAATTTAAAATTTCCAGTCATAACATGAGTTGTCAAATTCAAATGCAGCATAAGTGTTCCAACTTAAGGGATTTCGTACAGACATACATGTTATGTTATGTACATATGTATAATTACCCAAATTATTGATCAATTCGCATTTTGATAAACTTATTTGCTGTCAATAATTCCCTTTTTAAAAGGTAAATTATTTCAAATGAAAGCAATTGAAATTGTAAAAACCATAAAGTACTTTGAGACGAAGTAATTAAGCGCTGTTTAAGATTAGACACATTTGCCAATGATGTTTCTAAGAGCGGGTTAACGATACACATTTCTTTGAACTAATTGCCAAATTAGACCAAACTTACAGAATTTAGCAATGTATTATGGTTTCTAGGACCCAATTTTTGGCCAAAAGTTACTACAAAAACTTTTTAACTATGGCTTATGGACAATTGTTTTCTTTTAAGTACATATATTAAGATTATAGATTAATACAACCTAGAGTAATTTAAAATGATATTTGAAATAAGTAACGCGTTTTATTAAAAAACATATATTTATTATTAAAAACAATTATGTGTCTATATCTATTTCAATCGTGTCGAAATGTTCAGCCACCATTTCTTCTAAAACAGTCGCTTCGTCGTAATTGTCATGTGTATTTTCTTTATGTTCCAAAGTATTTGGTCCCCGTTCTAAGAGCATTTTTGTTACTTCAGGTGAAAGATGTTACCTATAAGGCCGGTTGGCTCTTATTTTAAATTTATATTGGAAATTACGGAATTTGAGGTGTCCACAGCTCTAAAAAAAGTCTTTCAGCTTATTTTTTCTGCTGCTTTTCCCAGCGTGAGATTGTCGGTCATATTTATATAGTTTGTTTCTTGCTTCAGATCCTTCTTCCTTGAAAAATCCTACGGCCAAAAGGTATTTTCTTTTATTTGACTGTCATGTACCAGAACTTTGTGAACAGTTGCAGGCATTGGATACCAGAAATATTTTGACATATGTACATAAAGCCCAGCAGAAGTATGGCAAGACAGGCAAATTAGAATGATTTTAAATTTTTGAACTAGATCTTCATCTACAATAGTTATTTTGGAGAAGAGTTGGGTATTGTTAAAACCTCTACGTGCAGTGTTGTCATCGTTGGTGCTTCCAAATCCGCTGGATTTTGGTTTGCCTACGTCTACTGTGAAAAATCGTTCGTGAATTAATTTTTTCCGATACTATAGGAAAAAAAGAATCCATGCATGTAGTGGACTTATTCCATATTGAAGAGTACTTGGGTTTGGGGTAAATATATTTGTAGTTTTGAAGTCTTGAAGTTTTAAGAAACTTCGAGGAGTAGAAATTGGACAAGCTTAACTCGACTTTGTACCAGTTAATGTATTAAGTACTTTTCCATCAATAAGGGTCATAAAAATATTGTATTTAATATTTATTAACTTGTTTCCCGGCAACAATATTTTAAGTTCTTCTAGATTTTCAATCCGCTAGTCAATTGGTTGTTTTTCTTTCAATATATATTATGTTCCGCTGATTCTTTAGTAAACTCCAGCTTAATCGGTCAACAAAATCAGGCACATTGGGGGTTCTATTATTCCACAAAATGGCATTATTTATGGTATGTATACGAAGAGGAATACAGGTCGTTGCAAATAGGAACGCATAGGAGTGAGTACCCAGCGTGCTGCATGATGATGCCCACTACTTCCGTCAAAAGCATAGCTAAATATTATAGTAGCACAAATTTCATCCAACTTCATTAGTTCCATATGGGATAAATTTAGATTTACTTGTACATTTCCACTCTTCGTTATAGCTTGGATCCATATCAGAATTTTTTAAAAGAGCCCCATGTCGTATATTTAAATACTGCTGTTTATTAAAATTATAATCTAAAATCAACTCCAAGGCTTCATTAGGCGTATACTTTAAAATGGCTTCCTTTGGATCCAACAGCAACTTTTCTACTTTAGCTGGTTGAGTCGGACTTTTGCCTATTCCTTTCAGCACGACTGCCAAATCATACTTTTCTTGTTGCCGTGCAGCCATGCTGGCAGCTTGAACCATTAACGACGATTCATGCCGTTTTCGTGGGATAATTGCGAAGCTTCTCTGCTTTTTGACCGGGTTGATTTTTCATTAAAGGGAAGGGTTGGTCGTCCGAAAGATGGAGATGGCAAAGGTATAGTATAAACCTCGATAACAAGAAATTTGTTCAATTAATCGGAATTTTTCTTTTTAAAATACTCCTTGTTTCTTCTTGCTTCAGCGCTTCTTTCTTCAAAACTGCGACATAAACGATGATTTTTTATTATTTTTATCTTATTTGTTGTTCGTTTCATGAATTTATTTGGTCTTTAAAATGCTGATCAATTACTAAAACTTTCTCATCCCTGTCTCGGGTTTTTAGCCACAGTTCTAAAAGGTCTTCGTTCTTAAAACGATGCAAATCAAGCAAGTAGTTGCAGGCGAATGAGATTAAATACTAAATACAGATATTGGACGAACATTATGATATAAAAATTATCTCCGACAAAGTCAGCCAAATTTTTAAAAGTCTACTCAAATATGAGAGTTCGAATTTTACAAAATAATGGTAAATAATTTTAATATTTAAATTAATTTGAAATCACTCAGATTGAAATAACGACGTTATATATATTATCAGTTAAAAGTACATACCTTCGCATACGTAACATACTATACTGGAACACCGATTCGAAATATATACTATATACAATAATAGCACTTCTGAAATGCGAAGTGAAAAAAAGACTTAGTCTATATATTTTTATACCCTGAACAGGGTATATTAAGTTTGTCACGAAGTTTGTAACACCCAGAAGGAAGCGTCGGTGACCCTATAAAGTATATATACGAGTACTATATGTATAAATGATCAGTATGTTGAGCTGAGTCAATATACGAACTAGTCCCTCTGCTTTTAAGATATCGTTTTGAAATTTTGTAAGCGTCATTTTCTCTTCAAGACATTGCTCATTTGTCGTAACTGCCGATATCGGAGCACTATAACATATAGCTGCCATACAAACTGAACAATCGGAATCAAATGCTTGCGTGGGAAACTTCCTCATTTGACAACATATCTTCACGAAATTTGTTAGTTATTGTTCATAGAAATAATGTAATATTGGAAGAAATTGTTCAGATCGGTTAACTATAGCATATAGTTGCCATACAAACCGAACGATCGGAATCAAGGTATGGAAAATTTTCGCATTTGACGTGGTATCTTCACAAAAGTTGGCACGGGTTATTTTTTAGGGCAACAATGTAATCTCCAAAAAATTGTTCAGATCGGATTACTATAGCATATAGCTTCCATACAAACTGGATATATAGTTACTAAAAGAAATGCATCTGTGAAGGTTAAGGAGTAACTTATAGAGATTGGTTTTTGTTCGTCGAGAGTGGAATTAACTTCTCAATTGCTTGCTCAGTCCGAAGTAGCACCTGTTGGCAAGAGTTATTCTGCGTTGGATTTCGAAACTGACATTGTAGGTCGTGTTAATACTGGTTCCAAGAAAGACGAAAGTATCTAAGACTTTGAAGTTATGACTGTCAACAGTAACGTGGGAGCCTAGTCGCGAGTGCGAAGTCTTTTTGTTTGATGAGAGGAGATATTTCGTCTTGCCATCGTTCATTACCAGACCCATTTGCTTCGCTTCCTTGTCCATTCTGGAGAAAGCGAACTTACGACGCGATTGTTGAGGCTAATGATATCAATATCATCGGCGTATGGCAGCAGCTGTACGCTCTTATAGAAGATGGTACCTTCTCTATTTAGTTCTGTAGCTCGAATTATTTTCTCCAAGAGTAGATTGAAGAAGTTGCACGAAAGGGAGTCGCCAGCATCGGGGTGAATGACAGTACTCGGCGGAGGAGTCTCTCTACCACCACGAATTCCATACCGAATTTGCGCTCCTTTATATGGCCACTGTAGTAGATGCCACAAGGACTTACTTGCCTCAGAGCTTGTTCCGTCCAGCGCTTGCCATGGAGGGATGGTTAGCGTTCTCACTTTAGCTCGCCTTCAAACGGATGTTCTGAGGCTACCCAGAGGATACTTGGTCAAAGATCGGAAATCGTGAGCTGCTTGAGCCATATGTAAAAGGATCGTTTCTGGCCACAAGCAATTGGCAATCAGATAACTTTCCTCACTTGCATGAACTTCTACACATGACTCAATCCTCCAATCAGTTTATGAAGTTATGAAACCCAATTTTTCATAATTTCATTTCATTTCCGCTATTTATTTGAAATAACTCCAAAATCATTTATTTATTAGGAACAATTCATAATATTAAGGTCTTCATATCTTTTACAAGATTCTAATTGTGATAAACTTTAACTTTTTGTAGGCTTATGAATATGGATCAGTTGCTTGAAGCACTGTATTTATGAGAATACATACTCGAAAGATATTTGATGTGGTTGGCACTTGCTGTTTCATTACATAGGGAAAGCATCACAGTTACCTATGTACATACTTTTGGCTCAAATGTGAGAACTATTGAGCTCAGAGACTTCCATTTAATACACTAAGATAAGGCTCTGTAGATTCTACAAAGGTAGAATAGTAATTTACAAATCATTGTTGAGAAGTCATTGTTGAGACGCCGTTGTATCCTCAAAAATACACGGTTTGGTGTGCTCTATGGGTAGAGCTAATCACTGGTCCATATTCCTTCATACTGTCAATGGGGAATGCTAAAGAACCGTGATTACAAACATTTTAGTAACTGATGGATGTTATTGGAAGTTGATGTGAACAATAAGGCCCCAATTGCTACAAAAAATTGTCAAAAAATGGGTCCCTCGGCTAGGATTTATTCGAGCCAGTCGTGCTAGTCACTTGCCTGAAATCATTTTTGAACAAGTAAGGAAAAGGTAAGTTCGGGTGCAACCGAATATTTTATACTCTTGCAACTTGCAAGAATTAAAGCCAAACCGTCAACCAAAGGAAAGGAATCCAAGCAATTACATATGTATGTATACAGTAGAACTTCCCTAATCCGATCCACCCGATTTTATCCATTTTTGCCAATACCACATACCATGAATATGGCACATGCTAATAAAATGACCTACCATTGTCAGGAAACGATTATCCCTGATTTTAAATAATATATCTCACACATTGACCGATATTTGTCGTAAAAAGTCAATTTCAGGTGTTGGGGTCCAAATATTCTGTACCTAGGGGCGTGAACAGTTTTTGTTGGATTTGAACAATTTTTGATCATAAGGTGGCATAATCATAAGTTGTATAGGCGGTGCCACGCCATCGTTCGACTTTGATACCGGCTCGGATAAAATCCTCTCATACCACCTCAGGGGTAAAATTTTACGTCACTGGCATAGTTAGTTATTGATTTATCGCATCTTAAGTAGTTTTTAGTTTAATTTTGTGGCTTTAGTTTTGTGGGCATGGCAGTGGCCCCATCATGTCCATCTACGAACTCCACCTTACTTCTTTGTCAAGGAACAAGTGTACTAAGTTTCATCAAGATATCTTAATTTTTACTCGAGTTACATCTTGCAGCCACAGACGGACGGACAGACAGACAGTCAATCGGATTTCAACTTTTACCGCCATCCTCATAAGATATATATACATAACCCTATATTTATCTCGATTAGTACAACCTTTAGGTGAACAAAACTTTTATACTCTGTAGCAACATGTTGCAAGAGCATAAAAATTATGTCGAACCCTTATCTTTATAACAAGGCAAATTTTTTTGCCATGATATTGAATTATTCGTTTTATTTTATCTGATATGCTTGATAGCATATCTCTTGCTGTAGCTAGGAGAATGGGTGCTCCCGTAACCGAGATATGGTTACAATTACGTGACGATATGATTTCGCTATATATGTATGTCCGTGCAGCGGATAACACCTTAGATATTTGGACTTGTATATTATTTATATGCTCACAAAGCGTTGATAAGCGCTATAACTCTATAACCAATTACTAAAGCAGCTCAAATTTGGAAAAAGGGTTAAACAGAGGTATATTTACAGCATAATATGTAGAAATCTGAACTAGACCTGGTGGCAAAATGCGATTACATACATATAACCATGTATACTACGACATATTTATTTTATCTAGATCATTGTACCGTTGTTCAACCTGAACATACTTTATTACATCACACAATGAAAAACAAACAAAATGTACTCAATCAGCAAAGCATAAAAAAAGTTGTCAAACAATTTTTATGATTGCCATTGATACATGAATAATTTAACATGTGTAGCTAGTACAAAATATATTATTTTAGTACCGGAAACCTTATATAAATGCCTTATATTTATCTCTATGCTGTTGTCAAAGTGTTCGTAGCAGTTACCTTTAGCATGTAAAACCGAAGGCGGTTTCCTCAAAAGAGAGTTTCTCGCGCATGCATTAAATTTTTTTACAAGTTCGCCATTTTGCGGAAATACTATATATATGTACATATATAGATTATATATAGTATATACATATATTCATTAAGTTGCCTTATTTATTTCGTTTCAAATGGTTCGAGTTTCCAGAATAACAGTAGCCCGATAAATATTTTTGTACACTCAACTAACTCGAATGTGAATGCTATGATATTTGCTACATTTTCATTCTCGGCGCCAACGTTATTTATATTTTGACAGTTCTTTGACGCTTGATGCGCTAATTTATTTAGATTTTTTTTCTGGTGGATAGGCATACGGAAATATGTCTGCCGGAAGCTAATGAAAAAGGTTCAGCTGCGCTGTGTATAGCTAGAGCTTAAGGAACCATCCCAACGGCGGCTCTTCAAATAATACTAAACCTCCCACCTATAGACCTCTCTGAAGACTGCGTGGCAAAATCGGCGGGACGACGACTGGCGGTAGGACAATTTACATACATATAGAAACTTTGGGCATAGTTCAGTGGGTAATGACAGGCAAAGACTACATATGTAGTTCCACTATTCAAAGAAGGAAGAAGATCCAAAGTAAACTTAAAAAGAGGTGGTTAGTGTAGAGGCATGCCACCTGTGCGCAACATCTTAAACATTTATACAGATGGTTCGAAAATGTAGGACAGAGTTGGGGTGGGAATATACTGTCCGGAAATAGACAAAAGCTAGCCTTTTATACTGTCGGATTACAACAGTGTACTTCAAAGAGAGGTTTTTTGTTATTGGGTTGGCTGCGGAATAAGTCTCTAATTTCTCAGCAGACAACTCCAAAGTTTGGAAAACAAGATAGCAGTAGAGAGTGAACAAGCAACTTCACTTTTATAAGATAGTGGAAGAGATTGGCAAGAGTGATGTACGGCTGTCATCCGAAAGCGTGACCGACATTGGTAGCATTGTCGGGACTCAACGGTATGATACACTGGAGGAGGTAGGGTTAGTAAAGCCGTAGAACCCTAAAGGATGATCTCATGAGCTTCCCCTACCTTTCAATAAGAAATAAAAAATCAAACGGTTGTAAAACTACGATAACTAAGTGTAACATTTTCTTTTGGCTAATTAATATTGTGGCACATTCACACAATTAATTGCTTTTACTCAATAATTTCAAAACATAAGTCAGCCCAAACACTTATATAGACTCAAATAATGCCTTCGTCTCCTTCCTTAGTAACTTGCCATTAGTATTGTGTGGCAGTTCGTCCACAAAAATTACACCCGCATGCAGGTGCTTGTAGGGCACCGGTATTTGCTTAACCACATGATCCTTGACTTGCTGCTCCGTGAGTACGGCATCCTTACGTTTCACTACAACGGCGCCGGCAGCATCGCCATTGCGCTCATCGTTTACGCCCACCACACAAACGTCCGCCACTTCAGGCAGCTGACTGATTACTTGCTCGATCTCACCAGGCCAGTATTGCATGCCCTGATATTTCATTATATCCTTCTTACGATCGACGATGTAAAGCATGTTTTTATCATCGAAGTAGCCAAGATCACCGGTATGAAACCAACCAAGCGAGTCTTGGAAGCGTTGCGTTTCAATGGGTTTACTATAATAACCATTCCATCTACGACCAGTTTTTACATAAATCTCACCCACTTCGTTGGATGGCAAATTCTTGCCTTGCTCATCGACAATGCGCGCGTGCAGACCAGGCAACAACTTACCCACTGACGTGTGAAACTGAGTGCCCATGTTAATTGAAATACCGCCAACTTCGGTTAGTCCATAGCCAAAGGTTATCAAACCGTTCTTGAGTAAACTTTGTAGACGTTGAATTACAGGCAGAGTAACGCTGCCTCCACCAACGGAAAATGTACGAATTGTGCTCAAATTCTCGGCGTTAGCTGTGGGGCAAGCCACCAGCGCGGCGACATGACGTGGTGCAGCTCCAACGCTAGTAATTTTGTATTTCTGCACTAACTCAACCAGATATTCCGGGGTGTAGGGACGGTTCGTGATAACACGCTTGCAGCTGGAAGTGCATGTGAAAATGGTGTATAACAAACCGGTAAACCAGTCTAAGCTGCTATTGGTGAATACCACATCCTCACTGGTAACAAATCTACAAACAAGAATTTTGAAGTGATAATCAAAATCAGAAAATTCAATAAGTTCTCTTCCACTTACAAATTTTCTAATTGTAGCGCATAATTCGATATGCACACGCATTTGGGTAGACCTGTGGTTCCGGATGAGCAGAGTATCGCTACAGTCTGTTCACCGCCCAACGTCAGTTGTTCAGGCCTTTGAAAGGGATGCAAAGTATTAGATATGAGTTATACTCTATAGTTCCGTATATACTCACAGGTAAAAGAATTCCGTTTTTGTGGGTAGCAATAGATCTTCAATTTTTGCTACACCCTCAATATGATTGGTTAATGTGTAGTATAATGGCTTCAAATCACGGGTAGCTTCCAGGACTTTCTCATAATACTCGCCATCCAAAAATATTACTTTGGGTGCTGTTATAGCGAAGACATTTTCGATGGTCTCTGAAATAGTAAAAAAATATATATCAGGAATATAGACACACCACAATATTATAAAAAAAAAAAGTTCTATAAAATGAAAAGGGCTATTCAAAATTTAGCTAGATGTGGATTCGCACTTTCACTTGGAGCAGTCAATGAAGATCTTCTTAGCTCCGCAGTTATGGCCTTCAGCACTTGTCTGAAGTTAGTGGCGTCTGAAGTATGGTTCATATAGTGCTGTGACTCACTCTAAGTAGCAGGTAACTATAGATATGATTTCAGCGAGGGCATTCCATTAAAATCTGCTTTTAGTTTTTCGTTCTCTTCGCCGCTCTTCGCGTGTTGAAGATGAAAGCAAAACTAATATATAAATTTACTTAAATATATGGAGGTAAGTACATACTCGTATCGAATATTGGATTGACAGCATGGAAGGGCGTACAATTCATAAAACAGCCGACAGCCACCGAAGTCAAATAAGTGGTGTTTTTAGCTACAATACCGATTACGTCATCATGCCTTAGGTGCATTTTTTTAAAATGCTGTGCCAAGCGTACGGACCAAGTAAACGTCTCACCATTGGTAACCTCACGTCCATTGTTATCGGAAACCTATTGAAAATGGTATGTATAAATCAGAATGTTAATAATAAATAAATAATGGGTTCTCGACTAGCAGCATACTAAGTATATTTTTTAAGGGGTTATATGGGTTTACGAGTTTCAAAAAAATCGTGTTTTTATTATTAATTTACTTTCTTATTTTATTTTTATATTAAATTTTACAACACCGTTTTTTGGAATATTGTCTTAAATTTGATTTCTCGAGAACTACTCAACCGATCTTCATAAATCTTTACACAGGTCTTTGAGATATCATTTTTAAAGACTTGGAAAAAGGATATTTTTTTCGATTATAATTATTTGAAAACAAAAAAAAATGTTGCGAAATTTTTACTGAAATTTTATTTTTTTTATGTCTGCCTAAACCCCATTTTTCAGTTCCTTCCTTCGTCCAAGTTCTAAGTTAAAGTTTTAACTAAAACACATATTTTTTCACTCCCACTAACGCCTGTGTGCCTCCTGCATCTTTTTTCGAGGGGTTAAAGGAAATGGAGTCGCAATGGCCGAGTTTAAAAAATTTCAGAATTTCTTTGTTAATATTAATAATGTTTGTTACAATAAAGAAATCGAATAAAATATTCTATTTTTATATGAGAAAAAATGTTGATGAAGAGGCTGTTTTCTAACCGAGAAAACCCATGTAAACCCTTAATAGTGAATACAAAGGTGGGTGTTTTTTTTTCATTAGAAAATGGAATTATGCCCGTAAAAATTGTCAAATAGAACGATTTAAATAATATATAATCTTCAAATAAGATTTTCTTCAATTTAGTAAATACCGGCTTTTTCAACCGAATGATGTCCTATAAAAAATACTGTTTTATGGAACTATAGCCTTATTCATTCGTTGAACCTGCTTGAATTCCTATAAAGTTTGCGATGAGAACTTCTAGTGACCTGAAATTCTGTTCATGATTATTTTCTATTAATATTCTGTCATGTTCTGTTTTGAGAAATTTAGTTTCGGTGCAAGCCTAAGAGTATGTAACAAATTTAGAGAATATTCAAATTTCATTCTGCTCTGTCATCATCGGGTAAATTAATTTAAAGCTAATGATAAAAATCTTGACTACATTTCTTTTATCATGTTATACCATGTTCAGACCGAAAATTTAAAGGGATTAGATTACATTTAATTACATTCACTAATCAGTCCGTTCTCACTGCCGTTGGAAAGATGAAAAAAATAGCTGTTTTTGCCATTCACGAATTCACATCGTTCATTATTTATCAAAAGAAAACATTGTCATATAGTATTTTGTAATAAAAACCGTATTCTTTTAAATATTTTCCATATAATGCATTTTTTCATTTTGCAAGTCGATTTTCAGGTGAAATTAGATTCATTGCTGTAAAAAAAATTTGTTTGTTTACATTTTGTTTCCCTTTGTCTAAATCAGCTGTTCCAATGCTGACAAGTAGATTGCGCAAAATCAGAGTCGCACAGAGAGATTTAGCGTGGATCAGCTTCAAATCACTCCTATGAAGTGATTTTGAATTGTCCTTTTTGTATGGCGAAATCTTGATAAATTTATAAGATTACTGGGATAAACCACTCAACAGCCGAAATCGTGTGATTAAGTGTCGGTCTGAACATGGTATTAGGTACTGATCATTGTCCGAAATAAATGTCTATAACTTAAGTTTAAATATCCTTTGGAATCCGTTAAATTACGGAGGCTTACAAAACGTTGTCGATGGGTACCTCTTATTGAAAGTTTCGAAATATTTACAAGTATTACAAAAAAATGTGAACAACTTGCGACTGATATACCTATGCATTGGCTCTAAAACTTCAAGTATATTAGGTTGTCAAAAAATTCTTGCGGTGTTTTCGCTAGTTGGCGCTGAAAGCGCGTAGTTCTAGTTTTATTCGTCGCATCGGGTCATGCTATACCTTTTTGGAAAGCTCATTTGACGCGCTAACACGTGTTTGATTGATTGTCGTTTCTTTTAAGTCGTTCGTGAGTTATAGCGTCGCAAACATGGAGCAAAATAAAGAGAAAATACGGCATATTTTACAGTACAACTACGATAAAGGCAAAAATGCATCTCAAGCCGCCAATAAAATTTGTGCAGTTTATGGACCCGATACAGTTTCCATTTCCACCGCACAACGATGGTTTCAACGTTTTCGTTCTGGTGTAGAGGTGGTCGAAGATGCGTCACGCTCCGGAAGGCCTTTCGTCGAAAATTGCGATAAAATCGCTGAATTGGTCGAAAGTGACCGGCATAGTAGCAGCCGTAGCATCGGTCAAGAGCTGGGCATAAGTCATCAAAAATTCATTTCAATTTCAATAAAAAAAATTAAAAAAAAATCAATAAAAATACCGCAAGACTTTTTTAAGGTATAAGGATAAGGTGTGAACAATTGGCGGAAATCGTCCGAGTAGATGGTAAGATATGAAATTTTTTATTTTCTTTTCTTAATGAAAATATATTTAAGAATACACAAAAATAATTTCGTATCATTCCGGTAAATATTTTCGACGTTACACGCAAATTTGAAAAGGCGTGTCAGAGTGCTTGGAAGTACAACAATACAAACTGAACGATCAAAATAATGTTCTTGAATCTTGAAACGAAATTTGCCATACATGAAAACTTTTTTATTTGTGGAGAGAGCAATCGAAGTTAACGTTTGTTTGTTATATTTTATGTTTCCGTCATCATTGTTCAAATACTTATTTCAACTTTTATTGTTGTAAGCGGTACCGATGACCATTTATTCATACACACAACCAATTCAACAATTTCACTTTTATTCGAATCAAATAAATATTCACTTATTATACACCGAATTACAGTCGATTGACACGAATTTGCGATTTAGAAAATTATTGCAATTTTTTGTTGCTCCCACCTGACAAACTTTTTTCGGATAATTCCTCAGTGTGTTGTATATAACTTTGCCCAAGGAACAATCGAAATCGTAAACCAATGGACGCTTGTCGCCACTCCACACACGCTCCTGTTTATCGTAGGAACATTTTAGAAAATCCATTTTGAAAGTTGCTAATGGTTTGCTACTAATTAAACGTTGCGTTAGCGCGCTGTGGAAACAATTAGAGGTTTAAGGGCTGCCAAAACTGCGCCAACCCTTAAATACCGCAGCTTACGCTCGACAATTTTTCTTGATAACGGCAAACACTTGAAAATGTCACAACGCATGCATACAAAGCAAAAAATTTAAAATTTCCAGTCATAACATGAGTTGTCAAATTCAAATGCAGCATAAGTGTTCCAACTTAACATATGTATATATTACCCAAAATATTGATCAATTCGAATTTTGATAAACTTATTTGCTGTCAATAATTTCCTTTTTAAAAGGTAAATTATTTCAAATGAAAGCAAATGAAATTCTAATAACCATAAAGTATTTTAAATACGAAGTAATTAAGGCAATACATAATGATTCTATGAAAAGTTAAATGTTATATTGTCCTTTAGACTATACCTCAAACCAACTGTCAAGTGAAACCAAATTCACAGAACACACAGGTCAAACCTCCTTCTTAAGTGATTAGACAATTGTCGAGAAACAATTATGTATATTGAGACAATACATGGCCCTCTTGCATTCAAAAACATGAAAATCGACGTATAACAGTTAGAGATCTCATTGGCACCGTTGGAATATCGGAAGGATCAGTGAAAACCATTTTGAAAGATCATTTTGGGCCTATGAAAAGTGATAGTACGATTGGTTCCGAAATCACTAAATTTTTTCGCGTTAACGTCTTTGAAGCAAGGTTTTTCGATTACCAAACCACGACAAAGCTGCCCAATAATCAAGGTTACGTTGGCAGTTTTCTTCTATTTTCGAGGTGTGGCGCACTTCGAATTTCGTTCGACTGGACAAACTGTCGACAAGGAATACTACAGGTATTTGATTGTTATGTGTTGTTTGCGCGAAGTTTTCTTAAAAAGAGGCCGGAGAGTATGCTGAAAAACCAGCTACCACGAACCAGTTGAAACCAAAAATAAGTCCCATTATTTGTAACCTGGAAGATGAGACCGCATTCCCTTCGAGCGTATGTCCGAAACTTGTTTCTACCAGTAAAAATTAAATAGTTTACGAAGTTATGAAACCGAATTGTTCATCATTACATTACATTTTCGCTATTTATTTGACATAAAAGTTATATATGTATATCTAAAAACCTTTATTTATTAGAAACGATTTATAGTATTAACGACTTCATATCTTTTACTATCTAATCAAACAGGCTTATAGACTGACAGTATCTACAAGAGTCTTCTTGTGATAAGCTTTAACTTTTTGTAGGCTTATGAATATGCATCAGTTGGTTGTAGCATTGTTTTTATGGAAACCTTCTTTCGGCTAAAAAGTGAGAACTATTGACCTTAGAGACTTACATTTAATTCACTAAGATAAGGTTCTGATTCTACAAAAATAATTTTTTTTATATTCTTACAAAATGTTGCTGCAAAGTATAATAGTTTTGTTCGCCTAACGTTTGTTTTTTATTTCCTAAAACAAATCGAGATAGATATACATACATACATATCTTATATATAAAAATGAATCGCAAAATGTGTTGCTAAGCGCATAACTCAACAACGCCTGGACTAATTTTGCCAATTCCTTTTTGAAAAGGTTCGTTGAGGTTCAAGGATGGTTTTTACGGCAAGAAAAATACGAATAATTGCCGGAAACCTCCTAAAAACAGCCCTTTTCTTTTTCCCATACAAACGAATGAATGTTTGTTTGATGAAATTTTCAGAGGCTGTGCTTTTCTTTCGGAAACACAAACTAGAAATGATGGATATCTACTCCATCGGCGTCGCTCACCAGGCGACAATGGCAGAACATTTAGCATTCAATTAAGAATAGTGAATATCGAAGTTGACAACACACGGATCGTACTATATTCACCATTATTGTCTAATTCACATTCAAAACTCATCTCAATGTTTTGTATTGCAGTTTGGTATAATCGATAAAATACGTTTGTAATTACGTCACCAAAGGAAGCAACATGACGGTTATTGGTCTTGAACGATACGGTCGATACGTGAACTGCAATTAAGCGTTTTGTGAGATATTTACTTTTGCAATTCGTGAACGTTTTCCGACTATTGTGCGTCTCGCACGTAATTTGTAGAGTGACCAAAGATTGTATTTCGACAGAGAGAATACAATACAGCCAGTGGAAACAGCGCCAGCAACAAAATTAACATGTACGAGTTTTTTCTCAACTTTCGTCAGTGATCCGTATGCGAGAACATTGCTCTATTCGGAAATACTCTGATACATATTAATCCTGGAATGCATCGCCAAAGAAATAGTTACACAGAAAGCAAGGCCAACCGGTAGATGGACGTACAGGTGTATTATCAACTGATGCATTAGGACGATTTTACACAATCCACCCGAAAAACGACGATTGTTTCCACCTTCGGTTGCTATTGATTAATGTACGCGGTTCAACTGTGAATGGTACGGTGAGTGCAAGTTTTGGAGAAGTAAGCCAGCAATTACAATTGCTGGAATATGTTAATCACTGGAATGAAAATGAAGTTCGCGATTTTTCACGATAAATATTTCGACATGTCAACCTTCAAATCCGCGTCAATTAAGGTATACGAACAACAATGACATTGCCGAAGACATTTTACATCGTCTTCGAAAAAAATTGGAAATGAAATGGGCCAATTCCGGTTGATACTTCCGGTGGTTTGATATCAATTCCATCTTCCCTTTATTAATTCACGAAAGATGAATTCATCACGAATGTTCGGACAATGGCCAAATTATCGCAACTACGATTCCTTAAGCGCACGCGCAATGTTAGCAACCAAAAATGCCGTTGTTGTTGATTCAATGTGAAATTCCGGCAGACTTGCGCTCATACAAATCGATCGATCGTCTTGACAATGAAGACGACGCCGTGAATTATCCAGTGGTATTTCTAAATTTTTGGACAGGCTTGGTATGCCACCGCATCATTTGCGTCTCAAAGTTGGATCTATCGCTATTATGTTCCGCAATCTGCGCTATCGAATACAAGGAAATGCTTGATTCTAAGAATTTCTTGGAGTTCTAATGATTTGCCATTTCAGTTCATACGAATTCCGTTTCCAGTGAAAATTGCATTTGAGATGACAATCAACAGGACACAAGGATAGTCGCATAGTGTGTGGCACAAATTTGGAAATGCTATGTTTTTCACACGGTCAGATGTACGTGGCGTGCTCACGAGTTGGAAAACCATCTTTTCTGTACATCGGAACAGAAACCAAAAAATGTTGCTTATCAAGGTGCGTTACATTGAAAAAAAAATGAAATGATAAATTCAACTTTAGATTCATTTCAAAACACATAATTTCACGCAGGACAACGGCTGCGGGGTCAGCTAGTAGTATACATAAATGATCAAGATGACACGACGAGTTTGATTTCGAGAAACTGTCTGTCGGCCCGTCCATCTGTGCAAGCGATAACTTTAGTAGAAAAAGTGAGGAAGAGTTTATAGATGGGTGTAATCGGACCACTGAGATGCCTACTTTCCATATATCACGATTTTTAATTCAATCTGATTGATGTAGGAGTTATTTTAATGAAATTGAGACAGCGATTTTTCTAATAACAGTGTATATTTGTACCTAAAATGGATAAGATCGGGTGTAAACTTGCCATAGACTCCTTATAACAAACAACCTTACTTGAAGGTATTTCATCGGCTTTGATCCTGGCAAGTTGCAAGAGTATAAAATGTTCGGTTGCGCTCGAATATAAAACTCTACACTGACCGGCATTTTCGACCTATGTAAGTCTTCTTAGAAAAACGAAAATCATTATACATATGTATTATATGGGAGTTGGGAGTAATATTAACCCGATTTCATATATTTTTGCCAGTAACACATAGTATTAATATTTCACATACGAATAAATGGTCATTGAGGTAGGTCAAGTTTTCGCCCAATTTTATTTTAGACACATTACTATCAGTAAAGCATGCGCTATCATTTTCATAGAGATAACTCACAAGTTGGCCGATATACTATATGTATATGTTATAAAGTCACCTGGAAGTTCGAAAATCGTTGTGATAGTCAACGGGTTTTCAATATATATTTAAAAGTTTTTTTAATTAAAACAAAAACGGTTTGGGATATCAATGAAATTCTTTATTCCATTATAAATATGTAATTGGAACTCGATTTCATTCGCATGGTCACCACGGGCACGCTTGAACCCAATTTTCAACGGTTTCCAAGCATAAATACAGCTGCAATTCCAAGTTTGATATTTGTACGACGTTAATCAATCGTCGCTGAATTGTCGGCATAGACCATAGGCTTGACGTAACCCCACAGGAAATAGTCTAACGGCGTCAAATCGCACGACCGAGGTGGCCAATTCGTGAGATAACACGTTCACCATACTTGGTTCTAAATAAATCGATTGTGACATTCGCGGTGTGGCTTGTGAGACCGTTATTGAGCGATGGTAGCGATTCTCATTCACAGTAACCGGCCGGTCTTGATTATCACGGAAGAAGTGCGGCCCAAAGACGCCGCCGGCCCATAAACCGCACCAAGTTCGATATGTAATGGTGACTCATGAAGTACGTGTGGATTGCTGTCTGACCAATAACGTTTATTTTACTTATTTCCGAAAATTTTAATAATTTCGACACATTGTTGTATTGTATATTTTTCTAAAGAGAAATGTCAAAAGAGCGAAAAGATATGGCGTTGTTTGCTGTCCCCATCGCCCCACTTTGTTGCGTCTTTATTCAAAACACTGGGAGCTAAGAAAAGTATTGACACGATTCAACCCATTTTTCACATACAAATATTTGCGATAAAAAGTCAACTATTGGTACTGAGGTCCAAATATTCAGTACCTATTTCATTCCATTTTCACACTATTGGTAATAGTTCTTATAAGAATTGTGTTAAGCGAATTTGGCTGTTGCAGATTTAGTGTTTTAGGCGATATCTTAAGCCTATAAAAGGACCGAACATACCGACTTTTTCAAAAATTTTTGTCCACAGGTGCCCCTTACTACTGCAATCCTATGTGCCAAATTACAGCTATATGTCTTACTTTAATGCCAAGTTATGGCACTTAATGGGTTTTCTTTAAATAGCATTTTGTGGACGTAACACTGGTCCGATTACGTTCATTTACGAACTCGATCTATCTTTGGGAACGCGCATACTAATGCCGGTATACTACTATACTGTATCTGCCAGAATACTAAAATGAGACTCCTGACTAACAGAGTCACTAAATTACGATTATGACAATTAGTACATGAGACAATCGTGACAAGCAGAATACCGGCATAAGTTTCATTGGGATATCTCAATATTTACTGAAGTTACAGCTTCCACGGGTGAACGGACCGAGAGACAGTCACCCGCATTTCAATTTTTCTCATCACCTTGACCGTTTATATACATATATAACCCTATATCTATCTCGATTAGTTTTGGGTGATTCGTACAACCATGAGGTGAACAAAACTATTACACTGTGTAGCAACAGGTTGCAAGAGTATAAAAGTTATGTCGAACCCTTAAATATAATAAAGCTAAATTCCTCGACATAAAATTAAATTATTCGTTTTTTTTTTATTTGATATACACCCAACTCTTTTTTTGCACGGTAGATACGTTCCTCAAAAATCAGTGTAAAAAAAACCGTGTAAAAAAAAACCGTGTAAAAAAAGGTGTTTCCTATAGTAAAATGGGGGATACGTTCCATGTCATCTGAAAACCGTGTAAGATGAAATAAAGAACTATATTTACTTCGAAAACCGTGTAAAAAAATGTTGAAAACTATAAAATTTCAGATATGCATACAAATTGTATGTTCATATGGCATTTTATTGAGGATTTTCATACAGGTGAAAAATTGGTAGACCAAGCAAAAAAACAAAAGAAATCCGTTAACCCAGAATTAAGAACAGAAATATTAGAACAGAAATAAAGAAAAAAATATTTACATAGCTACAATTATTCGTCGCTTTTTGATAACTGGCGCAACTATTTGCGACGAACTGGACTAAAGTCGGTATCATCACTGGAGATATCCAACAAATTATCCATTGGTGACTTTCGTCCGGTAATGGAATTTTGAACTGTTTAATAGAAAGTTGAACTTTTGGTTTTTTAAGTTCTTTATACAACTCTTTATACCCAGCAGTACAATTATTAATATCTCGTTCGAATTTCAAGGCACGTTCCCTATTAGGATCACTTTTTTAAAAATGATTCACCATACTTTTACCAAATGTCAGACCGTCATCAATTAAACTAGCAGTTAGTTGACATATTTCGGTCTCCTCGTCATTATCGCTATTATTGTTCTCTGTTTTGCCGTCATCTGTTATTAATTCAATCAGACAATCATCATCTAGAGGTTTATCTGTCATTAATTCGTCGACTTCCTCAATTTGTAGGTCCTCAAATCCTTCTCCTCAGATTTCGTGTGCCAAGGCTATAATTTCAGAAGTCTCCACCGATGCTTGAGGCCAGTGGCGGATTTGCCCTAAGGCCCAGTAGGCCCGGGCCTAGGGCGGCCAGATATTAAGGGCGGCAAATCGTGCCAAAAAAATCACTGATAACAACAAGATTAACAAGAAATAACTCAAATGCAAAGTATCTTAACCGTATGCTTATATAATCTTCCTAAATCACTATTTTTGCTTATCAAAGTATAAATAATTTCGTACATCGTACATATAAAGTATCTAGGAAGAATAGGTACTTAGGTACCTAACCTAATGTTATTACGCGCGTGTCAGTCAAGCTCGTGCGGACGCGCGTGCGGTGCGTCGCGCCGCTGTGACACCGCGCAAGCCGAAGATATCCCACTCGTACCAGGAGTGACAGGAGTAGGAGTGCAGCCCAATCCTCCGGACCAGGAGCTCTACGAAATCAACGACGATCCAGCTAAATGGACAATCGACGAGTTCACGCGTGATCACATTTGTAAGAACGGAGCCAATCAAAACATCCAAAATGATTTTCCCAAGAGTGAGCGCATTTACAAAGATAAAGCGCGACAGTTGTCGAGATATTTATTCGAACGTCAGCTTCTAAATGGTGAAAAAGTTCCACGAAAGTGACTAATTTATTCCAAAAGTACTGGATGTGTTTTTTGTGGTCCTTGTTTGCTTTTTAATGGCGGGGAGAGTCAGTTCGACAAAGAAGGTTTCAATGACTGCCTCGAGTGTCAACTCATGAGAATTCGCCTACTCACAAATTATCTGTTCTGCATATGAAAGAACGAAGCAACGTGTTAGGTCGCATTGACCGCGCATTAACAATGCAATTAAATGAAGAAATAAATTACTGGAAAAACATTCTGAAAAGAGTAGTTGCATGCGTAAAAGCACTTGCATCACGTGGTTTGCCTTTCAGAGGACACGACGAAAAATTTGGATCAATCCACAATGGAAATTATTTAATGTCCTTAGAGCTTATCGCCGAGTTCGATCCGTTCTTAGCTAAACACATTACACGTTATGGCAATCCAGGCTCAGGATTTACGAGTTATCTTTCTTCAACAACATGCGAAGAGTTCATTCGACTTATGGGAAACAAAGTTTTGGAAACAATTGTATGTAATGGAAATATAAACAGCAAATATTTTTCTCTGATCATTGACTCGACACCGGATATATCTCACGTAGACCAGCTCACTTATGTTATCAGATATGTCCTGCATAATGGATCACCTGTAGAACGGTTTCTCAAGTTTATTCCAAACACAGGCCACAAATCACAACAAATGACAGATACTGTTACTTCAACTTTAACTGAATTGGGAGTTGACATTTCAAACTGCCGCGGGCAATCATATGACAACGCAGCTAACATGTCAGGCAATTATAACGGCCCGCAAGCTAAAATAAAGGAAATTTCACCCCTTGCCGATTATGTTCCCTGTTCAGCACACTCGCTGAATTTAGTAGGTGAATGTGCAGCTGAAAGCAGCCAAGAGGCTTGTTCGTTCTTTTCTCTACTCCAAGAGTTATACAATTTCTAAAAAACTGTCCTTCGTACGGGAATACGAAAAAGATTTTCGACGCAATCGAAAGCGTAACTGCTTCCTGGCGAGACAAATACAGGTGAAGAGATGCCACAAAAGAATGGCCGTGAAAATTTAAGAATAAATACTTTTTTAGTAGAAATTGATACATTGTCAGAAGAACGGAAAAGACGTCGGGATGCTTATAAATTACTCTACAATAAATTTTACTTTATTACCAACCTGACGAATCTAAACATCTCAGAAGTCGAAGATAAGGCCAAGGCATTGCAAATGATTTATTCTACTGACTTAGAAGACGATTTTACAGAAGAATGTCTTCATTTTCGTTCTCACTGCAGCATATAAAATGAGGAGCGAAAGAGTGCAGTCAGTTTGTTGAAATTGTTACGAATCGAAGGTCTTCTATTCATTTACCCAAACGCGGATATTGCTCTTCGTATGTGTGTGTGTACACCTGCCAGTAACTGTACTGGAGAAAGATCGTTTTCTTGTTTGCGGAGAGTGAAAAACTATTTACGCACAACAATGACGGAGCAGAGGTTTAACGATCTTGTTTTGCTTAACATAGAAGCTGATTTTTTAAGCAAATTGCATTGCGAAGATTTTATTAATGGTTTTGCTGCGCTTAAGTGCAGACGAGTTTTGTAACACATTGTACGAGTAAAACATTTATTTTATTAAAAACAAAACCTAAAATCATTTTTAAATGTTTTATTTAAATGTCCAATCATCCCTGAAATCTCGGAAAATAATATAAACTAGCTTTATCCGCTAGCTTTTAGTTAAACAATTTTCTGAATCAATTAAAATAAAGTAAATTCATGAATTATGTCTTTAGTCTATAATGATGGGTGCTGAGAAAGGGGCGGCACATGACTTGGGGCCTAGAGCGGCTAGGACTGCACATCCGCCACTGCTTGCGGCACTGAAGTACCGCTTTTACGCAGTCTGGCCAAAGTGCTTTCCAGCAGGAATTTAATGTTGAAATCCTTAACTTTTCTTTGGCCATTGAAGCATATGTAATGCAATCCAAAATAGAATATTTTTTCCATGCATCATCGATAGTAAGGTTGTCCTTCTCTACTGCATCTAAAATATGTTGGAATGCTCGTTGAATATAATAAAGCTTAAACGTAGCAATTATACCCTGATCTAATGGTTGAATCAGGGAAGTGGTATTAGGTTTTTTAAACATTTGGATTTTTTGAACATTTGGATGCTCTAAAACGGGATGACTTGGCGCATTATCCATGAGCAAAAGCATTTTAAAATCTAGACATTGCTGTTCCATATATATTTTTACTTCAGGAACAAAGCATTCCTCAAACCATTCCGTAAATAGACCTGCTGTCATCCAGGCCTTTTTATTCGCCCTCCTGTGGACCGGCAACTTTTGAATGTTTTTTCCTCTCAAAGCACGTGGCCTTAATGATCGGTTAATTAGAAGAGGCTTTAAAATTTTATCACCAGAAGCGTTGCTACACAATAAAAATGTTACCCGATCTTTAGCAACTTTAAAACCACTAGCAATTTTTTTGGATTTTGCTATAAAAGTTCTGGAAGGCATTTGTTTCCAGAACAAACCGGTTTCATCGGCATTGAAAATTTGGTCGGGGACATAACCCCCATCTTAAATTATTTTGGCTAGTTCTGCTGGGAAGGTTTTAGCTGCCTTTTCATCTGCTGATGCGATTTCTTCTTTAATTTTCAAATTATGAAATGAGTTTCTTTTAAGAAATACTGTTAGCCATCCATTACTAGCAGAAAATTCCCTTCTCTTATCTTGACGACTTGTTGATGGCTCCGATATCTGCAGTTGCTTATAAATTCGTAGTGACTTCTGCTTTATAAATAATATTTCCTCAATCCAAAACACTACACCTTTTTCCATTTTTACTAACACTTCATCTCTAATGTATGGCGCTGTTTCGGAACTATGTTTTGATGAGCTGATGGCAGATTTCCGTATTTCATTCTCATTTTTATACTCTCGCAACAAAGTTGCTAAAATTGTATTACAGTTTTGTTCACATAACGGTTGTTTGTAAGTCCTAAAACTACAAGAGTCAGATATAGGGTTGTATATACCAAAGTGATCAGGGTGACGAGTAGAGTTGAAATCCGGTTGGCTGTCTGTCCGTCCGTCCGTCTGTGCAAGCTGTAACTTGAGTAAAAATGGCGGAAACCTAAAACCTATAAAGGGTCATAACTAAGCCATAAATAAAGATATTAAAGTGAAATTTGGCACAAAGGATCGCATTAGGGAGGGGCATATTTGGACGTAATTTTTTTGTAAAAGTGGGAGTGGCCCCGCCCCTACTAAGTCTTATGTACATATCTCGGAAACGACTATAGCTACGTCAACCAAACTCTATAGAGTCGTTTCCTTCAGGCATTTCCATATACAGTTCAAAAATGGAAGAAATCGGATAATAACCACGCCCACCTCCCATACAAAGGTTATGTTGAAAATCACTAAAAGTGCGTTAACCGACTAACAAAAAACGTCAGAAAAACTAAATTTTACGGAAGAAATGGCAGAAGGAAGCTGCACCCAGGCTTTTTTTTTAAATTGAAAATGGGCGTGGCGTCGCCCACTTATGGACCAAAAACCATATCTCAGGAACTACTAATCTAATTAATTTTACAGCAAAATAAAAAAATATGTAAATGACGGATAATTAAATCTGGATTATCACTTTATCATGCGAGAGTATGAAATGTTCGGTGACACTCGAACTTTTGCCTTCCTTACTTGTTCTTAATGGTCCTGATAGTAGCTTCGTTTAAGCCAAAAGCCTTGGCCACAGATGTTGAACCTTCACCTCTTGCCAGACTGTCCAAGATTTTTAATTTTATTTTCAAAGAAATGGCTTGCCTTTTACGAATCTTTGAAAATTTGGACATTTTGCTAACAGTAGTAAGGGAAAAAATTTTCTTTTTAAAGCTTGACTAAAAATTTAAAGAAAAACTATATTTTTTGCATTTATTAAGGTTAGAAATGTTCAAATCTAATTGATAGCATGAACAATTGGCAAAATATTGCGATCTAATAAACTTTAAAACCTTTAATTAAGCAATATTTTATGTAAATATCATGGGGACAAAATGTGTACTAGGTAAGAATTATCGAATAAGGGGATTTCCCAGTTACTACTATGTATGTTCATTTCAGCAATGGTGCCAAGTATGGTAAAAACAATATTGAAATCTTTATTTTATATAGAATGCAGCGAACAACAAGTTCGAATGAAGAGCTGAAAAGTATTACCAACATACATATTTATTTAATCGAGACCCCTCTGCCGTTGTTCAACCCGAAAATACTTTATTACATTAAAAAAACAAATCAATCAATCAGAAAAGCATTAAAAAGTTTTAAAAAAATTTAAAAATTTAAAAAAATCAACAGCGGGTTCCCATAGGATTTTCATACAACTCAGTTTAAGTATAAAGTATTTTCTGTAAATTTTTATTCCCTCAGGCAATAAGAAGCCCATTTGAAATCGAACTGATTTCCTCTTGTCGTCGCAATTATTTTAATAGAAGATATCTCCAGATTTCCCAAACTACTTAAAACCGTAAAATTTCTAATAGCAAATCGTTGGGAACACCAGTCGATGATGCGATATGAATTAACACGCGTTATGTGCATGTGTTCAGCGGAGAGCGACAGACTTCAAGCGACATCTGTCAAATATTAAAATACACACGTTCTTATGGACGCAGTTATTTAGACAGCTGCACGACTACACGACAGCAGAGAGGAGTGATGCTACATACTTATTTACAAAATGTAAAATTATTCAAAGCTCTAACAAACCTGAAGTTATTTTACAAAGAGAAGCATAAAATAGCTTTGTTATAAAATTTGTAATAACAATTGATAATTTAAAACAAATAA
Source organism: Bactrocera neohumeralis (assembly GCF_024586455.1). Taxonomy (NCBI): domain Eukaryota; kingdom Metazoa; phylum Arthropoda; class Insecta; order Diptera; family Tephritidae; genus Bactrocera; species Bactrocera neohumeralis. The sequence continues at coordinate 37,549,273 of NC_065921.1, forward strand.
ATTTACCCATTTACTTATTTTTGCTCTCTATGTGTACAGCACTTCGTACTAAGTAAATCGACTAACACATTTATTGCACGATAAATGTTGTCACGTATATTTGATTTAGAGATAAATTAATAAAATAGGTAAGGAACGGCTAAATGCAGTCGAAGTCATATATAATCGATTATGATGTAGTATAAATGTGATGTGGTCGAAATGTTTTTACCAATTTTGTATGATTCAGTTTTATTAGCTTTGTAAATATAAACATTCAGAAAAACAACACCTCGACATGACTGCGTAGAAAGTTTCATAAAGACATATAGATGTTTACTCAAATTATCTCTTGTTCTGACAGAAGAACGGACGGGCCTCCGGAAAAGAACTCATCAGCGGATCTGTCTCAGTCGGATCTCGGTTACGTTTAGCTGTTACAAGCTACACTATTATTCTCTGTGCAACGTGTAGCGAGGGTATAAAATTGTCATTTAAATTCCTTCCACATTATCGCTTAAACTGGTTAAAATACATCTGCGAGTGTGTATAATTATGATATTGCAAAAAATAAAAGGCTTTATTTGTTATAAAGATAAGAGGTTTAATTTCGACTATTTTTTTCAGAACTTTGGCCGCATGTACGTGCCGAAGGTTATTTCTCAAGGCGTCTCGGGCTTGTCTGCGTAGAAAAGCGACTTCTCATAACCATATAAAGAAGAATCCAGCAGTGTTAAATCGCATGATCTTAAAGGCCACGACACAGGCCAACGACGCGAGGTAGTAGTAGTTGGTGGGAGCTCAAAATCATCCACTAAATTTCAGGCACGAAAAGCTTTTTAGTGACCCTAATCAGCATTGACTGTAATATTATGTCCTTCTTCATATTTGAAGAAATATGGACCAATGATTCGCTTTACCCATGGAGCACACCAAACAGTGTCTTTTTGTGGATACAAGGTCTGTCGCAAAAGAAACAGGACTGTTAAAAAAAAAAAAAACAAAAAATTAATATTTTTTTGTCCTGGCTTCGCTACAGCGTTTAGCCTGGACAATTAGCGTTTCAAATGAGTGATTGAGGTAATTTTTCGGAATGCTCTTGAGAATATCGGTCGTCGCCTTTTGGATAGCTGAAATGTCTTGAAACCAGTGTCCTTTCATGGGAAAATGAAGTTTTCCAAATAGGTAAAAATCACAGGGTGCCAGATCAGGTTAATATAGAGTTTTTTGTCAAAAAATCAGAGACAAGCGTCGACCGTCGTTTGGCCAGGTGGGACGAACTCTTAGTGTACAATACCCTCGGAATCGTAAAAACAAATCAACATTGTCTTTATTTTTGACTTCTGAAGTCGACCGACTTCTGATCGTCACAGAGGTCCTCACGACCTTCTTGCAATCGCTTAAACCACTCATGCACATTACTACGGGATAGGCACTGATCACCATAAACTTTTTTCATCATTTGAAATGTTTCAGTAAACGTTTTCCCAAGTTTAAAACAAAATTTAATATTTGCTCTTTGTTCAAAATACATTTTACGACCGATGACCAAAAGCTGCTGTCACTTTTTGATCGATAACATCGATTGTAGTTATCCATTTATCTTAAAATTTTTACGAAATGTCAACAAGAGATCAAACTTTTTATTTCATATACCCACCAATAGGAGGCGCCACCAAAAACAGTTATATTTAAAAAGTTCTGTTTCTTTTGCGACAGACCTTGTATAAAGATGCCTGCAAAATCTTCCATAAAGTTAATGGGCACAGTTCAAATTGTTACGCTGGATGCAGCAATAACGTTTTCGGTGCGCACTGAACACCGTCTTTGAGGATGTGTATTATTTATTAGAGTAAAGACGGTGTAAAAGGATCTGTGGTTGATGGAATATTGGATGCAGCGCGAGATGTGTCACTCAAACCTAACCATTATTTTGGTTATAAATTTGCACGATTTCCTAACGCTGTTCTGGAGTAAGTCTGTTTTTTTAGTATATTTTGACACATACTTATACTCACTATGAAGAAGTTTGGAATCCCATAAAAACTGCAAAAAATCTTTGTATCCTTAGCTAAATTGTCTTTACTTTCAATACTCTTAATCCGTAGTTTCTTTTGGTATTTGCATAAATCAAACTAATATACATATTTACAACCTCTTTGACGGCGTAATTCGAATTAATTATCGGGCGAAAATCAACAGACTGGTTAAGTACTCAAAATGGAGGCAAGGTAGATACAAGTAGTTTACAAAAGAGTTTTAAATCAAGATTAATTGAAATAGAGGTTCCGATGCTATCGTCCCGTTCCTTTTTGGTGCCCGTTTGCCATCATAAATACATCGCCTCGTGATGGCGTGAACGAAAGTGGTATATTATCCGTAATACAGGGTCTACCTACCGACCTACAAGAGCGACTTGATGTTAAAACGCAATAAAACACTAAAAACTGGTTAAAATGGGTTAACGGAACACGAGGCGGCGAGATCGTCCGCGTCGATTTCATCAAACTCCGGGAAAAAATTGGTCAACATCGTGTTAGAGCATTGCAGTTGCTTTTCCTGAATCAGGTCATCCCTATTAATAGATGCTATGATATTTGACAGTTCGCAATCTTGTCTCCGATTGATTTTAAATTAGCAGTAGATTATTTGGTTAAAAATAACCAGAAAGCCAATAGCGACTTTTTTGAATTGGACTTTGAGCAGCATGAAGTGCAGAATTGAAGCAAACGGTTGTTTTGAAAATCATTACCGAACTTGCGATAAGATTAGTTTAATAAATAATTGTTTCACATTCATTACTTTATTTTTTTATTCTTAACTGTGTATGAATGAAATGTTAGGAGGCTCAGCGATTAGATTACTTGGTAATTAAATTTTAGTTGGAAACAAAATCAGTTCATTATCGACCATTTGCGAAAACAAAAAAGTATTATAAGTGTTTATGGGTAATTTCAAATATGAACGAGGTGGTTTTTTACATTTTTATGATTGGCACAAATTATTTCATTGCTTCCATTATAAACTTTGTTCTTCTGTAACAGGTGTTCTGCAGAAATTTAACTGTATATATTTTTTTTGTTGCTTTCTCACGTAAATTTTTAGATAAAATTGTACTATTGATAAACACTTTTTAATTTAAATTTCACGCTAAAGCCCTCCGTCCAAATCTTTTTTTTTCTTGGTGGGTATGACTGTCAGTGACATTTGTGCTAAATGTCACATCAAACTAATCATTAGTGTTTAGTATACGCTTGTCTTTCTGAAGTACATAAAGAGCATTCGGCAATTTTTGCGATGAGAAGTTCCATTAAATTTTGTGTGTGAAATCGAATTTCTGCTGCCAAAACGTTCAGAATGTTTGCCTTCGGTGATAATTCAAAGAGGGTCGAGAACGCGTTGACGACGATCTACGTCCAGGACGGCCATCAACATCAAGTGATGATCAACACGACAATAAAATAAAGAACTTTGTGCTTGATATTCGGCGATTAACAATCAGAGATCTTACTGGAATCGTTCGAATATCGAAAGGATCAGTGAAAACCATTTTGAATGATCATTTGGGCTCAAGAAAAGTAAAAGTATAATTGGTTTCAAAATCATTAATTAAACAGCGTCGTGTTAACGCCTGTGAAACAATGCTACCCAATTACCAAGATGCCATGAATTATTACTGGCGATGAGTCCTTGATCTATGCTTACCACCCGGAAACAGACGATCAATAGGCCGAATATCGCGACAAAGGTGAGCCGAAGCCCAAATAACCACGGCAAAGTAGGTAAAGAATCAATGTTATGCTGATAGTGCTCTTCGATTATCGAGGTGTGGTTCACTCCGAATTCCTTCCGACTGGCCAAACTGTCAACAAGGAATAGTACTTGAGTGGTACTTGAGGCCGGAATTATGAGCCGACAACTCTTGATTTTTTCACCACGTCTCCTTGCGTAGGAGTATCAGCGGCTGCCGTGTATCTTGGTATTCTCCAGCCTAATGATTATGTAGTCACTTGTGAGTAAAGAAGGATTGCAATAGCGCCAAATCTTTTTGATTTTATCTAAGGTGTAGGGTTCGGCTGTTAGCCAGACATGAGCTCGAGTAAGCAGAGGGAGATCCGCCCACCTTTTGTTGACACACCTTATCAGTTTGTGCAAATCGTGGACTCATTCGGCACTCTAGCATCTAGGTTGTAACTGAGAAATTCCATTGACAACCTTCATAAAAATCGCTGATGTCTTTCATAACTCGGAAAAGATGATTTCTTCGTCCCTGCTACGGTCCGTTACGCCGAGCTCCACTTAGTTATCGAGTTTACCGGTTGCCGGAAATTTGCCACTCGATAGAGGATCCCACATACCTCAAACATTTAGCGGAAATTCCTTTGCTAGTGCTAGCGATTCCGCCTCATACTTATGACCTACCATCGGTTTCCACCGGCAGTTCTTAGTGTCCGTAAGCCATGTTCCCCTTTTGGGGGACGATTTCATCGCCGACCTTCTTTCTCCGTCGTCGTTTTGTAAGTTTTTGTATTCGCTTTTGTTGGTTCCAACCGCTATCCACCGTCGCACAGGAAGATTATCCCATGGTTACCTCTGGTTATGAAGTCAAGGCGAGGGTTGTCTCACGCCCTCACGAGGCAGTGCCGACCAGCGTATAGAGGGAGTCATCTCAACCAACACCCACCGCACCAACTTAATGATGACGGGAGGGAAACGTACTCTGAGGTCTGACTGCGTTTTAACGGTACGAAGGTAGCCTTGGCATTAATCTATCAGCAATTTCAATATTACCAGATTTATCGGCAACATCATTTGTTTAAGACAAAATGGTAAATTTAGTATTCCTTTTATTAATTAAAAAAAAAACTTCTTCATATTGAAGTTAAATGTCTTAAAATAACAATTTCAAAGTATTTTACTTTTCATTCTCCGAGCTTGCTTCTGTTGAAACACTGGAGCGCATTTAATCTTCGCGCTGATTAACCACAATCACATTAATTAATTGCGAATTAAGTTTTAAGAAAAGCGTTTGCCGCTGGAGCGTAACTGGTAAACATATGCAAACGAGTAAAAATAAATTAAAAATTAAAAATATTTATGTTGTTGCCGACATGCATGCGAAATTCCCTTTAACTTTGTACTCTCTTCGATTTCGCGTTCTGCGGCGTCAGCGAATTTGCCGCTTATAAATTTTTTCATTAATTTCTGCCAATAATTATCGACAATCATGGCATTAAAACAGCGTGCGCCGCTGCAACTGACAATTGAGCAAGCAAACCGCTTATCGCCGGCTGCGGCAAGAGACATCGCTGGCCAGCAGCTGACGGTTGCTACAGCATATATGTATGTACATACATACAGACACATTTAAGCACAAAAGCAGTCAATTATAATTGAATTGTTCATTCCTGTGGCTCGCTGCTTTACCGAATTTCCCACACATCGCCGCAAAATGCCAACAATCATGCACTCGACACCCACTGTTTTGGTGGTGCAAAGTGTTCGCCTCACCTTCTAAGGTTGCCTCATTGTTTTTTCCCACTTCGTATACTTTTTATCGCGTTCTGTGGCTGTGTATTTCAATTCTCTTTGAGCGCGATGTTGTTGCTTTATGCACTGATTCAATGAAAAATGAAATGTTGCAGCCACCGATCGCCGGCCAGCGATAAGTGAAAGCTGAAATCGACGCAAATAAATGAGTTGAGCAAATGTAATGAATGGAAAATGAAAAATTTTATGACATAACCAGAAACAGTTAAATTAATTAATTAAATATCCAGCTACTCGGATATTCTGCCATGTTTATCGCAATTTTTGTACGTGTTTGCACTACTGATGTGGCATGTGGCAATAATTTGCGAAATAAATTCTTGTTAATGCGCACTAACGTCCGTTCGTTATATTCCATTAATTTCGATACATTTAAGAAAAAGAACATTTTTAGTTTTGATGCTCTCGTAGAATGTTTCTCAGAGTATAATGGCTTTATTTACTCAACGGTTATTTGTATGTCAGATATAAAACTAATCGTTGTTGATATAGAGTTCATAAATTAAAATCGTCAAAATAATGGGAAAGAATTGGATCGTGAATGTATTTACATATGCATGTCCGAACTTACAAGCAATAAATTCAGTAAAAATTTAGAGATCACGATGAAGTCAGACACTTATGTACGCGGTTTGGAACTCTGAAAGTATATAGACATACTTTGATCAGAAAAAATATCTCTCCGAATTTCAATAACATATCTCACAGATATTTTCGATAAAGAGTCCAAAATTGAACTGGGGTCCACATACTCAGTATCTGCGGCTGGGACAGTTAGGGTCCGATTTTGAGAAATTTTCGTCATTGGGTGAACACCTTAAAGGCAATTTTTGTGTGAGATTTTATCCCAAAATATTAATTACCGCTTAATTTGCACACTTGAAAGGAAGTAATCATATAAAATTGTGTTACATACACCTGGTGGTGGCTCTATTTCATCAATTTTCACACCATAATACAAAAAATATAAAGCATACCGAAGTTATGAAGTGAACACTTCTTCGACCTGCTGAAGGGCAATGCCCAATTCCCCAATCGATGACGATGGAATAGATGTTCCATTGCCCGATCACGATAAGGTTCGAATAGCAATTACCCGCCTGAAGAACAACAAAGTGGCAGGGGCCGAGGGATTGCCAGCCGAGCTATTCAAAGAAGGCGTCAAAGAATTGATAAGGAACATGCGTCTGCTTCTTTGTAGAATATGATCGGACGAAAGTATGCCCGACCATTGGAATTTAAGTGCGCTGTGCTCAATCCACAAACAGCGAGACCCCACAATCTGCACCAATTACCGTCGGATAAGATTCCTTAATATCGCACATAAGGTTTTATCGAGCTTAATGTGCGAAAGACTGAAACCCATCTACAGTCGACCAGATTTTCACTAAGCGCCAAGTTTTGCAGAGAACCCGTGTAATGAAGATCGACACACACTACCTCATCATAGATTTTAAAGCCGCGTTCGACAGCATGAAAAGGAACTTGGTATCCCCCTAAAGCTAATACGGCTGTGTAAGCTGACGTTGAGTAACACTAAGAGCTTTGTCAGGATCGGAAAGAATTTCTTCGAGCTGTTCGATACCAAGCAAGGTTTCAGACATGGAGACTACCTACCGTGTGACTTCTTCTATCTTTATTCTGGAGAAAAGAATAACAGCTGCAGAACTAAATAGAAAGGGCACAATCTTCTACAAGAGTGTACAGCTGCTGGTGTACGCCGATGATATTGATATCATTAGCCTCAACATTCGCAGTGTTAGTTCTGCCTTCCCCAGACTGGATAAGGAAGCGAAACAAATGGGCATGATAGTGAACGAGGGTAAGACGAAATATCTCCTCTCCAAAGATCAAATTGTATAAGAGACATGGGCAATGACCGCATCGGATGAGTCGACGTTACGAGTTCTCGAGAGAAGATTTCTGCGGAAGATTTATGGTCCTTTGTGCATTGGCAACGGCGAATATCGCATTCGATGGAGCGATGAATTGTACGAGTTATACGATATTGAAAATAGTTCATCAGCTTTGAGAGTATTCGCTGCAGCAGCTCATTGCCCATGCCTCTTAGCAGCCGCTGGGGGACTGACTAGTGTAAATTCAGCTATAACCACAAAAATGTCATGGTAATATTACTTATCGAATTAAGTTGAAATCAGTCGAGTAGGTCCTAAGATATGGGCTTTCACTGAAAGCAGCGCCCCGCCCATTCTTCAGTTTTGGCAGAATTTTGGAGATGCCTACATTAAATTTATTAGAGGGCGGAGCCACGCACACTTTTTCAAAGTTACTCAAACTACAGATGCCTCTGGCTAATCATCTGATTTATATATATATATATATATATGGCGATTACCATATCTGATTTCGATTCATGATGAAAACATGTTTTGATGAACATGGCATAATACTTTTACAGGTCATGTATGCAATGCCTAATAATGTATATATAAGTATGTAGCTGGTAATACCACAAAAAACGTGTGATACATAAGAACAATTTTAATATCCGATATTTCAATTTAAAAAATCTTTCCGTACACAATCTAAGAGAGTAAGGAATATATAACAACTATTTGCGGATGAAGATCTCTATTTATCTCGAAAAGCGGACTGATTCTGAAAAGAATGCGAATACGATGGTATGTGGAATGCAGAAAGAGAGGTTCATATGAATGAATATATTGGGTAGTCGAAAAAGTCTTTTCATATTTTGTCAATCACATTCCATATAGTGTTGGAAAGGTGAGATTTTAAGCTTCATTTAACAAAAAAAATTTAATTCGGGGCAGTTGAATAAAGTTACAGCTGTTCAAAAATGAGTGAAAATAATGAAGAAATTCGCTATATTTTGAAATTTTTGCATAAAAAAGGGAAGAATGCCACGCAAGCCAACAATGAAATCTTGATTTATAGTACACTGATGAAAGTTTTACACTGATGGAATAATGTCTCTCAAAAAATGGTCTACGAAAATGGTACATATTCGTTTATTAATTTATTAGTATATCGGGTGATTTTTTAAGAGCTTGATAACTTTTTTTAAAAAAAAAACGCATAAAATTTGCAAAATCTCATCGGTTCTTTATTTGAAACGTTAGATTGGTTCATGAAGATTTACTTTTTAAAAAATCTTTCCGTACACAATCTAAGAGTCCATTCGGAAAGAATATATAACAACTATTTGCGGATGAAGATCTTCTATTTATCCGAAAAGTTGCTGGCTTATTTCTGTAGACTTTGATTCTGCCCCACAAAAAATAGAATGCGTTAAATACGATGGTATGTGGAATGCGAAAAATGCACTGTTTGGTGAGGTTCATATGCTGGTGGAATATATTGGACCGTATTTTTTCGAAAAAGTCTTTTCATATTTTGTCAATGCTAACAAATTCCAAAAATGGAAGAACTGTTGGGAATGTGGTTTCAACAAGATTTGCCACACAGCTCGCATTCTAACATTTTGAGGGAAAAAAAAATTTTCAAGAAATGGACCCGTAAGTTGGCCACCAAGATCATGCGATTTAACGCCTTTAGACTATTTTTTGTGGGGCTACGTCAAGTCTAAAGTCTACAGAAATAAGCCAGCAACTATTCCAGCTTTGGAAGAAACATTTCCGAAGAAATTGCTATTCCGGCCGAAATTTTGCCCAAAATTGGAACTTTCCGAATGGACCACCTAAGACGCAGCCGCGGTCAACATTTAAATGAAATTATCTTCAAAAAGTAAATGTCATGAACCAATCTAATCAAATAAAGAACCGATGAGATTTTGCAAATTTTATGCGTTTTTTTTTAAAAATATCAAGCTCTTAAAAAATCACCCGATATAAAAAAGTGGGTTAGAAATTGATTAGAAATACGAAAATACTTTTTCGACTACCCAATATAAATATATGTGCATGTATACATATACTTATGTATGTATGTATGTACTTATGTATATGTATGTATATATAAAGTATGTACATATGTATGTATATAAGTATGAGTAAAAGTCGGCCAAATTCTTTTGCCTTCACTTATTTTCGATATCAGATTGCATGTGAAAGTACAGACAAAGCGCTGGCGCTTAATGTAATGAGTTCCCATTGTATGCATATTTGCCTCGTGCCTCACACACATACACATGCATCCGTCATTGAGCCAGGACTCGCATCCGCATTTCGCAATAAATGTAAAAGCTGACACAGATAAGTAATAAAAACAAAAAAAAGAACTCACTGCAAATGCACATACAAATGCATACATATATGTACATATGTATATGTTATCCACACGCACACATACACAACACACAACATTTATTAGTACATCCATACATACATAGTTATAGTAAGGAATCTGCTTAGCAATAATTCATTCATGTGTGTAATCACTTTGAGCTGCTTCTGCTGCCGCGTCTATTGCAAAACAAAAGGATTAAATTATTTTGCACTTTCCGCTGCACATCATGCTTCATCGTTTACTTCTTTATATTTCCGCTGCGCTGCACTGCGCTGAGCTGTCAGTCGCGCTCCATTGTTTGTTTACTTCAAAATGCTTGCAAATTACACATCACTATGTGTAAAACGGTGGTTCGCGTTGTTGTTGTTGTTGTCATTATTGTTGTTGCTATGGCTTTTGCCTTACAATTTAATCAAAGTGTTGTGAAGCAGCATGGAAGCGAGCGTACAGCATGCAAAACGGAAACAAATCAAATAAATAACAAAATAATAACAGTTCAATTGGCGATTGCCGGTGTTGTGTTGTTGTTGCTGTTTGGGCATCATGTTAGCCGGCCGACTCAGCTGCAGGCCACACAAAGAGAATACATATAAATACATAAATTAAACACCACGCGCTACTCAACAGATTAAAACAGGGTGTTCCAATAGCAGCAATAAAAATATATTGAACATACGAAAGCCTAGTGACATTTAAAAAAATCTGAAATTTGGACTTTAGATTTTAGCCTACAACATAAAACTGGTAGCTTTGCCAGAAATCGAGATAAACCATTCCAAACCCTTAATAATTCAGCCACGTCTCTCCCCTTCTTTTTCCCGACCTCAGATCGTCCGCAAATTATTTTTCCCTTAATGTTTGTTACTACGTCTTTCAGAAAATACCACGTGCGTCACATCCTGCATAAAGTACGGTATTCATCATAAGGGATCTCTTGGCGATCGGTGATGCATTTGATCACTCCTGACAAAGAGCCCTATTTCAAAACAGAGTTTCACGCTGTTTAAGCGCACTGCGATCTTCAGAGAAACGTGGATTTACTGGTACACACCAAAGACCACAATTTTGTCGGCGAACTTGTTCCGAAGGAGATAAAGACTGTCTTAACGGCCACAAAGTCGGTCGCCACCACTTTCTGGGATTCATAAGCTGTGTTAATTTTTTACTCTCTATGCTGCATTGATGTGCTGACTCGATGCCGAATTCCAAAAACAAAGGTTAAATTTGTCGACGGAAATTTGGTTTTTCCACCGTTCATATAAAAAATATTAAATTTGTTGCAAAACAGCTTTCTAGATAGATAATTAACCAAGGCGATATTTAAGGTGGTAGAATATGGGATATTAAGCAAAATACTACTTTAAGTTGCAATAATGACAGAATTAAGCCAAGCCAGTGACAAAAAGCTTGCACAAAATTTTACTTTTTCTTCTTCTTTATTGGCGTAGACACAGCTTAATCGTTCATTTTTTTCTGTTTGGCGCCAATTGAAGAATCCTGGTGTAGCCAGGTCTTTCTCCATCTGGTACTTCACACGGAGTGGAGGTCTTCCTCTTCCTCTGCATTCCCCGGCGGGTACTGCGTCGAATGCTCTCAGAGCTGGAGTGTTTTCATACATAGCCAGCGTAACCGTTGTTTCTTAATTGACTGCACTATGGCTTCATTATCTCGTACAGCTCATCGTTCCATCGACTGCGGTATTCGCCGTTCCGCAAAGAATCATAAATCTTTCGCAGGAATTTTCTCGCGAAAACTCGCAACGGCGACTAAGTTGTTGCCATCGCCCAGGCCTCTCCACCATATAGCAAGATGGGAATTATACGCATGGATCCATGATTCGTCACCTGTGACGATCTTATAAACGTCTTTTGAAGCACCGCGATCGTATTTTTTCAGCATTTCTTTACACCAATCCACACGAACCTTTTTTTGAGCGATTGTCAAATTGTGCGGGATCCAACGAGAACAAACCTTTTTTACGGCCAGGTGTTCATGCAATATCGAATGTATGCTGGTGGGAGAAATGCATAGGCATGCCTCTATCCGAAGGTATGTTACATGACGGTCTTGCATTATCAGTTCACGTACGGCTTCGATGTTTTCTGGCACAACGGCTGTTTTTGGACGACCTTCACGGAATTCGTCTTTGAGCGAGCGTCGGCAACGATTGAATTCGTTGTACCAGTTTTTCACAGTGCTATAGGATGGTGCTTCATAGCCATACAAAGATTTTAGTTCATCGATGCACTCTTGTCGTGATAATCCACGTCGAAAGTTGTGAAAAATGATCGCACGAAAATGTTCACGAGTTAATTCCATTTCTTGGTCGAGATAAATTTTTTAATTCCCTGTAAATAAAACAATTCACGATTAAATGACAAAACGTTCTGAGTGATGTTATGCTAAAAAATGCCAAACTTTCCAATGGAAATGTCAGATTGCATCTGGCAACACTTAGTGTTGCCCTAGGCCAGAATATAAGTATATAGCAGCCCTCGTATAGGACCCTGTATATTCGCGTGTATCTGTAGTTATATTGCGATTCATTACAGTTAGCAACAGTTTAGACATGCGACTTCACAACCATTTCCGCTGAAAGCGTGAATTAAGTTTATTTTCTATTTATTTGTGTATTTATTTTGTTGATTTCACTATTTTCATTTGAGGCTTATGAAGGGGAGGGGCATCGTGTGCACTTGTTTGGCGTTTATGTACTTTACGGTATTTTTAATTAGTTAAATTGCTTTAATTAGTTGCATATTGTGCGTTGCTCAAAAACAACGTTTGTATGTTTTCTCAGTTGCTTGTTTTATTTCTCTTAATGTTGAATTGGTTTGCGGGGTGCCTGCAGGAAAAACGCGTAGCTGACACTATTCTACAGCAGCTTTTAACACCTTAAATTAACCGAGAGAAATATCAAAGTCATCAGGATGACGATTTTTTTTATCAGATTCCATATCGCCTGTCCACCATGCAAGCGATAATTTAAGCAAAAAACGAAATATTTTGATAATATTTCTTTCATACCGAGGAAGCTGTCATTGTAGAGGAGTCAAGGTGAAACAGTTAATCGAAAAAGTATGAAATGACCATAAGTGAATCATTAATTAGGCAATAATAATTAAATTTGGTACAGTGAATCTATGGCGAGAGTCGTTTAAAGTTTAAACAATTTTGAAAAGTGGGCGTGGTTCACCTACAATACGTTTAATGTAACTACATATCGCACAACTTCTAAAGCGATATCAACCAAACTTAGTGGAAATACTTATTTATGTATGAAAAAATTGATGGCACGAAAGCTTACTACATTGTCCACATTACTGCATCATAATTTTTGCAGAAATATGATTAGTGTAAGCTTTGTACGCGAATTGGTTTCGCATAAAATACTTGAAAACCTCAAAAACTCAAAAAGTTTTAAAAATAAAAGAAAGTTTAAAAATTAACGTCGAAACGAAACGAAGAGCCTCAGTAAAGTTGCAAGTGTTTAGGATGAATTTTAGTCAAAATTCCAAATATTGGCATATAACTAAAGAAACTGACTAGGGAACATACAAAATCGTGCAAATTTATTACTAAACTAATGGTTCGTTTCCCCCGTCGCATCGGAGAGTCGGTAATTCCAGCAACCTTGAATCGGTTTGGCTCCATGTTTACTCTAGACGAAGACGCTATTGCCACTGTATTTATGGAAGATTTTGCGGAAGGATATTAGTTTCTAGTTTTACAAAATGGGTGTACCACATAATCCCCAAAATCAAAATCCCCAAATCAAAATCCCCTTTTTCTGTGTGAAATACATTGAAATTAGGTTTAAAATCGCTGCGCATGCGTTAAGTTTTATGTTACTTTGAATATATAATTTTTTTGTTTTTTAACAATAAGACTTTTTTCTAATAAAACAAAGAAAGATCGAGTTGAATATCTTTTTTCATTACAATTTTATTATAAGTTGAAATTTTGTTTTGCGCTTGCCGGACTTTCAATGTGAGTCACTGTACATATGTAGACCAATCTATAGTGCTGTAAATAAACAAAAAAGCAATAAATTCAAAACATTTACATAAATAAACCATGTATGGAAATTCTAATTACATAATGAAATACTGTTCGCTATCGATTTTAAATAAATAAGTTTATCTAAATCTAAACGACGTTTATCAACTTTTTTAATTTTCTTTACACGCTCGACATTCTTTTTGTTTTTTCGCACACCGATCCCTGAGTTCACTGAAATAATCTGACACACATTCTGGGGGAACAAATGATAAACTTTTCAACACACGAACAGCTATGCTGAAGCTTTCATCATTACCATATTTTTGAGAAAGCCTTTCTTTCTGAAATCGTCTCCAAATGATCTGGCCAAAGTGAAATAGACACCCTTTATATCGGGCATCAGGAAAATACTCTTTTGCCGCAGACGAGACGGTTCTGTAATAATTCTTTGCGGATAAAGATTAATATTCTGTGCTAAAGCCAAATTAAATAGTTGATGAAAAAATTCAGTGTACGCCTGCTTGGATTTTTTGCTCATCAAGCAAAAAACTAGAGGCACAAATTGACCATCAATTAGCCCTTGTATGGTGAACAGTTGGCGAAAAACTTTCGGTACAACAAAAAACGTCCCATCCATCACCCAGCAGTGTGACCTCTCCAATTCCTTTAGGGAACTCGTTGTGCCCATAATAATGTTCTTTTCACCATCGAAATCGCAATCACTCAACACAAATAATTCTCCCTCCAGGTATTTGAAATACTCCGGTATATTAATTTCCTGTACATTTCCTGGTTCGTTGGTATATATACCCTTTCGAAGTCGGTTTATTTTCATTTTTTGGGCTCGTTTCGATGGTAAGTACACCCGGCGATCTAGTTGGCAATCTACAACTGCTTCCCTAATAATTTGGGAAGGCGCCAGTGAAGATGATGTACTCAAATCCTTTACGTTGTTGTTCGCCTGTGCCACGGATACTTGATGGGCTCTTCTTTTCATTTTTGGAATGAAAATGGTAATCAAAACCATCCAAAAATATTTTATTACTTCCTTTTTTTGACACAGTAACGACGACTTCCATTTTCTTCAAATTTAAATATTATTTAACACGACATTTTATCAAAAAAATTTCTATACAATTTTAATGACAATTAATTACACGTAATGTCATAAATAATATGAAAAAATGCATACGGTAAAATAATTGTAGAAAAGGTAACGGTACTATTTATGTTTTTAGTCGTACATATGTATGTATGTACATATATTGGTTAATGGATGACAATGTTATATTATGCTCTGATTTTCTACATTCTTTTGTTTTCTACTCGATAACAATGCTGCTGAAAACCAAAGTTTTCTTGTCCCTTGCATATATTGTTAATTTTGCCAACCTTTGTTACATGCGGCAAAAGCTCAGTGGTTAGAGTCTGCAGCTGTCATGCAAGGGTTTTGGGTCCAAATCCGGGTCTGGGCAGCTTTTTTTAATACTATTTTTTTAGCTTTTTAGTCGCTAAATTGATGAAATAATAATTTTTTTCCTCTAAATCCGTCATGCGTTCTCGTCTATATCTATATATTGTCATATATGGGTACATATATATGTAACTACGAATTAAAACTCAACTAAAGAGCCGTTTTACTATTTTTTATATGATCTCTAATAATATTTAATAAAAATAAAAAAATGGGGATTTTGTGTTTGGGGATTTTATGACACTGCCTCAAAAAAAGGTGGGGATTTCGTGTTAGGGGATTTTAATTTTGGGGATTTTGATTTTGGGGATTATGTGTTTGGGGATTTTTTTTCAGCTGGGGATTTTGTGGCACTCCCTTACAAAATCTAACTCTTGCAATAAGTGAAGCCGAATTGATATCAAGTGAGTCGCACGATCGGTAAAAGAACTAAAAACGAGGTGGCCACCGATCCCGATTTTCACAAGAACATTTTTTTGTTGAATATAATAAATGATTTTTAATGACAGGAAATTAAAATTGAATGAAATAGCAGACACTCCAAAGATATCAACTGAATGTGTACATCATATCATTCACGAATATTTTGGCATGAGACAGATCTGTGTAAAATTTGTGCCGCGCGAGCTGACTTTTGACCAAAAAAACTGACGAATTGATGACAGTGTAGTGTTTGGAGATGTTCAAGCGAAACCCGATTTTTTTATGGTTCCATCACTTCATTTCGAAATCCAATGGATAGTCGATCGAATGGACTGCATACGTTCAACCCGTTTTAAAGCGTGGAAAAACGCAATAATCGGCTGGTAATGTTATGGCGTCTGTATTTAGGGATGCTCATGGGGTAATGTTTATTGAGTTTCATGAACAATTAAGGACCATCAACAAGGACTATTACGTTGTTTTATTAGATTGTTTGAAGAAAAAAAAGAGAGTGAAGTTTCACCCAGACAATGCACCGTGGCACAAGTCGCTGAAAATAATGGCAAAACTCTATGAATAGGGCTGAAAATTGCTACCGCCTGCATCGCATTCTCCAGATCTAGCCTCGAACGACTATTCCCTGTTCTCAGATCTCAAAAGAATTCTCAATGGGAAGAAAATTTCGTCGAATGAAGAGGTGATCACCGAAACTGAGGCCTATTTTGAAGCAAAGGACAAATCGTACTACAAAAGTTGGAGGGTCTCTATGATAAGTGTATCTTGAAGAGAACTATGTTGAATAAAAAACAAAAATCTAATTTTGTCTAAATGGGTTTTGCCATGGTAGCCGGCGACTTTTCAATTTATCTGATACATACAATGCATTATACAATTATTAGTTGAATGATTTTGGCATTGACTATGCCCAAGTCATTGGCGGTCATACCATACACATTAAACAGTGATCAAATTGTTTGTGGCACTGTTATTGACTATTGTACATATTGCTTGGGTGTCAATAACGCGGTGAGCATTATTGGTCAAACAATGCGTTTCCACCAACACAGTTTGGCCATAACAGCAGAGAGTATTTATTGGAATTCTACACGCGTCAACACTTTTGGCCAATTGTGAGCACCAAAGCAAATACTCACTTGTATTTAGTATTTACGGTGAGCAAACAATTAAATAAAAGCCTGACGATTAGCACAGTCACACCTGTGTGTATCGGATTGTGTTTGCCTATAAATTTTTGCTAATAGACGTAAAAATAATATTCTTACTCAGTATGGAAATAGGACTGTTTATTTTTATGAAGCTCTTTGCTGAGTGAGCTTAATTTAGAATACATGTCGAATGAACAGAAGTAAGGCAGTACAAGTTCATGTTACATGTTTGGGCGATTTATAACTTTCTTCCCGAAATATCCACCAAAATCATTCGAATAGACTGGCGAGAGATCTACCTCTTTTCCCATCTCTCTAACACTTAGCTGACGATATTCAAGTACTATATCGTTCACTTTTGTAATATTTTTTTTTAAGAGGTCGAAGATCGTCCAGAACGAGACATGTCTTCAACGATCTCTCGTCCGCCTCTGAAGGCTTGTACCACTCGTAGGCTTGTGTGTTTGATAAAACAGAATCACTGTAAGCCTTTTCCAACGATTCTTCTTCTTCCTTACTGGCGTAGGTACCCGATTATAGCCGAGTTAACAACAGCGCGCCAGTCGTTTCTTCTTTTCGCTACGTGGCACCATTTGGATATTTCAAGCGTAGCCAGGTCCTTCTCCGCCTGGTCCTTCCAACGGAGTGGAGGTCTTCCTCTACCTCTGCTTCCCCCGGCGGGTACTGCATCGAATACTTTCAGACCTGGAGTCCTTCGGACAACATATGCAGCCAGCGTAGCCGCTGTCTTGTAATTCGCTGAACTATGTCAATGTCGTCGTATATCTCATACAGCTCATCGTTCCATCGAATGCAATATTCGCCGTGGCCAACGCGCAAATCACCATAAATCTTTCGCAAAACTTTTCTCTCGAAAACTCGCAACGTCGACTCATCAGTTGTTGTCATCGGCGAGGCTTCTGCACCATATTGCAGGGTGGGAATTATGAGTGATTTATAGAGCTTGGTTTTTGTTCATCGAGAGAGGGCTTTACTTTTCAATTGGCTACTCAGTCCGAAGTAGCACCTGTTGGCAAGAGTTATCCTGCGTTGGATTTCCAGGCTGACATTGGTGGTGCTGTTTACGCTGGTTCCAAGATAGACGAAATTATCTACGACTTCAAAGTTATGTATGTCAACTGTGACGTGAGAGCCAAGTCGCGAGTGCGACGATGAGGCCGATGCGGATGTTGAGGCCGATGATATCAATATCATCGGCATACGCCAGCAGCTGTACGCTCTTATAAAAGATGGTACCTGCTCGATTAAGTTCTGCAGCTCGAATTATTTTCTCCAGCAGCAGGTTGAAGAAGTCGCACGATAGGGAGTCGCCCTGTCTGAAACCTCATTTGGTATCAAACGGCTCGGAGAGGTCCTCCCCGATCCTGACGGAGCTTTACGTGTTGCTCAACGTCAGTTTACACAGCCGTATTAGTTTTGCGGGGTTACCAAATTCAGAGATCGCGACATAAAGGCAGCTCCTTTTCGTGCTGTCGTAAGTAGCTTTGAAATCGACGAAGAGGTGGTGTGTGTCGATTTTCCTTTCACGGGTCTTTTCCAAGATTTGGTGCGTGGTGAATATCTGGTCGGTTGTTGATTTGCCAGGTTTAAAGCCACACTGATAAGGTCCAATCAGTTTGGTGACGGTGGGCTTTAATTTTTCACATAATACTCTCGATAGCACCTTATACGCGATGTTGAGGAGGCTTATCACACGGTAGTTGGCGCAGATTGTGGGATTTTATGGATTGGGCAGAGCACACTTAAATTCCAATAGTTGGGCATGCTTTCGTTTGCCCATTTTTTACAAAGAAGCTGATGCATGCCCCTTATCAGTTCTTCGCCGCCGTGTTTGAATAGCTCGGCCAGCAATCCATCGGCCCCCGTTGCTTTGTTGTTCTTCAGGCGTGTAATTGCTATTCGAACGTCTTCATGCACGGGCAATGGAACGTCTGCTCCATCGTCATCGATCGGGGAATCGGGTTCACCTTCTCCTGGCGTTGTACTTTCACTGCCATTCAGAAGGCTGGAAAAGTGTTCCCTCCATAATTTAAATATGCTCTGGGCATTGGTGACTAGATCACCTTTGGGGGTTCTACATAAGTATGCTCCGGTCTAGAAACCTTCTGTAAGCCGCCGCAGAGGCGGATGCGAATCTTGGATGCAACAAGATAGTGGTCCGAGTCGATGTTAGGAACTCGGAGCGTACGCATGTCTAGAATACTGGAGACGTGTCTTCCGTCTATCACAACATGATCGATCTGGTTGGTGGCTTTTCGATCCGGAGACAGCCAGGTAGCTTGATGTATCTTCTTGTGCTGGAATCTAGTACCACAGATAACCATATTTCGGCCCCGGGCGAAGTCGATCAGCCTCAACCCATTTGTAGTAAATGCCACATGGACCTACTCGTCTCAGTCCTTGTCCCGCCCATAGCATTTCTTAGACGGCGATGATGTCAGCCTTTATTTCCATGAGGACGTCAACCAGCTGGGCAGCGGCACCTTCTCAATTAAAGGACCGGACATTCCATGCATGCCCTAAATTCGTAGTCATCAAAAGGCGGGTCACTCATCCGAGGCTTGTTGATCCTTTTCATTGGTATGAAAAGGTCCTAAACCCAGCGCACAGCCCTGCGGAGGGGATGTTTCGCCTTCTCACTTTAGCTCGCCTTCAAACGGATATCCTTAGGCTACCCATAGGATACTTGGTCAAAGACTGGAAGTCGTGAGCTGCTTGAGTCATATGTAAAAGAATCGTTTCTGGCCACTCTCAAGTGAATGGCGAACAGAGAACTTTCCTCACTTGCGTGAACTTCTACACATGACTCCATCCAATGATTCCGCACACGAAATTTGGTTAGAAAAACAAAATCCGAGAGAAATCCACTGAGCTGAACTGACTTAAGTAGCTGCTGTAAGAAAAGTGGTTGACAGCTCGCAATCATATTCGACATATTAATTACTGACAGTCTCACCAATGTAGCAAAAAAAAAATTTTTTTTGTTGAAATATCATTTACTTGGGGAATTTAATTACAATTTCTGGGTACTTATGGGGCAAACATATTTCTGACGGTTAAACCATTGGCAGCGAAGTCTGTGTCTTCTTTCCAATTAAAGTTTTAAGTACGTCGAAGATATCAGGGTATTTGTGTCTCCGAACTTTTAAAAACAAATTCGAAATTACATAAGTCACTTTGTTGCTTATTTCCGGATTTCGACTGTCACTTCATCAGTTTGGATATGTCCCGTACGTTTCAAAACAATAAGAAAACGTACTGTCTTTTCATAATTAACTTAATTTTTACTTTATGCCAGTTTAAGTTACTTAGGCACACAGTTGGTACAGGGGTTACTAAAGGAGCATGTGTGTAGCTAAATAAAGTATGGTGGGTATGATCTCGACACCTAAAAATTATACCCTGTGAATAATTTGGGGGCCGTCGCCCCGGGCGCAACGTCTTGGTACAAAATCTCGGAGACCCAATAAAATATGCATATATATAAATAATTAAGGTGACGAACTGTTTCGATTTAGCTATGTCTGTCTATCCGCGAATTACACCCTCAGCCGATATCGGATTACTGAAGCATATATTGTCAAACAAACTGACCGATCAAAATAATGTTCTTACAAAGAATGTTTTAAATGTTCGGTGTAACAGAAGTTAACAATTTTTATTGTTTTAATTTACATTTCATAAAACCATTCTTTTTTTTTTTAACTCCTTAAGTAGGGCATATTTGTATAACTGGTTTCTGGCTCTTTTTGTACCACTTAAGGCAAGTACATAACCCACAAAGGAAAAAAAATAATAATAAATTGCAATTTATTTCTCATATTCTGGATGTAAAGTTGGTCTCCGGGGTTGCGGCAATTTTCTCATTTAACTCGATACTCTGCGTGGCGAGTGACTTTTCAATTTTGGTTAAAACCTTGATTCATTGTCAGGATGACGGAGTATGTTTTCTTTGCAAAAAGGATCGAATGTGCCTATTGATTCGAGAGTGTAGAGCCCTGTGATCGGTTTGTGCTCTTAGGTAGTTATTTTCAGTACCTTGTAAATCCCAGAAACGGTCACTACCTTTCTGGTTGATATGTCAGTCTTCGCCATATTTGGATCAGGCTCGACGGGTGCAGCCACACTCTGGTATGTACCAGTGAATCCATGTCTCGGATAAACTCCTTCGTAAGCGCAATCGGAAACGTGGCACTCCTCTTGCTCATATATTTTTCATGAATAATATTTTATCCAATCTTTTGAGATGCCTACTGCATTAGTTCTCTGTTGCACTTTCAATTAGCGGCATGCCAATACCAGATTGTGAATTTTTTTGGCCTTCCTCCTATATTGACTGTAACGTCCTCCACGGAGTAGATGACGAACCAGAAGACTCTCTTCTCCTTCGTTACTGGCGATTTTCTTCTTACTACTCCTAAAACTGATTATCTATTGGTGTTCCGCTTAGTTAGTCCCTTGCAAGAGGCAGAATGCTTTGCTCTCTTTGAGCATCTAGTAACCTCAGGTATTCAGTGTCGTTTACCTGACTCCGATAGTTTTTTTTTATTTTCGGGGAGAGCATCACTATCCTGAGAGCTGGAGTATCCGCTGTTTGTGCGCTGGGCATCTGGAGGCGCACAGTGCTTGTCATTTTTTTCGGACAGAGTTTCCATTTTCTACTGAAATAGACAGCCGAAGTTGTGGTTGGATTATCACTTACGTTGGTATTAATCCTTTGGTTGTTACCTTCACTCTTGTTGGTTCTGTACATTTTCATCTTAAGCTGAAGGTGAGTCTTTTAGAAGGAATTATTCCCTTCTTCCTTCTACTTCCCGCGGTGCTTAACAGAAGCCAATCGCGTTACCTCATCCATGCCTCCTTCTTTAACAATGCGGGCGGTTTAGAAATTCAGTATTCAAACGCAATTTATTACAGTTGCTCCTGCTTCCATTGGAAAAACTGCAAGACATAACAGTTAAGCCAATAAATTACTTCTTATATGGCAAATACTTGAACTGAGCTCACCACTATCATTAAATAAAGTGCGATTCCAACCAACAGAACTCAAAGCCTTTAATGCAGCGATAAAATTAACACCCAGCAAATAAACTGTCGCATTGCGAACAATAAAAAAGAAACAATTTTAAAGTTAGAAGTACTATATGTATGCATGTCAGTGCTACAACAAGAAAAATAAAAAAGTTTAAATGTCAACAAAACATTTCATTTCGCTGACGGGCAGGCGATAAAGTTGCGTCGCTTTTAATGAATCTGTTAACGGCAGACAGGTCGGCGGGGGCATTGCGCATACCACGTGGTGCACCCAGCACATCAGCGTACGCTTCCGAGCGTTTATTATTTGCACACCCATACTGATGCGAGTCTATGAGAATGTCGAGAACGCTTCATTAAATTAACACACAAGTAAATAAAAAGCGGCGACGTGCGTTGAAATGTCCTCAGAAGTTGCTGCAACAACATGAGGCCGGCGCTTGTGGCAGGAGATACGCCACATAGCTCAGGTGTGTGGCAAACATTGACAATGGCATGCCAACAGCTGACAGCTGACAGCCAACAGTGGGTGGAGAGCGGCACGCCACGTTGAAGTCTGCGCTTCGAAGGGATTGAAGAGGCCTAAGACGAAGGAGACGGTGCGAAAATACAATAAAAAGTGTAGCTAGATCTTCATATGCACGTTTGTAAACTTTATACTTCGTCTTGCACACACACACATTCGTACTTACTGCTATATGCAGGAGAACGTTTTACAAAATCACTTTAAGTCGAGCACGTTCTGGTTTTCTGAATAAATATGCATTTCCGTGTGTGTGTGTGTGCGTTAGTGAGGACTTGTAGCAATACATAAATATGCCGGCGGATATATACAAGCACTTAGCGTTAGCACGCAAAATGGCAAACGACAAATAAAACACGTTTAATCAACAAAACAAAAATCTCCAGCAGCTCGTGTCGGGGAAAGCGGCTGATGCTGAAGAATGCAACGCTGATTGCGTATGAACGGATGAATGGATGTGTGAGTGTCGAAAAGGTGCGTAAATGGAAACAGTGTTGTGCAAAATTTGCAAGGTTAGGTGGACGTGTAGGTATACCATCTCGAAGTAATACTCAGTTTGGTGGTTCCACAGGAGAGCCATGTGTTGGGAGTACGTTGAATTTTGTGGATTAAAGTTCTGCTCACCGGTTTTTGTTGCTATCTCTTATTATAAAAAACAACCGATGGTGTTTCACTTTACATTTTCCGGCCATAAATAGGAGAGAGAACTTGAAATATGCTGATGCACGCGGATCTAATTATCAATGACTAAGAGCAAATTTGGCCTCTGATTTTGTATCTTCTACATAAGACTTTTCCACGCCAACCATTGCTTAAGGTAGTTGCTAAAAATAATTTCTCCTTGATCTAGAAAAAAATTTATCCTCGACTAACCCGAAGCTATAACACCCTAACCAAGTGTATTTCTTATAACATAAAGGAGTATAGAAATACATTTATTCTGATTTTGATGGGTCAGTTTAAAGGGCAGCTAAACATTGCGAAAAAAACCAACCGGAAATTGTAATTTAAAATTCACCGGAAAATAATATTTCAAAATAATGTATTTTGTTAAGGTGGTAAGACGGTCGAGAGATCGTTGAAGACATCTCTCGTTCTGAACGACTTTCGATCTCTTCAAAATCGACCTGAAAATCGTCAGGTAAGTGTTAGGCAGATGAAAAGAGAGTGAATTTTTTTCAAAAACACTACCGTAAACAGCTCTCTTTGGATTCGCTTGATCGTGCGAATGCCGATTTCACATTCATGGTGAGCATTATAAATGCCGATGAGACATGGGTTTATGAGTTTTACATACAAACAAGTAAACAACGATTCGAATGGAGGGACCGAAAACAAAATTCGCTGAAGGAGCTAAACCCCATCTCAAAAAGTGCTTACGAGAAGTGTTTCGAGGACTGGAAAAATCGTTGGCATTACATCTGGTGGGGATTACTCTGAAAAAATAAATATTGATGAATAGTTAAATATTTTGCGTTTTATTTACAATTTGATGGTACTTTTTTGTCATAATATATGCTCTGGCGGTTTTACCCAAACAATATGTTCAGGAATTATAGCGATGCCTTCGACAATAATCTGTGCGAAATTATGGAATTATGGTACGTGGAGATACCTTAAGGGGGGAGCCAGCTTTAGAGGATTCAAAAATTTGATTTTTTGAGGATTTGTTTTGGGAGGGAAAAAATAATTCATTAAAGCGAAATTTCTAGGATTTATACTAGTTATATACTTAAACATCATTCACAATTTTTTTGGATATGAAATCTTTGATATTATGCCTTTGGGAAGCAATTGCCAGATGGATCTCGCACTTGTCGGACGGCGAGAAGGATGCAGGTCGCAATTTCTATCGGAAACAAAAATTTCATAAATACTCATATTTTTAAATAATTTATCTTTTAGTTAAACTAAAAAAATTCCAAAAAAAGTTTAAAATTTTGCAAGTTTTTTAAGAATTGAAAAGAGTGGTGTTTGACCTAAAAAATTTTACTTCATGTTGTTTAAACTTGACTTTTCTTAGTTTTTTTAGTTTAAATAGAAGATAATTTAATGCCAAATATAATAAATACAACGTTCAGTTTTTTTTCTATCCTGCTCGCCAATTAAGATAAATCGTAAAAATGAAAAACCGAGAAATCGTGCGTCAAGGTTTTCACTTTCGTCCCAAGCGCTAATACATCTGCAAGACGCTCGGTCACTATTTTCCTTCTAGCTTCGAAAATATTTCGAATTCCCATCTATAACTTTGGGGACATATTCTTAGATTTTTTTTAAAGGGATTTAAGCAAAATAAAAAACAATCGATTTTTTGAAGCTTCTAAAGCAGGTCCCCCCTTAACAGATAAGAAATATTTCCATTTGAATTTGATCGATCAGTTTCTATGGCAGCTATATGGTATAGTGGTTCTTGGGGAGAAAGGAATGTGAGATCAGATTAATATATCAAAATTCAGCAAAATCTTGGATTTGCCCTAAAACTTATCAAGCCATTGTTTTGCATCAAAGGAGATCTTTTTAAATCAGGAAATAATGCAGTTTTAGATCAACAAGTTAATAACAATTGCATGAAAAGTTGAAGTTAATACTCTAAGTCTAGGATACACGTCGAAGATTTTTGTGCCCCTGTATAGGAATTTAAAGTCAGTGCACTCTTGAATATTTTTTTGGGACTTTAAAAATATTTCAAAAATAGTAACTTTATAATTATATTAGCAAATGAACCACTCTAAGGCGCCAATTATTCTATAATGCCGGAAATGCCAAAAACCCTATTCTCATTCAAGACGCGTCCAACATCCCCACGTCACACTCGACGGCTCGAAAATAAAGAATTTAATGTTCTAATTTACTTATTGAATTGACATTAATTCGATTTAGAAAACATTCCGATTTTGAAACATTCGTTGTTGATATACTATCTCCGATTACAATATATCATTCCATAAATACTATCTACCGACTGTCGTCAATTGAATTGGTTATATCACAGATTTCAATAAATGGCTCTTTTAGGTTTTATCTCAAATTCATTTGATTTTTAGTTAGTCTTAATCTTCAAAAGGAGCGTTTATAAGTTTAGATGTGGTGAAATGAGCACCGAAAGTGGTTAACGAATTGGACGCCTAAAAGAGATTGTTACCGACATATATAGTACAACAATAAAATCCACAAAATAATTTTGAATGACCGTAAAGCGAAGTTTTTCGAGATAGCAGACATTCTAAAGATATCAACTGAATGTGCACATCATATCATTCACGAATATTTGGGGATGATAAAGCTCCATGCAAAGTTTGTGCCGCGCGAGCTCACTTTTGATCAAAAACAACGACGAATTGATGATTCGTAGCACTGTTTGAAAATGTTCAAGCGTAATAAACCTGAGATTTCGAGTCAATAGATGAAATATGGCGCCATCAATTCACTCCGAAGTCCAATCTACAGTCATTGGAGTGGACTGCATATAATGAACCGCTCCAAAGCGTTGAAAAACTTAACAGTCGGCTGACAAAGTGATGCGTCTGTATTTTGGAATGCGCATGGCATAATTTATTGAGTAGCTTGAAAATTTAAGTACCCTCAATAGCGACTAAATGGACCGCTTGAAGAACGAAATCGCTGAAAAACGCCCGCATCTCAAGGCAACGTTTTTTTTTTTGCCAACAAATTTTGAGTTTTATTATAGTAGGACGTGAACTTTTCAATTGCCTTACTTTAATTTCACGCCAGATAAACTTTAGGTTGCCTTTCAAAAAAAGAAAAAAAGGTATTCGTAAAGATCTTATCAGTTGAAATACAAAAGTAATAAAGCATTATGGAAAAACTGTTGTGAGTTATAATGCACTCAAATGAGATTAAAACGTGTGTTTTTGCCAAGAAACCGACACAACAAACATCAAATATAGAATAAACCACACATTTTCAAATTTCTCAGCGGATAGTAACTAATGCGTACCTCGCTTAGCATGTGTGTGGTGAATTTCAATTTGATTCAATCTCTTGAGTGAAGGGAGCGATAATAGAGTCTTCAAGCGATGACCGCATTAATCAACAGCAGTAAATGTATTCACAGAATTATATGAAAGCTCTCATAACGAATATATGGGTACATAAATAAAAACATTTCGATTTTGTACAAAGTTTCGATAATCCAAGCCTACAAAAGTACTAAAGTCTCAATATAGATTTAAGATTTCACTGAGAGTCATATTCGAAAAGAAAGCTAAAGAGTTTTCCTGTAAGATGTCAATTCCGGTCGAACTTTCTTTATTTTAGCCGTTGTTTGTGTGGTACACAGAAGTGCTATTACGCTATCCGAAGCTCAAATTATCAAATTCCGAAAAGGAGCATATATTATATTATTCAGTTCGCCCGATTTAGGACTATACGTCGGGTTTGTAAATAAACGTGAGTTCGACTTGTGCTTTGAAATTTCAAGCTCCTTAAAAAACTTTATTTTCTTCAAATGAATTCATGATACTCATTGAAAAGATTGAAAAGGGCCGCGAAGCCTGTAACACCCAGAAGGAAAAGGTTGACCACGTCGGTTGTACGTCTATCTATCTGTATATGTGCGAATTAGTCCCTCAGTTTTTGAGATACCGATCTTAAATTTTGCACACAGCCTTTTCTCCTAAAGAAGTTGCTCACCACTACATCATGTAGCTACCACACCACCTGATCGATAAATAATCAGTCTTTGTATGTCATGCTTTTGTAGTTGGCAAGATGTCTTAAAAAAATTTGTCCAAGGCAACGGTACATATTGTTCGGATCGGACAATTATAGCATGTAGCTGTCATACAAACTGCACAATCAAAATCATGTCCTGTATGGAGAAATTTTTTATTTGACTAGTTATACGTATATTCGCAATTTGGCATGGATTTTTGTCAAAGACATCGCAACAATGGTCGAGTATATTATTCAATCGGTTCATTATAGCTGCCATTCAAACTGACAGATCAAAATCAAGATAAACATCTTTCTATAGTATATCCTTTAAGAAATGCACCTGTGAAGGATATTACAGCTTCGGTGTAGCCGAAGTTAACGGTTCTAGTTGCCCAGTGTTGTTCATGAGAACTCAAGCGTAATTAGGCCCATAATGGGAACGACTAAGATAAGAAGGAATATAAACCTAGATTTAAAAACAAGAAACTACATATATTTTGAAATACATGACTACTGAAAATTGAGATCTAAACTCCCTCTCAATTTTCCTTTTAATTTACTTACTTTGGACATTAGACTCAAAAGCAGAAAGTTCTCAGTGAAATCGTTTGGTAAGCGCATGCCAAAATGCTTATTGGGAGGCAGACTGCAAGCGTAAATTAACATGGAATTTTTTTCCCTATTTCTCGCATTCTGTTTCTTGCTTATTTGCGTAAATACAAATGTGGAATGTGAAAGCTTGTTAATGAGATATGCAACTGTGCATTCAAATGTACGCACAAGCGGTTGCCATAATATGAGCAGTAAGGATAACTAACAAAAAACCAGTCAGCGAGGTAGGGAAGAATGCACAAAAGATACACTTGATGGAAACACGCGGACCCTGATGGCATTTTTTAGGGAAATCAAAGCGTTTTGACTCCTTGGGAATCTAGAAACACTACATTTTGAAAAACTAAGTTTGAGCTCTGAATATTGAAACGACGGACAGGCAAAGTGAAAGCCCTGTGAAAAGTGTGTTTCAAGAGTATACAAAGTCAAGACAAAGTACGGTTGCTAAGAGCATTGAAACCGAGAGGAAAATTGCAGGGATTGGGCTTCGAATTAGTTCTTCTAAATTCTCTCTATCTGTGTCCTAGTTACTTTTTCTGATCTCAGATATCAAAGAAATGCTGGCAGGAAGAAAATTTAGCGACATTGAAAGGAAATTGTGGAGACTGTCTTGTAATTTGAGGAAAATATGTCTTTTACTATTAAAATAACATCAAGTAGGAGATTAGTTCTTCCATTTCTATGTCTATTATTTTAAATACTAGGATCGAATTCTGTCGAAAAACTGTGTTTTTATGTAAAACGGTTCCAACATTCCAACTGCTGATAATATTTTAGTCAGATATTCCTATCCTACATTGAAAAGTGCACATTGCTTAAATTGGATTTATTGTATTCAAAATATTCATTTAGTTTTCTTCTTTGTTTTTGGCACCTCAACCCTAGATTGGCCCTGGTCAAGAACATAAAACTTTGCCAGCTGCCTCTATCCTTTGCAAGATCAGGCCAGATGTACATCTGACAGATCCTCATGCACTTAGTCCTTCCATTGGATGTGTGGGCGTCTTTGCTTTTGAAAGAGTTTTTCGCTGGAGCAGCATCTTCCATGCAAACGACATGGCCTAACCAAAGCATTCGTTGGATTATCCAACCTCCTTGCGGAGAACAGTTCTCACGAATGTTTAAAGCGCTTTTTACTCTCTGTTCATCAACGTACATGTTTGTGCGTAGTATAATATAACCGGAATGAGGAGGTGAGATGAGAGAAAGAGACCGGAATCTCAATTGCTTACCGATCCCAAAGGAGCACTTGTTGTCTACAATTCTGGATTGTTGGTGGTATTTATGCTAGTTCCTAAGGCTCTATGTATGTAGCTTTGTCTTGCTATGGAAAATGCTACTCTGATGGCTCTGTTGTTGAGGTCTACGATGTCAATATTATCTGCGTACGCCTGTAGCTTTGTATTTGTAGAGTTAACAGTGCCACAGCGGTTCAGATTAACAGCGCGTATCACGTTTTCCTGCATATATTGCACCTGAATCTCGTCTGGTATTGAACGGCTCGGAGAGGTCTTTTACGATTTTGACGGACCTGATGGTTCAGCTCAATCTAATTCTACAAAATCGTCTGAATAGGGTTACCAACTTTAGACATTACGTCGAATAGAGAGTAACTGTCAGTATCTTCGAAATAGGCTTTGAAGTCGACAAAAACGTAATGGTTGTCGGGTTATTTTTTGAGATTTTATATGCAATAAGAAGATCCTGCGATTTTTAGCCCACACTTCGGGATCTTTGTTCTTGTGGATAGGGTAGAGTATATATTCTAATCATTAGACATGTTTTTGTCGAACCAAATTATGCTTAGGAGCTGGAATTTGCATATTTTCAGCTCTTCAACGTCGGCTCTAAACAGGTCAACCAGTTATACTATACAATGGCTCCTTGGTCCTTGTTGTTCTTGAGCGACCTCATTTTGATCGAGCGGCGGCATCTCAAGCTCTTTGCGCTAATGCCTTTCTCTTGGTAAATATGTTTAGAAAAGGATTTGGTTTCTTCTTTTTCACGAAAATATGTCTTACTTCCAAAATGCCTCTTCTCACGGGATCGTTTTTTACAGGCAAACGCAATTTGAAACGTTAAAACTTACTTTTTACGAAGAGTTTATGTTGACCGCGGAGAGTTATTCTGACTTCAAAAATTAAAGAAATGTTGTCTTCCAAATTGAAAATACTTGACGTGCCCCACAAAAAATAGTCTAAAGGCGTTAAATCGCATGATCTTGGTGGCCAACTGCCCATGCATCCCGAAAAATGCACTGTTTGGTGTGGTTTGTACGCTGGTGGAATCATTGGACCGTATTTTTTCAAAGATGCTGTTGGACGCAACGTTACGGTGAATGGCGATCGTTCGATCTAACAAATTTTCGTCGCGAAATATAAGTTTTGGATTTTTTGTTTACAGAAAATTCGACAACATTGATCACCGAAATGCTCGAAAAAGTTGCCCAAAATTGGACTTTCCGAAAAATAAAATGCTTGGATCATCACAAAATGCGGTAAGCAGAAAGAAGAAGTTGCTCGTATTTATAGTAAAAAATTCCCAGTTGGGCAGCCACACTTGCCACTGTTATTATTTAAGTATATAGAAAAATGCACAAGGACATTTCGGCATTAATTCCCTGAAGCACGTTTCAGGACGTAGGCGCAGAGGGGGCCGCGTGCGACGGCAAAGCACGAGCTTGCGTACCTTTTTGATATGCTTGCGTACACAAAATAAAAAGACACGCTCACACACATACACACACGCATGTTTATATTTGCTGTGCATAATAAAAGTTCACAAAACAACACACACTAATACAAGCCGATGTGTGAGTATGTGTGCGGTACATCAGCCATGGCACCACTTTGGGGGGAGCGCCGCGCTCCAAGGAGGACTTCTGCATATGTGTGCGTGTGTGTGTGTGTGCAGGATGAATTTTCTATACTCGTTCCGTTGCTTGCTCACCCGTTGTGCACTTGACAGAGGCATATTCTGCATGCCCGAGTGCATCACGGATGCAGCTTTAAATGCCCACAAACACAAGCACTTGAGAATTGGTAGCGGTACGGGCGGGAGAGAGCGGGCTTTAGTAGCAGAGGAGGAGAGGCATTTAGTTGCAGTTTCAATTAATTTTACTGGCATGCGGAATTATTATTTCAGTGTGGCAGATAAAAAGAAGGAAGCAGCACCAGCTATATGCTAGCTAAATGAAAGTTGAAAGGACTAAATTATAAGCATAAGCGCGTGCACAAAAAAGATCGGAGAAACGGGAGCGAAAGCTAAGAGCGCCGAGTCGAGTGTGTGTAAATGAAGTAAATACTGGCAGTTCGAGTGGTTTGCGGCATAAAAACTTTGTCAAATTTCAGATGCATGCAAAAGTGCGATTAATTTCCAACCTACACTCACACACACACACACGTACACCAAAACACACACACACACACTTATACATACTAACCCAGTTGTAGGAATTTGTGATTCGTAAAATAATTTGTATGGCGCTGCGCACGACAGGCAGATTTGTAGAAATGCATTGACACGAGCGGAAACAATTTTCACATCTCAATTTCTTTCAGCTTTAAGCTTAATGGAAAAACGTGTTTGTGCGGGCTTAAAGTAACAACAACAGTAGTTTCTTTGAGAGTTTATTTTAATTAAATGCCGAAACCAAACTCTATTTCCAACGAAGATTATAAGCTTTTTCTTGCTTTTTTCTCGCAACTATAACGGCATTTGATTGTCTGCACTTACTCAAACCTCCAACACATGCTTGCTTATTTATTTGTAGCTGATAGCATTACTTTTAGTGTCCATATGTATTAGTGTCCATATGTATTAGCATTCATTGCGTGTTGCCCAAATAATAGTTTCAGCTGGTGATGATGGATGCCCGCCATTAGGCCATAAGCTCAATGGCTATAACCTAAGCTACTTACAGGCTCCGCAAACTTCTTTCTCGCCTTGTTTGTTTGCTGCTCTTTGTGCTTTTGGTTTCGATTATTTGCTCATGATGTTGTTGGCGGAACTAATTTTTGTGGATTTGAGCTAAAACAAATACAAATGCATGTGAAAAGTAGCACGCCAATACAAAAAGGTGTATGTACATATCGTTGACCCAGTTAGCATAAATGTCGGTTTTCGTAGTCTGTTAGTAAATAAGCAAAATATAGACCGAGGAATGTAAATTTTAATTGTAAAGTCATTTATGTGAAAACTTTCTTTCTCTTCTTTCTGCTCTTCATTTTTTCTTCTAGTCCCCCCTGGCTCCAGTACATGTGTTCCAACGTTTTTTCTAATTTCCGAAACAGTTGCTAATGTCAATTCCCGGAATAGCCTTCAATGCCCGTAGCGTTTCACATATAATGGCTTCAATTGCTTCGTGTTAGTGACGCATAACACTTCAATAGTATTCCTTGTTGACAGTTTGGCTGGTCGGAAGGATTTCGAAGTGCACCATACTTCGATTATCGAAGAAACCGGTCAACATAGCATTGATTTTTGACCTACTTTCACGTGGTCTTTTAGGCATCGGCTCACCTTTGCCACGATATTCGGCCGATCTGTTTCCGGGACGTAAGCATAGTTCCAAGACTCATCGCCAGTAATAATACGTTTCATGACAACCTGGTAGCCGGAAAGCATTGCTTCACAGACGTTAACGCGACGCTTTTTTCGAAAATCGTGTTTTCACTTTTCTTAAAACCAAATGGTCGTTCAAAATAGTTTTCACTGATTCTTCCCATATTTCAACAAATCCAGTAAGATTTCTAACTTTTAATCTTCGATTCTAAAGCATTAATTCCTTTATTTTATTGACATCTTGATCGGCAGTTGATGTTAATGGCTGTCTTGGACGTGGTTCATCGTCAACGCGTTCTTGTCCCTCTTTGAATAATTTGTACCAATCAAAAACACTTGTTTGCGAGAAACAAATATTACGCAAGGCTTTTTCCAATCTTCTGAACGCTTTGGCACCAGAATCATCTGGTTGATTGTTGCCTTGAGACAGTCAAATGGCTTACACTACAGGTTAAAATTAAGTGTTCAGTTGTAGGGGAGCTGCTCATAAGCAGCACGTGCGAAACCCATGCATTTGTATGGGTCTTATTTAAAGAATTCTAAATTCTTTTCATTCTTTCTTGTGCAATGTGCATAGCTCCTGGCCAATTTGTAGTACTACTTTTATGATGGTCGGATCCCAGTTAGTAGAGCATCTTTGAAAAGAAAATTAGCAGAATGGAATCGACGAAATCAGAATTGTGCACGATTGGTTATATCCGGTTCGCATGGTTTGCATATACTTACATAAGTAGTTATCGAAGAAAACTAATAACACATGTTATAATGTATTTTCTCTTAGCTAGTCTCACAAAACTGTCTGAGAAGGTGTTTTAGGTTCGTATCTTTTTAACTCTATATAGCGTAACCTGATCTCACTTATAAAGCGTGAGATTAAGCCATCTATTGCAAAGCAAATATTTTTAGTACGAGGGCTGATATATATATTCTGGCCTAGGGCAACACTAAGTGTTGCCAGGTGCAATCTGACATTTCCATTGGAAAGTTTGACATTTTTTAGCATAACATCACTCAGAACGTTTTGTCATTTAATCGTGAATTGTTTTATTTACAGGGAATTAAAAATTCATCTCGGCCAAAAAATGGAATTAACTCGTGAACATTTTCGTGCGATCATTTTTCACAACTTTCGACACGATGGATTATCACGACAAGAGTGCATCGACGAACTAAAATCTTTGTATGGCTATGAAGCACCATCCTATAGCACTGTGAAAAACTGGTACAACGAATTCAATCGTGGCCGACGCTCGCTCAAAGACGAATTCCGTGAAGGTCGTCCAAAAACAGCCGTTGTGCCAGAAAAAATCGATGCCGTACGTGAACTGATAATGTAAGACCGTCATGTAACATACCTTCAGATAGAGGCATGCCTGTGCATTTCTCCCACCAGCATACATTCGATATTGCATGAACACCTGGCCGTAAAAAGGTTTGTTCTCGTTGGATCCCGCACAATTTGACAATCGCTCAAAAAAAGGCTCGTGTGGATTGGTGTAAAGAAATGCTGAAAAAATACGATCGCGGTGCTTCAAAAGGCGTTTATAAGATCGTCACAGGTGACTAATCATGGATCTATGCGTATAAGCCCGAAAGAAAACAGCAATCGACAAAAAAAAAGGAAAAAAAAAACATTTTCGTTGATAAATATGCCTATTTCCATTAGAAATATATATAGCAACCTACGTATATCTTATATCTCCATTCCACTTTATAGTATTGCTTTGGAGTTGGGCTTTTACCGCATTCATCTCTTATACTTGCCGTAAGTTGTCTTGTATGAAAGATCACACTGTTCTGTGTTTGAAGCTTTTTAATATATTAAAGATATGGCTGCTTTATCTTTTTGGTGAGGTATTTATTTAGTCATCCATCAAGGAGATCAGTCGATATATCGATATCGACCAAATGATTAATCTTCTTTACATTCTTTCCAGTGTATACTCTTTGGTGATTAGATTATTTGATTAAGGAATTTCTTCCAAAATTTAGCTTCATAGCTGGCAGTCATCTTCGAGTTCTCGGGTGTTAGGCATCAATTAGGCTTCTGTGTGCTATCGCTATGTGCTATATTTCTTTTAAGAATGCGTACTACCAATAAATTGATATAAGTATTTAATTTACTAATTTATCGTAACACTTTGAGAATTATGATTTTTGCTTATTCTTCAGTTTTGTTTCGAAACTTAAAAAAACACCTTTCCTCATATGCAAGTTTAATGCTGCCAGGCCACTATAGTGTATTCAAAGTCGAGCAAAAACATAAATTATGTAGATCACATTCTTTATCGTGGGTCCTCCAATAAATGTGGTTATTAACGAATTTACTTCAAAGCCCCACTTTCTAGTGATCACTTTCGAGTTCCTCCTTCGAAATTTAATAAACGGGAAACTTCGACGCTGGGAGAACACTATTTTTGTAATCCCCTAACTAGGTTACACAGTGATGGTACAAACAAGTTATGACTACTGGTAAACGATATTTCGAGGCAAGCTATGTTCAGATTATGCATTTAAAAGATCTGTTCGTTGTTCCAAGGGAAGAACCGTTGTGGTTGATTGATCTTAAGGTCATAATTACCATCATCATGAACCACATAGCATTTCGGAACTCCTATTTACCATATTTCCATATAAAGAGCTTATATACATATGTACACACTTTGCATAGTGGTGTAATTTTTGTAGTGTTCAGTTATCATCGAATCATGCGTTGTCGCAAGATCCGTTTGATCCAAGATCGTTTGTAAAAGATCCAGCGTGCTCTTTCCCCTCTTAAGGCTCATCCTAGTTCTGGGTGCTCTAACAGGTCATTGGCCTATCGGCGTCCATACTCTAGGGTTGATAATATTACCGGATGCCAGCTGCAGAAGCTGTATGGAGGAAGACGAGGTGGAAACATCTCAAAACTTATCTCCTGATGGTCCCACGCATGCGAGAACATGGCTTAAGGACTTAGCACCTCACACTTTCAGATATTCCACCGCGCTGATGGAAATTAAACGCCTAAGGAAAATTTAACCACTAAACACTTTGCCGACTTATAAAATCGGATACAGAAGTTTTATTTTTATTGCTTCACAAGGGACTGCATAAAGTAGTCCAAGTGCGATCATCAATCGAACTTAACCAAATCTAAACTAACCTAATTAACCCGTACGTTTGCTAGACTTATAATAAAGTTTGAAATAGTTGTGGTGTTCATTGATGGCCGTCTCATCAGATGATATCATTATCCCCGCCTCCGCAATATACTTGTATAACAGGGCGGGAATAATGAGGGACTTTTAGAGGTTGGTCTTTCTTGGTCGAGAGAGGACTTAACTTTTCATTGTCTACTTAAACCGAAGTAGCAATGGAAAAGGGGATTCTGCGTTGGATTTCAAGGCTAATATTGTTTTTGACTTCAAGATAGACGAAATTATGTACGACTTCAAAGTTACCGTTACTGTCAGCAGTGACGTGTGAGCCAAGTCGCGAATGTGATGACTGTTTGTTTCGTTTTGTCCTCGTTCATAATCACGCTCCGCTTCGTTAAGGCCAATGATCTCAATATCATCATAAGATGGGACCTTCTCTGTTTAGTTCTGCAGCTCGAATTCGTTTCTCCAGCAATAGATTGAAGAAGTCGCACGATAGGGAACCTTTCTTTTCTGAAACCATCCTTGGTATCGAACGGTTCAGAGTGGTCCTTCCCGATCCCGATGGAACTTTTGTTGTTGCTCAACGTCAGCTTACACAGCCGTTGTAGCTTTGCGGGGATACCAAGTTCAGACATTGCGGTATAAAGGCAGCTGCTTTTCAAGCTGTCGAAGGCGGCTTTAAAATCGACGAAAGGGTACATATGTATATGTGTCGAACTTGCATTCACATGTCTTTTCAAAGATTTGGCGTATGGTGAAAATCTGTTCGATAGTAGATTTTCCAGGTCTAAAGCCACAGTAATAAGGTCCAATCAGTTTGTAGACAGTGGGCTTCAGTCTTTTACACACTACACTCGATCTGAGGCTTATACCACGGTAATTGGCGCAGATTGTGAGGTCCCCCTTTTTGTGGATTGGACAGAGCGCACTTATGGTTCCAATCATAGTGCATACTCTCGTCCGACCGTATTCTACAAAGAAGCAGATGCATGCACCTTGTCAGTTCTTTGTCGTCGTATTTGAAAGGCTCGGCCAGAAATCCATCGGCCCCTACCGCTTTGTTGTTCTCAACAGCTACAGCGGTTGCCAATTTGATCTCTTCATGATCTGAGATTAGATCACCCAAGTCAATGTATGGTAGAATGCTAATGACGGTTTAACTGACTTTGTGTGATATGAAAACATGATTTATATCCAACCGAGACTTACGTGAAATATTGAAACCTCGATATGAACTCATTTCTTAAACCCTAACACACTTTTGGTTTACGTGTCATTTGGTTAAAAAAATCAACCGGCAATTTTATGGGTCATATAAGCAACACATGGCCTATGACTTGGTCATATTTCATCGCCATTAACAAGGATAACTGTTGACATACTAAGCAAACAAAAAAAGACGAACACCTATACACATACTTACACACATATGCAGAGCGCGGTTAACGCAAAGCCTACAGTGCTAAAACCGTTAAGACAGCTAAGTCGGCGCTAAGGCGCAGCTGCGTTGGTAAGTTGGGTAATAATGGCAGCTTCCCGTCATTTGCTCAACGAGTGTAAAAGAATGAATGAAAGAATGTCCATACATTGAATTCTATACATCACATAATGGCCGCACACGCACACAAACCAATGGAAGTACGAATGTGTGCATGTGTGTGTGCTTATGTAAGCGACTCCTTTTAGTATGTGTACATGATGTGGTAATCATAGTGGATTTGCTGATAATCTCTGATTTATCTTAATGCCGCTTGCCAATGTAATACAATACGCCGTGCTATAACGGTGCAGCAAAAACATAAAAGAACGAAAAGTAGCAAAAAGACGTTGAAGGAAAGCTGAGAACTTGCGAAAGCGAAGCGAAGACCTGAGAACAAGAACGAAAACTATTGTGCAAATATGTGAACAAATCAATTTGTTTTGCCGCCGGTCCTGCAGCGGGGAGCGGGGTGGACGCTTTTAATGTATTGGTATGCACACACACACATACAAACACAGATATGTATGCAGGTTGCTCGTTAAGCGGATGTACGAAAAGTGGTGTGTACACAAAATTATGGGTTGTTTGCGTTATTTGGTAGCAATTTGGTGCATTTGATTTCGAATTCTCCACTTTTTTGGGCTTTCTAATCGGAAGCTTACTCGCATCCTTCTGCTGGTTTGTTTGTGTGCTTTGTTTGCATTGACGCTTTTGCGTATGTGTTTAACGTAATCATTCCGCATACGATTACTGGTAATAAAATAGTTAATGAGGGATGAAATGAAACGCAAAGCTCGGTGGGGAAGTTGACAAATTATGGGCAATGAATTTATATGTGTCTGTTGACAGTAACTAAGTAGAAAATGAATGCCGCGCGGCTGTGAAAATGCGGGAAGAAATTGTTTATTAACTCAGCCATCAACTGAAATGGCTTATTTATCATGGACGAAGAAATGTGCGAGTTGCTCTGCATGGAATTATATTCGGTGATATTTTTGAAGGAAAAGTTTGACAAATACTTCTGTTGAGCAAGGTCTGAGAAATTTTTATTATCATTGGACAGAACATTCTTTGACATTTTTTTTTTTTTGAAGATTATTTCTTTCAAATGTTGGCCGCGGCTACGCCTAAAATGTTTCATCCCTTGAGTGCAATCTTCCATGACTCGTTCGAACATTTCGATTGGCAAATAGCGAAGGACGCGCGTGGTGTTTTGCTCCAAGGTCTGAATCGAAATTGTCTGCATAGACTTTAGGTTTTACGTACACCCGTGGCCAAGCGTAACTTACCACTTGATTTTTTTCACTATTTTCAATTTTTTCGTTCTTTGGGTAACTTTTTTATGGATTTAATAGAATACGGGGAATATATCGATGGGTCGAATATATTTGGTTAACTGTTGACTTTAATCTGGCCCATTTGTAAAATTAAATTGAGACAACTTTTTTTATTTGCACACAAGTCTTTGATTTCATTATTACTAATTCTTGTAATAACTTAACAACATTTTTTGTTTCAATTGTAAATGGAATTTCAACATATTCAAAAAGAATAACGGGAAATCTAATATGGCGTCGGTCCACCTCTAGCGGATATTACAGCTTCGATACGAGCAGGCATTGACCCAACAAGTTTCTCCAAAGCACTGCTTGAAATTTCCTCCTCCCAAACACTTTCTAACATTTTTTTAGTTCTGGTTTACTTTTACTTTTTTGACACAACTTATTTTTTTTTTTAATATTTTATATTTGTGTAAGTTAAAGATCACTTCGTTAAAACTTAACGGAAAAATTCCATTACCGCAACAAGTACCGTTACAATGAGTGATAGAACACGTTTTCGCTAGAAATTTCTTAATGGTAAGTTACGCTTGGCCGCGGGTGTATATTTAAAATTTTAACGGTGTTATATCACACGATCTTGGTGGCCAATCGATCGGTCCAAAACGTGAAATTGTCTGCTCACCGAAGTATTCTCTCAATAAATCCATTGATTGATGCCTTATGTCGAAAGTGGGGCCGTCTTATTGAAACCAAATGTCGCTGATATCACGAGCTTCAATCAAATCCGAATGGACTCTACACGGTCTTCGTGTACACTCTCAACTACCGCTGCTATATTCTTCACTGCGTGCCAGACGTGGTCTCTTCGGTCGAATATAATCCACTAATGAATGCTGAATCTCAAGATGGTTGATGGTATTGCGAATAGTACGCTCAGTAGGCCGATTATGTTGACCATAAGTTGAGCGAAGCGCGTAGAAAATATTCATTACAGAATGTGAGTTTTCGTAATAAAGTTGAATGATTCCTTAAGGTTGTTCAGGTGTAAGTGATGAAATTGCAAGCACTGACTAAAAACTAACACGACTCACGCGTAATCTGTCGAAAATAGCTACTGGAAAAAGTACCTCAACTTGGATCACTCTTTAAATGTAATCCCATTTACTCAGCAGAAAAACATATAAATTTAAAAAGTGGCGCTATAAGCGTACAAACGAACGCGGGAAATAACCCAATGGCTTTGATCGATCAAAATATATCAATATTAATATCTTCGATACGATATGTGGAGAAAAATTCCCCACTTTTAGTCATTGATAGTGCAAACGTAAATAATAGCTTATCACGCTTGACTGATAGCCACCACGCGTGCCGAAATTAACAATATATAAACAGTGCACTAATGAGACTTTCGATGAACGGACTTGGTCGAGAAAAGAGGTGAAACAAAAATTACAGTTATTCAGTATGAATTTCAAAACAAGTTACGATAGTGAAAACCGTATATGGAAGAGTGAAAGTGTGGAGCAGCTTTTTAACCCAAACAAATCCATTGGCGCCATTGCCCTGTATATGCTACGGAGCAAGCCACGGAATGCCGTTTGCCAGATCTCCGATTCGGAGGGAACCGAGCTCACCTACGGCACAGCTTGTTCGTATGCCATAAGTGTGGCGTCATATCTGAAGGAACTTGGACTAGGCTGTGACGATGTTGTGGGTATTGTCGGTCAGAATACGACGTTGCTAATGCCAGTACTTGTCGGTTGTTGGATAAATGGTACACCTTATAATACCTTGCATCCGATACATGAAGAAGGCATGTTCCATACTACACATACATACATATGAATATGAGAGAACTTTTCATTATCGTTTTTTTCAGATGATATTAGACTGTTATTTGCTCTGACGAAACCAAAGATCATTTTCTGTGATGGTGAGGCGTTCCATAAGGTACAAAATGCTACCAACATGCTGAATGCGCCCATTTACACTTTGTGTAATCATTTGGAAGGCGTGCCATGGATTCAAGATATATTACAACCAGTGCCAATGGCAGAATTATATCAGTGAGAAAACTTATATTTTTTCTTATATTGAAGAGATCATTTTCGTTTATTTGTTTTTTTTCATTTAGAGCTGCCCCTTTAAAATACGGACCCAATCAAACCATGGTTATCATACCATCATCGGGTACAACTGGGAAACCGAAGGCTGTGTGCAGGTCAAATTGTAAATTATTGTCTGAAATTGGGTAAGAAGAAGAAGAGGCGTATAACTCTTTAGTTTGTGTAGGAAAATTAGTCTAGCTCTAGTGAAAGTTCACGTACGAAAGCATTTTTTGATTTTATTGCCATTTATGGAAAGTACCGATATAATCTCCGCACAGATTTCTAAATCAGATTTATCGCATATAGCTGGCATACAAACTGAAAATTTCAAAATTTCTCATCTATTAGGATTTTTGTTAGGATTTGGAGAGAACAAAAGTTTATTTCGGGAGAGTGCGATTTGGATTGATATTCAGCTTCAAAGTAGATCCGTTTGATATAGAGGAACTTCAGATCCTGTAAAGTATACATTTTCTACGAAAGTCCTGTGTTTTAAGAGGAGTAAAATTTATAGGAGACTACGATAGTAAATTTTTTGAAAAATTCATATATTAGGTTTTAGAAAAAGAACTCAAAATCTAAATCGTTTTACCACTACAAATCAAGCACTTTATCTTTTAGTCATACCGATGGTTCATCAGTTCTATTTTCGTTTTCATCACCGGACTGGGGAACCGGCATTTTGTTGATAGTCGCCAATGTGCTGTGTGGCGGCACACGTATAATCACTACAAAACCATACACGCCCGAATATCTTCTGGAAATTATCACGAAGTACAAAGTAACGAATTTAACCGGCTCGCCCAATCAATTCGGAGATCTTGCACAGTTGCCGGGTTACACTGCGGAGGCAATGTCCAGCGTGCGTGTCATTGTCATGGGAGGTTGTCATGCTCTACCTTCTGCTCAGACTAATATAAGAGCCAAATTGACACGCGGAGTGTTGGTGAACTCATACGGAACTTCAGAGATTGGTGGCATTTCATTGAATTATAGCGATTATAAAGTCGACACTGTTGGCCGTTTATGGGGCGGTGCGCAGCTGAAGATAAAAGAACGAGTGCCTGATGATGTTTCGAAATTAATGGGTCCCAATGAAAAGGGCGAGATTTGGGTGTACACCCCTACAAGTTGGTTGGGTTATTATAATAATCCAGAAGCAACCGCTGATATCATGGATGCTGATGGTTGGATCAACACCGGTGATGTCGGGTACATGGACGATGAGGGGTTTCTACATTTAGTGGATCGCAGCAAGGATATTTTAAAATATATGGGTTTTCACTACTCTCCACATGAGATAGAAGAGACAATAGTTGTCTTGCCAGACGTTATCGACGCTTGTGTGTTTGGAGTCTACGACGACAAAGAGGGGGACTTAGCTGGCGCTGCTGTAGTGCTAAAGCCTGGTAGTACACTTACCGAATCGGATATTAAGAGTTTTTTGGCAGAGAAACTGGTGGTGAAGTACAAACAGCTCAATTACGGAGTCTTTTTCGTGGATACGATTGCACGAAATTCTAACGGTAAACTGCTGCGAGCAAAGATGAAAGAAATTTGCTTGGAAATTAACAAAGAAACAGGATCAAAGGTTCTGCAACGTTGATATAAAAATAATGTATTTCTAAAAAAAATAAGTAAGGACATATTTATTTATTAATAATAAGTAAGGAAGCGCTCGGGTGTAACCGAACTTTTATGCTATTGTAATTTGCAAGGCTCAAAGCCGGAATTAATTATATAGGATATACAATAGGGACAGAGATATAGCAATATTTTTTGCGAAGTTGGTCTTTTTGACAGCTGTTACCTGAATTATACTTGGTTTAGTTTAACATTTCGTAATAAACATACTAACATCGGCACAACGTTTGCGCTGCGTTCAATAATCGGTCGATATATCCGCCTAGCGGAGTAAATAATTTGAGCAACCATGAATCGTTTTCGCACCACGTTTACTGTAGAGGGTAATGCGCATTCTTAGAGACGCCGTAGCAGATTAGTGCAGAAGACCCGTATGAGGTTCTCCGCCAGCGGGCGCAACAGTGGGAGCTGTGCCCATCCTCTTTGTAGAAGATTTAGCGGAAAGATCTAGGTTTAATAAAATCCAGAGTTGAAGCCAAACGAACATAAAGGGTGATACTTTTGGATCCCGTTTTTCACATGAATATTTTGTGCAGCGATGAAGCTCATTTTCCTTTGAATGGGTACGTTAATAAACAAAATTGTCGAATTTGGAGTGATGATAATCCACATGCCATTGTTAAGGTGCTGTCACATACTCAAAAATTCACTGTTTCGGGTGCTCTATGACAGAGAGAATCCGCTAAAGAGCCATGATTTATGACTAGTGACTTTTTCGTGTCTGAATTTTAATATGTTGTATGGACGACCTTGGTCCTAATAAGATAGCCCTGTACGCTATATAGCCGGCGAAACAATCAAATTATTGAAGGAAACTTTTGATGAGTGCATTGCCTCGCATTGTGAGATGATGTTGAACCGTTTTACTTAGTTTGTTTTGGATTTCCAGTGAGAAATCAATACCAATCTTAGGAACTTAGATGTAGCCATTTACTGCGCCAATGATTTGGACCGAAACAAAGGATCATGTAAGTTATTATTATTTTTGTTTGACAAAGAGAAAAGGATTACAACCAAATCCAAACACACTACGTCGCATCATGTCTTCGATTATCAGTTCCATCCTACATATTGTCGAACTGCCTGTGCTAAAGCCTCCAAATCGATGGCAGTAGATTTGTATATCTGAAAGACCAATTCTCCAAGCTTAGAGAGCAAAAATTAAAGTAAGGAATATTTGTAGGTCCACGAAATGGCAACTCATTAAGGACAAAAGCTTTGAATAAAGACTGAAAAATTGGGAAAAACTCGCATGAAATGTTCTGTGAAGGTTTTCCAAAATTTTGTAGGAAACTATAAATCGGAAAATTACAAAGAATTAACAAATGAATTTATAATGCCATATGAGGTTTTGTGGTGTAATACTATTCTTTAAATACATAAGCTTGACTGGAACAGGGCGTGGGGTAGTACTCTCAGGGAAATGAAACGCAGTAATGTTATCAGATTATTGTTGAAGACTTAAAATTTACCTTTTAGAAGCAAAATATTCACGAAAATTATATTTTAGCATTTTTTATAAATTAAGCAAACATTTCTTTAAATGTAGTTAAAATTTGTACTTTTTAAGAAAAAACATATATTGTTCCAAGAAAATCTGACGTGCCAATTCATTCACCCATTAATGTTTGGTGGTCTTAGGACATTCAAGAATTGATATGAGTTCTCATATGACAAGAAAAGATAAAGTTTTGTAAACATGTGTTATATAAATTTCATGTCTTCCAAAGACTACATGAGCCGATGGATTACCGGCCGAGATATTCAAATACGGCGATAACCAATTACCATGAGATAAGCCTAATTAATATCGCATATACGGTCTTATCGAGCGTAGTGTGTGAAAGACTGAAGCCCACCGGGAAGTCCCTCTCCGAACCGTTCGATACTAAGCGAGGTTTCAGACAAAGGGACTCCTTAACTTTAACCTATTGCTGAAGAAGATAATAAGAGCTGCAGAACTAAATAGAGAAAGTGCAATCTTTTACATATAAGAGTGTACAGTTGCTGGCTTACGCCGATGACCCTAACAACCGTGCCGTTAGTTCTGCTTTCTCCAGACTGAATAAGGAAGGATCTTGCTGTGTACGAGGACAAGACGAACTATCTTCTGTCATCTAACGCGACTTTGAAGTCGTAGATAATTTCGACATGGACAACGATATCATCTGATGAATCGGCCTTAGGAGTGTTCGAGAGAAAAGTTTTGCGGAAGATTTATAGTCCTTTGCGCATTGGCAACGGCGAGT
The DNA here is from genome assembly GCF_024586455.1 of Bactrocera neohumeralis. Lineage (NCBI taxonomy): Eukaryota > Metazoa > Arthropoda > Insecta > Diptera > Tephritidae > Bactrocera > Bactrocera neohumeralis. The sequence goes on from NC_065921.1 coordinate 37,593,434, forward strand.
ACCGCATTTGATGGAACGATGAGCTGTACGGGATATACATACATATGTACGGCGATATTGACATAGTTCAGGGAGTCAAAAGACAGCGGATGCGCTGGCTAGGTCATGATTTCCAGATGGAAGAGAACACTCCAGCTTTGAAGGTTTCCGGCTGGACCGAATTGTATCTCGAATTGTCGCCAATTAGCGAAAAGAAGAAACGATTGGAGCGCTGTTGTTAACTCGACCATAACTACGTAAGCGGTGTCTACGCCAGTAAAGAAGAAGAAAACTACGTGTCTAAAAAAATCCTTTATATTCGGTTGGACAAGTCGGTAACATGAGATGAATGCGGTATAGGCTTTCGTCTAATCCTAATATATATGTATATACAGAATAACGCCATTCTCTGCCAAAAATGGATGGCGTGGCTAATTCAATACATCCACTCCACTTTGAAATATATAACTGCAATATTAAGATTAAAATCCAGCAGTGGCTCTATATAGTCTATAAGTCTGATCGAAAACGCGAATTTGGGAATGCTTGAAAAACAGATTACTTGAAGAACAGCTAAGCTTAAATTTTTTATTTTGTTTGATTGTCTAAAGCAGCTGAATGTAAAGAATAAAACCAAAAACATTCGCACTTCACCAACTACAGCATGGGCTTCGAACACCAATGTTACCAGATCTTGAAATACAATGTGAAAAACCGCAATGAAATGGAGCAGATATTACTTTATCTCCTCATCGTCACGCTTGGCGCATTGCCAGTCATTTGCGGCGGCGAGTGACAGATTGCAACCACTTGATGCTGCCGCCACTTGGCACACGGCGTCTGCCTCATATGTAATCATTACTTTGGCAATATGCGGTCTGCGCTACCTGATACTGGTGCCAACTTACACACGTGATTGTGCGGTAACATCCAGCCGAGTCGACAAGAGCAAAGTGCCATCTGGGTGTGACGTTTGTGTGAGTGAATATTTCGCAATTTCAGCGTCGTGATAAATGCAGTCATCGTCGAATTGTTAAAAAATATCACTCGCACAATGCATTTAAAGTAATTAAGTGCCGTTGCTATTGCCAGCGCCCAAAAAAAAGAAGGCTGCCTGGAATCCAGGCGTGATGTTACTAGGTACTGCGCCCACTGTCAAACTACTGTGTCTGCTTCTGTGCTCTGTGTGTACTGTCATCCCTGCGGGCGTTACGTCGCCGGGTGGATAATTGCGCAAAATCGCGCTGTTGCGTTGGCAACCCTGACACAATAATCGTGTGATGCACCAGTTGTTGTTGTCACTAGTGTTGCCATTTTACAAAAACACAACTATGCAGTCAATTCAATTGTTGTTTCGCCTTCAATTGCCGCCTTACAGGTGTGGAAGCTTGTGACGAAAGCGATGTGGCGGTTGGCTGGTCGGGCGTTGAGGTTGGAGTGTGCGGGGCTACGAATTACTGGCTGTTTTTACGCTTCGGTGGGTGAAATTAATTAAAAGATTTCTGATTTTCATAGTTTTTCGTTTGCGCGTGCGTCTGAAAGTAAAAATATGGCAGTAATTAATTCGATTGCAAGAATAGCTTATCAGGACGGAAGTTGAGTAGTTCCATACATATGTACGTGTGTATAATTGCAAATATTTACAGACTTAAATAATTTTTGGCATGAATGAAGAAATGACATATCATGTACAAGTGCAAGAAATTCTGAATTTTGGATAAAGTTTTAATAAATAAAAATAATTTTGATTTGAAGTAGAATTCTTACTAGGAAACTGAGTGAGGGCGAGAAGGATATCATTCGCCTCAACATCCGCGCCGTTGGTTCTGCTTTCTCTTGTCTGGATATCGAAGCGAAGCAAATGGGTTTGGTAGTGAACGAGGGGAAGACGAAATATCTCTTCTTTCAAACAAACAGTCGTCGCACTCGCGACTTAGCTTTTACGTCACTGTTTACAATCATAACTTCGTAGACGAAGATAATTTCATCGACGCTTTCTTGGAAGCAGGATTAACACCAACAACAATGACAGCCTCCAAATCCAACGCAGAATAACTCTTGTCAACAGATGCTAAGGAGAAGTAATTTTCTAGCTTGCCGGGAGCGTTGGTCGAGGTGGAGAACTATCCAACAGCTAGACACTTACAACTAGAGCAACGCTTAGCTTCTAAGGGCGAACAGCTCACTGGAGCGCTTGTAATTTACCTAAGGCGAGAAGCACATTTCGCCGACAAAAAAGCTAAATATTCAGCAGGTTCACGTAAGGAAAGGCCATTCAACCGCAAAACACAAGAAGAAATCTGGGTTCCGATCTTCTCATTCTCTTATTCTGCTAATAGTGACTTTATAGTTCTATGTAGTACTAGACTAGTTCTCTGCTAAAGTGGAAAATCACTTTATTGAGCTCATTAAGAGCTCAAGACTATTCAAATATATGTTCACTTTTGTGAGGAAGTTTCACTATTTAATACATCTTCTGCTACCTTAATTGGAGCCGTTAATCTGCTTTAATAACGTTGTCAAGAAGCCCGAAACTGGAGTTGATGGACAGCTCCCGACAACGGACACCTTCACCAGCCTTCTTCGCAGAACTTCGACCCAACCTATATCACTGCGACGTGGTGCTGAATATTGTGAAATTTATATGTCTGGCTGTTTGGTAGCGAGTTATGAGCGAGTTATGAGCGAGATGATGATGCAAGGGCCGTTTAGAATTCCAAGCTATGGAAGTGAAACTCTCAGTTTTAACTGAATAATAGAATATATAATAATTTATGTGGTTCATTTATTTTTCATTCATTCATGATTATTCTTGATGCCTCATCGCTGAATACATATGTACATAGAGGCCGTGGGAATATTAGCAAGTAATTCTTATCAGTTGGGTTGATAACATGAGCAAAGAAAAATATTTGTACACCTTGTGAGCGAAACCGCTTGGGGCGATAACAGTGAGTATTAAAATGCTAAGTCATTGAGATAATGTTAGAAGAGTGAGTCTTATCAGAAAACATATGTATAACAACGCGCATTAGTCGCAACAACAACACCATAAAGATAACAAGTAAGGAAGTGCTAAATTCGCTTGTAACCGAACATTTCATAATCTGGCAACTTTCAAGAATCAATGCTGGGGAAGAACCACATACTTTTTATGAAAAAATTACCACTTATCTTTGAACTCGTCGTCACTTTTCTTGCCAAGAGACACGTATACCAAGTTCCGAACGGCGGACTGATGGGCGAATGGATAGACAGACCTGCGGATTTTAACGTCTTTCGTCATCCTGATCATTTATATACATATATAATCCTATATCTATCTAGATAAGTTTTAGGTTGTTTGTATCATCATTAGTTGAACAAAACTATCATACTCTGTTGCAACATGTTGCAAGAGTATAATAAGGTTACGGCAAATTCACGACAATGAAGCGATAATAAAAACGTTTATTTGGTTTCTAGTATTAGGCAAATAAAACGTTAATAAGTAGTATTAGGGTGGGTCGCATCTTAATAAAACGTACGCTTTACCCAGGTGAGAGTGTGTGCGTTTCAAATTTTCTTGTCTAACCTTTGTTTTTTTCTTTATAACTTTTATGAACTGCTTAGTGATTTTAGTGTGTCATAAAACTGAGTGGATATATGTCGCTTATCCTATGACAAGCTACTGTTATTTATAAGCTGGATTTATTTATGTTACGACCATGATAATATTAGTGCAGTATAATCTTATTTAATAAACTCAAAGTCCATTCAGCATAACTCACTCAAATGAAATAATCATTATCCCTATTGAATTACTTATAAGCAATAACAAGCAGCAATTTTAATCTTTGATTTATATGCATATGCTAGGTGGATAAATACGAGTACATAAGCATATGCATCAAGGGCTGCTATAAGTTATTTGAATTGATTGGTTCATACTTCTTCAAAATATCGATGTCTTCATGAAACATAGACACGACAAAAACCTATAAAGTGCTATATTAATGAATAAAATACTATATAGAGTAATGCTGAAAATGTGTGATATCGGTCAACGAAATATTCCAACTCCATCTTACCACATATAACGATTTTCGATATTCTACCAAACTTTATATTGAAAATGTGAATGGATTTTAGAAGAAATACCAGCTAAAAGTTGAGAAGCGGAGTATTCTCTTAATTTTTCGCAAAAGGCAGATGAAGCAACATTAAATATGAGGCGAGACCTATTATTAATGACTTAAAAGGGCAAGTATTAAATGCACTGAGTGCAGTCAGGCGACTTCAGTGGAATACTGCAACTCCCCTCGAAATGATCCCATGAAGAACATACCATAGATTTACGAAACCAAAAACCAATTGTTTCTATCGAATCGGTAAAACTTACGAAGATGATATCACAATGCAAACATTGACAGTCATTTGACGAAGCGCATCCAGCCAACTATCGAGGGTGTAAGGTCTTGAACGAACCTCATCAACAAGAAGTTCCTAAATTTATAACTGAAACATCAAAAAAATCTACTTTTGCTAATTTTTTAAAACCAAATAATAATGATACATATATATCCACAGCATCACAGATCATATAGAAACTCAACAAGCAAGACGAATGGCTAATGTAAGCTTGAAAAATATCTTTTTATACCTAGAATGTCTGAATCAATAATAATTCTTTTGTGCAATTCAAATGGGCTCATCATACATAAAAATAAAACCGAAATTTTATTGAACTCGGAAAATGTGTATGATATCGATGACACATTTTAGATCACGAACCTATTTTAAAATTAAAAACTATAAAACTTACCACATAATTTATCCAAGTAATTGCGTCCGTGGCGGAAGTGCAATATCAATTAAAAATACGATTAAACAATTTGAGGATGGGAGACTTGCAACTGATAAGTTTCAAGCTACAACAGTGACTATTTACAGAGTTAAAAGTCCACTCCCCAAGGCATCAAATCCAATTTGAAGAGTACCAACACTTAATAAACATACAGAGGAATAGATTCATAATGGGTGAAGATTTCAACGCAAAAAACACGCACTGGGGTTCAAGGCTTACGACTAAAAAGGAAGAGAACTTTATAAAGCACTGCAGTTAAGCGGAAGTTTTAAATTCTCGTCAAGCTTATCATCTCTATTGGCCATCAGATAATAAAAAGATTCAAGCCCTGACTTTTTCATTGTCGGAAAATTATTCCAGAACTATCTCTCGATCAATCAGTGTTATGATCTTAATTGGGATCATTCTGCAATCTATTTAATCCATGGTGAAACCGTGAAAGACAAAATAGCGGTCTTGTGCGATAAGCATACGCCCACTTATATTGCTTTGGAAAGATCATGGAATTTGATGAAAGTAAATATGACACTATATTAAATAAAGACCAACTGGAATATACAATTTTACATTTTGCAACAAGCATGTAACATGCAGTTTGGAATAGCATACCGGAAGTATGGAGAATTCTGTAAACTCTCACTATCCCAATGATGTAAGACAAATAATTTAACAAAAGCGAAAGCTACAACGTAAGTGACATCAAATTTCGTTGCTCAGCTGATAAATCTATTTTAAATAAAGTTTCTAAAGATCTTAATCGTATAATTAAGAGGTTCAAAAATGAAAGTTTCGCAAAGTATTTTCGGTCCCTAACCAATCCAAGAACCCTAATATATTATCTCACTGTTTCTAGTAAAGAAAACGAAGAAATCTCTAGGTGCACAAGCAGTGGGCTGAGTGAGGAAATGAAAAGTTTGAAAAACAAAAAAAAAGTTTCCTCCAATAAGTCTAGTAAAAATGATTATTGTTAACTGGCGTAGAGACCGCTTACACAGTTATAGCCGAGTTAACAGCGACGCGTCATAAGTTTCTTCATTTCTCTCCCACAGAGTGGAGATCTTCCTCTTCCTCTTCTTCCTTCGGCCGGTACTGAATTGGAAACTTGCAAAGCTTGAATGTTCTCTTTAATCTAGCGCAATCCCTGTCTCTTGATTGGCTGAACTATGTCAATGCCTTATATCTCGTACAGCTCATCTTTCCATCGACCGCATCGGTATTCGCAGTTGCCAATGTGCAAAGAACCGTAAATCTTTCGCAGAACCTTTCTCTCGAAAATTCCTAATAAATTCCTGTCAACGCATGGTGTCTCCGCACCATATAGCAGGACGGGAATAATGAGTGGCTTATAGAGTTTGGTTTTTGTACGTCGAGAGAGGCCTTTATTTCTAATTTAAAAACAAAGTACTAAGATCAATTGGCAAAGCGCCTTGGTATTGTAGATCTGCTGATATACTTGATGATCGTAAATTTGGTTAACGCAGAAATAATCAAAGTTGTAATCAAAACGCCTCAAGCCAGCGATCTTTCTTTGAGTAGTAGTTTTGTAATCTTGCAATAACTATGCGTTTAAATTACTATATTCAAGCTGCTTGTTAGCCTTTATTTTATCTGAATTGTCTGAACTAGTTGCAATGTAATAAAAAATTGGCAACCCTAGTAACACATGCCAAATACTTAGCTGTTGTTTTCTACTGAACCTATAGTAAACATAAATAATTAGATGTTAAGATAAGCTAAAAAGCCTATTCATACTTAGGAAAAGCAAATGAAAAAGCGGTGTCATTGTTTGTTTTGTAAATTTGTGTAAGATTATGGCGATAAAGATTAAAGTGTTCCAAAAATATTGTTTATTACGTTGGTTGGAACGATTTTCGTCTAAATAAAAACATTGACCTAGTTTAACTATGGATTAATGATTGTGTTGTTGTTAAGACAAAGTAAAAACAGGACGTTTTGAATACCCTTCGACCCCTGGTGCAGTCATCTATATGTCGACTGGTGCGTTAGAATCTGCTATCTTTATTGATTGCCCAGTGAGAATTTCATGACATTTCTTCATGACATTGGGAGTGAAGTCATTGCGTTTTAAATGCCAGTATGTTTGTGTTATCGGTGCGAAATTGAGCTTCGAACGAAGAGCCAACATTGAATTTTGTTTTAAAATTTGTAAAACGTTTACCGAAACGTTTCAATTATGAAACAAGTTTACGAGTGGTTTCAACGTTTTCAACGTGGTCGTGAGGACATAAATGACGATCAACATGTGGGCCAATCAAAATCAGTGATCACCGGAAATTCCATCGAAACAGTGCGTGAATTCATCAAAAATCAGCCGAAATCATCATTGAAATTCCTGGAAATGGAATTGAACATCTCCAAAACATAGATTTATCGCATTTTGACCGAACATTTGGGCTTACGAAAGGTGTGTGCACGGTTTGTTCCGTACAAATTGACTGACAACGAAAAATTGCTCAGAATTCAGCTTTCGAAGGACGATTATTTGACCAAAAATCACATTTTAACCATTAACCACTCCCCGTATTCACCTGATATGGCACCGTGAGACCTTTTCCTTTTCGGAAAAATGTATTTGCCCCTGAAAGAAAGCGCTATGCAAACGTAAAGGTTTGCACCGGCATACGGGCGGACATTTCACAAAGTGGTTGGAAATCACTAATCCGCTCGGGAAGATCTGAACTGATTGCACTAACGTTTAGCATGGATGCTTGATCTAAGACCGGAAGTCTTGAGCTGCTTGAAATCAGCACTAACATCAACAATAATATCAGCCTCGAAATCCAACGTAGAATAACTCTTGCCAATAGATGCTACTTCGGACTAAATAGGCAATTGAGAAGTAAAGTCTTCTGTCGACGAACAAAGACCAAATTCAACAAGTCAATCATCATTCCCGTCCTGTTATATGAGGCGTGTACGATGACAACATCTGATGAATCGATATTTCAAATTTCATCAACAAATGTACTATATGCCAATTTTTCTCGGAAAATTATACTAAGCGATGAAGCACTTTTTCACCGTGACGGGTTTGTTAAACGCTAAAATTTCCGCTTCTGGGGTTCTGAGAAACCACATGTGAATGTTAAAAAATAAATACTCCACAACGTGTCATTCTTTGGTGTGGTTTTTGGGCTTGAGACATAATTGGACCATACTTTTTTTAAAATAGGCGGGTCAAGCAGTGACAGTTACTGGTGCTCGATATCGCGATATGACACCCCAGTTCTTTTTGCTGCAATTTAATGATATTTATGTGCACAATATGCCCAATTACTGCATGCGACTATTCCAGGTCGTGTACTCTTTCGTTTTGGTGCAGAGAATTGGCCCCTAGTTTGTGAGATTTAACACCATTTGCAGCACTGAAATTCAGCCACATTTATGCAGAATAGTCAACAAAATAGTGCGCATGTGTATGGAAAGCCATGGAGGCCATTTGCTCGATGTATTATTCTATAAATAATTTTATGCTATGTACTTTATGATTCAATAAAAAAATCACAATCGAAAGACTAAAAACGGTGCTTTCAATTTAATTCCAACCTTGCGTTAATTTTGGAACATTATTTAAATGTTGGTCAATATATGTGAACAGGGGCGAAATCTATGATAATCCCGTCAAATCCTTATATATATGGTTATATTGAAAACTAGTAAAAATGCGATAACTGTCTAATCAGATGGCGCTTTGAGATTTCAAAGGAAACCCCGTGGACAAACTGTTCACAGTTTCGGCATTAAACTAGAGTTTATCCAGTATTATACGCTCATTTAATTTATCTGACATATTGACCGATATAAACCGGAAGTTAGTCTTAAATTTTACTCAAATTAACGCTTACACAGATAGACGGGTGGAGAGACAGTCTCCCGGATTCCAACTTCTTCCGTCTTCCCCATCACTTTGATATACAAAACGTTTTATCTGCCTTAATTGATTTTAGTTGTTATAAAATCTGTTAGGTGAACAAAACTACATATCTGAAAACACAGATAGTTTCTGCAGAAATACATATGTATGTACCTAGAAGCAATTATTTTTAACACTTAAATGAAAACTTTTGCTTCTGAGTGTTGCCTAGTCATGCTCAAAGAAACGAATAACCATTTATAACCATCATAACAATACTTCGAAGACTTTTAGGCTCTTAACTTAATAGAGGGTTCATTTTGTGAGTGTTGGCTCTCTGTTATTGCTATTTATGGCACTTGAATATTTTATTTGTTAAGTTGCGTTGCACAGCAGGTGCTTTAGAAAATTTAAAAGTGCCAATAAAACTATAGCAAATATACTTTCTCTATTAATACTTCATAGATATAGGTTAAGAGCCATTACAACGAACGTATCATGTATAATAATATCAATGCCTATCAATAGAAGTTTCGCAACACTCTACCAAAGGTTTTGGCCGCGCTTTTCTCACATTTTGTGGGCGCATTTTGATATTTTTGTGAATTTTATTTTGCAAAAACACTTCGTTTGTCAATCATTTGGCGCGAAGCTGTTAGATTTTGAAAAATTGCACTTTACCTCACATCCGCAATGGGGTTGCAACCCATGCATAAGTGCTTAGTAGTAACAAACGCAAAGCAACGTACTAAGCCTTGTTAGCATTTGGGGAGTATTTAAGGAACTAGCAAATTGTTTAGGATTTAGTTAATTTAATATCGTTTGTGCTTGCAATTGCCGGAGCAGGAAATTGGTCGTAGTCGAATTATGGCGTCCTCAGAATGTTCTTACGATGATAAGGAGCGCGTGTGGTCTGGTCCGAACGCACCATTATTTCACGATTCCAATTGCTCCGTGGGCGATATTATTTATAGAAATTTGAAGAATTGGCCCAACAAAGTTTGTCAAGTGAGTGCAGTTCTCAAAATATTTTGGTGTGACAATAAGTGCGAGTTTTTATGAACTGATCCCCCGGTTAATGAAAAGGATGAGCTCACGGTTTAATAAGCTATAAAAATTTCGTCTTATTTTTGCGTGATGTCGTTCTTTGTCTTTGTTTAGTGGTTTGAATTAGAAGACCTCAGTTATTGATTGATGAAATTGGTTGTTTAGGTGGAGTTGGGGTATGGGAATGGAAAAGATGTGTTTGCTAAATAGGTATGGATAGATATGCAACGCTGTGGTTAAAGTCTGAAGTGGCTTATTGCATGCAGCATACGTCTGTATAAACTGGTGCTATATCAAAAACACGACTGTGGAAGAAGTATTTAGACTTCACGAGGAAACAAAATGTCTTATTTCGCATTATGTGGGGTTCTGATTCCAAAATTTTATAGGAAGAGTTGGTGTTAATGACAATTGACCTTCTTACGACTTAGTTAGTTATGTGTTGTAAGATTTTCGTATATTTCTTCTCTGTAATACTGCCACTTTGGTTATATATAGCTGTCATATAGTCCCTTCTCGGATGAAGGTTGCCAGCGAACTAAGCATGAATTAATGAAACTAGTACTGCATTCCTATAAAAATGACAAAATTAAGAACCTCGTTCTAAGTTCGGTTAAGACAGCAATACCGATTGATTGGAAAACCTTTATTTCTTAAGGTGTCGGATATTGATGGCCGCGAAGTTACCAATCGTGAACTGCTAACCTGGTCTACACGTCTGGCGCTACATTTCAAGAAAATGGGTCTACGACACGATGATGTCATCGGAATTGTTGCAAAAAACAGCACCTATTCAAGCTCAGTTGCGGTCGGCTGCTTTATGAACTGTACGCCCTTCCATGCCGTAAACTCGGGTTTGGATAAGGGTAATGGAATACCTTTACAATTTCATTAGAATAAGCATATAGTTCTACATATGTATTAATTACAGATACAATCCGTCACGTCTTCCAAACCACCAAACCGAAAATAATATTTTGCGACGGCGAATGTTATGAGAAATTACATGAAGCCACTAGTTCCTTGAATCCATTATTCTATACGCTTACCGAACATATTGAGGGAGTTGGCACAGTTGAAGACTTGTTGAGTCCCGTACCAAATGAGAATCTTTATAAGTAAGTGCAGATTGAACCTTCAAGTTCACCTTAAGACCTGTCTGACTTATAACTCTTTACAGGCCTGAACCCTTCGTGTTGGGTGGTGAGCAGACAGTAGCAATTCTTTGTTCGTCCGGCACGACGGGTGTTCCCAAGTGTGTATGTGTGTCAAAGCATATATTGAACATTGATGAATTGTAAGTCGAAGTACTTAAGAAAATATTTGTATTTATACATGTGTAGAATAACGGTGCAACATTATTTCTTTAGATGCGTAACCAGCGAAGATGTCATCTTCGCGAACAGCAGTTTGGACTGGTTATCTGGTCTTAGCTTCACTTTACTCTCTGCGACTAAGAATTGTAAACGTGTCATTACCAATAAGCCCTACTCCCCGGAATATATGATTGCGCTAGTGAAGAAATACAAAATCACTTACGTATTTGGTGCACCACGTCATGTTTCCGCTTTGGTCGCTTGCCCAGCAGCCACCATAGATAACTTGCGCTCCGTTCGGTTTTTCTTAACTGGGGGTGGCTCCATTAGTCAATCGACTTTACAACAACTGAGAGGTTTACTTGAAAACGGCAAAGTGATTTTTAGTTATGGCTGTACCGAGTCGGGCTTTATATCGTTGAATTCGGACGAAAAATATCACACCTCTGTAGGAAAATTAGTTTCTGGAATTAAGGCACGTATTGTTGACGATGAGGGTAAGAATTTGCCACCGAACGAAATCGGTGAGATGTTAGTGAATAAGGGACATATTTGGAGTGGATATTATGATAATCCAGTTGAGACGAAACGTGTTCAAGATTCGGATGGCTGGTTACATACTGGCGATCTCGGTTATTTCGATGATAATCATATGCTTTATATAGTCGATCGCAAAAAGGATATAGTCAAATATGACGGTATGCAATATTGGCCAGGCGAAATAGAGCAGGTGATCAACGAATTGCCGGAGGTGGAGGATGTGTGTGTGGTTGGTGTGTATGACGAGAGGCATGGAGATGCGGCCGGTGCAATAGTGGTGCTTCGTCAAGGTGCCGAACTTACGATAAAGCAAGTAAGGGATCATGTCAGAAAACGCTTACCAGTAGATTATAAGCAACTGCATGCTGGAGTAATTTTCATCGATCGCCTACCGCAAAATGCCAATGGAAAGACACTAAAACGAGAGGCGAGAGTTTTGTTTGAAGTAAAGTGAAATTATGAAGACGTTAGGAGATATACTTACATAGGTAACATTTCAATAAAATGATAGATATAAAGGAAAATATATAATGTATATGTGAGAATGAGTAGTTTACTAAAGATTTTGGTGGATATATATATACATAAATATGTCTATAAATTTAAAAATAAACACAATTAAAAATTACGTGTCTAAATAAATATTATTCAAAACATAAGCAAATGCTCAACATTCAAAAAAAGAATAGAAAAAAACGTAGGGAAGGTTCAAATTCTGGTACATTTTCTACTTCGACAAGGTTCAAGGCCAGAGAAATTCTTTCAGGGGTGGGAAAAACTTCATACTAAAATTTTTTGTAGGAATTAGATATTAAGTATTCGACGAAATCGTCAACGAATTATATTCAGATACATATAGTGTTTTATTTAGTTATATTGTAGGTCATAGATTCGCTTAGTTTCATTACTATTTTCTCCTACGCGTCAGCTATAGCGTATATTAAAATCAGCTTCAAAAGAGATATACAGGGTCCGGCAATCGTGTAACCAACTTCAGGCCGTTCGAGCAGCTGTCGCACTGGAATCAGCTGTTTATAAATTTGCTGAATGACAGTTCGGAGTATTGTTCAAAAGTGTACAAAAGCGTTTTGCCAAAAGTGAACACAAAAAAAGTGATCAGTGATGGAATTCAAACGTAATAGTGTGATTGCTTTATATTTAGCTGGAAAATCACAACCAGCAATTGTTCGTGAGCTCAAACACCTTGTTGTGAATAAAGTTTTTGTTTATCGCACCATCACTCGTTACAATGATACTGGTAGCATCGCAAGACGCCATAGTGGTGATCTTCAAAAGACTGCAACGTCACGTGAGTTGGTTCGGAAAGTGAAGAAGCGACTTGAGCGAAATCCACGACGAAGTACCAATCAAATGGCTAAACAACTGAAAATATCCGACCGCAGCATCCGACGTATATTGAAAAATGAGCTCAAGGCCAAGCCTTACAAGTTCCAAAAGGCCCATGATCTCACACAGAAGCAGCCACAAGTAAGCGGTCAAATTCTGAACATTGTATTTACTGACGAAAAAAGTTTTCCAATTGAGCGATTCGTAAACTCTCAAAACGATAGGGTTTACTTGACCGACCATTCATACGAGAATCTAAGTCATCGGTTGGCCACCAGGAGGCAGCACCCGCCACAAATTATGGTTTGGGCCGCTGTCACCGCAGATGGGCGCTCTCCAATTGTTTTCATCGAGCCTGGCTTCAAAGTAAATGCGACATATTATCGGGAAAGTGTTCTGGAGGCTGCTTTGAAGCCGTGGGCTAACAAATATTTCGGTCGCAAACCATGGACGTTTCAACAAGACAAGACCGTCTCACAAAGCGCTTGTGAACCAAGAATGGCTGAAAAACAACGTTCCGAACTTCATTACGACCACACAATGGCTCCCGAATTCACCAGATGCGAATCCAATGGCTTATTCTCTCTGGGCCATTTTGGAGAGCAAGGTCCGAAGTAAAAAATACACCAGTCTTGAGATGCAAAGTTCGCCATTCAAAGCCATTGTCCGTGAGTGGGCCAAAATACCGGCAAGTCACATTTGGGCAGCGTGCGATTCGTTTTTTGACCGTCTCAAGGCCAAAGTTCAGGCAAAAGGTGGTCATATCGAGCAAAAGTGACTTGGTCCTGAATTTATGATTATGTTCACACATTTTGTGCTTTAAAATAAATAAAAATAAATATTATTAGGGACATGACGTTTGCACCACAGTGTAGACCAATTTTTTATATAACCAAATAATCTTTAGAAAAAAAAAGAAATCGAAGATCTATATAGGGTTTATGGGTAACCTCCTAAGGTTGGTGGTTTTTCAGCCATGTATGTAGCATTTGAAAAAATTGCATTAAAATGATGATCAGCATGCATTCTTCATGTGCTCAGTATTGGAACCAATGTTGTTATGACGTTTGATCCTTTCGAAAGGTCGATTGATTCGTTCTGCAGAATCACACTAAGTGGCTGCGTAAGTCACAAAACATCGCTGATACAGAAAATTCCAATAATAAACTCGAAGTTGCACAGTACGACGATCAGATTCGACGCTGTTGTTGCAGTCGTTCTATTCTTCCATTCACTTTGGAACTCTCCCGCAGTTGCAAGTGACATCGATTCGCTGTATGGGCTCTGGAAAAGTTTCAAGAAGATTCGAGGTTTTCGAGCCAAATTTTGTTCAGCGATGAGGCTCATTCAGACCTTGGAACAAACCAAACGCGTGTCATTCGCCAGTTACCACTCTAAATGCTCGAACGAGTTATTGAAAATTGGACTTAACGGATGGACCATCTGAGACGTAGCTGCGGCCAACATTTGAAAGAGATCTTCAAAAAATAAATGACGAAGAATGTTCTTTCGAATGATAATAAAACGGCAAAGAAATTTTAAGTTTCTGTATTTTTTCCTTAAAAAAGTAGGGAACATGGAAATTGATCATACTTTATTATTAAGAAAATATTCTTGCCGAATTTTAACTTCATTGACCGATGTCACCTATAGGCACCGGGGTCCACAATTGGGGTATATAGGAACTTGAACAGTTATGATTCGTTTTTGACAATTTTTAGACTTGATGTGACTATGGCTGATAATGATAAAGGTACTATTTGTGTTAAGTTTTATCCCGATATACAAACTGGTACTTGTATTGAAAACTGGAAAAATCGGATGGAGTTTAAAGTTGTGTTTAATTGGAAGTAATCGTGCTTTTCTTCCGATGTCGCCCATTTCCACACAGTAAGATAATGTAGGATAATGTTAACAACCGAATTTGGTTGAAATTGGGCGAGTTGGTCGGGAGACTCCACTTTAAGGGGTTACATGGATTTACGGGTTTCAAAAGTTGGAATTTTTTAATGTTTTATTAAGTTCTAGTTTTCAGGTTGATCCGAGTAATAGTTTCGGAGATATCGCCTTGAGAACTTGTGCGCTGAAGGCTAGCTTGGCTAAGTCCACCATCTTCAAACGCGTTTTTCTCGAAATTCTGTTTTTGAAGTGGATTGGTAAGATTTATTGAGAACTACTTAACCGATCTTCATGAAATTTTACACAGGTCTTTGGAGTACAATTCTTAAAGACTTGGACGAAGTATTTTTGTTCGATTACAACTATTTAAAAAAAATGTTCTTTGAAATTTAAATTTTTTTGTAAAAATGTCTGCCAAAGATTACATTTTCAATTTTTTTCCCCTTCGTTTGAGTTCTAAGTTAAAGGTTTTAACTAAAACACGTATTTTTTGACTTTAGATGATTTCGTAAGGAGTTATCCTGCCAACGCGGGCGCATCTTTTTCCGAGGGATCACCGAAAATGGCGTCGCACTTTTCGAGTATTCGAGAGAATATTTTTTTCCAACAATTTCAGAGTTTCTTTGTTAATACAAGTAGTGTATATTTGTAATAATAAAAAATTTTAATAAAATATTTAATTTTTCGTTAAGCAGTTTATCAAGAGTGACCATACGCAATATTTTGAATGATTAGACGCATTATTCTATGAACTTGGCCTAGATTTTTCTCACGAATCTATAAAGCATCTAAAGTTTCCAAGAATGGCAGATAGATTTGTCATTGCTTTTTAAGCGGCGCTCGTTATTTGGAATACATATTGGCTTTGTTAAGATATCAAACCAGGAGTCATAAAGAGTTTCTTACCTCTCGCACTTGATATTTTCAGAACGCCTGCGCTCTTATAAATATAATCTTAATTATATTTTTGATTGAATCTCGACAAGACTGACGTTGCTTTTGTAAACAGACGTAAGCGAGCCCACTAATTAGTAGTACGTACTTATTGTAACTGACATAATTAGGAACGTGCCGAGTATAAACTATGAAAACAACTGATAAAGAATGTGAAAGTCATGTACGTTTTCAGTAAATATAACCAAGTAGCAGATGCACATATGTATACATTTTAATTAAGCTGACTCCTGTCAATATTAATTTCTTTGAATTTGAGGAAATTGTTTATAGTGGCGAAACGAACAAGTAACTGTTAGTTTAGTTTATGTAACCATTTCACTAAACAAGAACTTTTCAATACTAATTACTAATGCAAAGAGGTCTTTGAGTGCTAAAGCTCAAAGATAAAGATCTAGAAGTCACTACTCCTTTATAAAAAGCAACGATGATGAAGGCCCACCCCGCAATCGCTTGAGCCTGTAGAAATCAAAAGTTATTGAAACCCCTCTATCAGCTTTAAAATAGTAGTCATTTCTGTCAGTTCCATTTCATGTCGCTGATTAGAACGTTATGTAAATAAATCAGCAAAATCAGTTATTGACTGACGTTAGGTAATGCTATACAAGTATATATTCACAAGAATTATTTTATATTTAACATAAGTACATATATTATTACATATATTATTACGATGATAGCATTGAGACCTAGGTGGGGACTTGAAATGTGCACGTGTGATTTAGTAGTAGTAAGAACTATACCGCTGTAGCTTTGCTGACCGTGGCGTTTTTCCAAACGACTCATCTTCGTTGTCATGTGCTTTTGTTCAAAATCGGACATTGCCAAGTATGATAGTTTTGATAGCTGTAGGGTTATATACTATATATGTATATAAAGGATGACGCGACGTGTTGAAATCAGGGTGTTGTCCGTTCGTTTGTCCAAGCAAGATGTAACTTGAATAAAAATTGAGATATCGTAATAAACTTAGGTAGATGTGTTTCTTGGCAAAAAAGAGAGAACGAGTTCGTAAATGGGACCACTGCCTCACCACACGAAGTGCCATTAAAGATGGCGCACTTAGCTTAGCTAACCTCGAGCGCACAAGTTCTCAAGGCTGTATCTTCGAAACTATTACTCGGACTCAACCTGAAAATTTAGGACAATTTTCTAGAGGTGTTGTGGATTTTTTGAAACCCGTAAACCCATGTAACCCATTAAACGAAAATCTATAAAGTGTCTTAATTAAGCACGAAATTATGATACAAAACTATAATTTTATACAGGAAGTCGCGGTAGTGCGAGGCAATTGTGGGCTAAATATTTTTTAAAGTGGGCGTGGTTTCGCCACTCAACCAACTTTCTGAGAAGAAGTCGTTTTATCGTTTCTTCATACACTGTGATAGTATAAAATAACAGTTAAGTTGAAATGTTGAGTACGCTAACGCCCTGAATAAATGAGTCAGAAACAGGATGGCAAGGCAGGGCTTTATGTGGTTATCTGGTGTAAAAATAGGGCAATGGGCGTGGCTATGCCCACTTCTATGTAAAATCTTACATCTCACATATAACTACTTTACCAATTTTCGCTTGAGGAGACCCATTCTTCCTATAAAACATTGTGAAAATGAACGAAATCGAACTAAAATCACGCCCACTTCCCTTATGAGATACTTTTAAATTCTATCTGTTTTTTTCACTCTGCGATATAGAAATCAAATAGCATTAAAGTTATTAGTGTAAAAGTTTGCACAAATAGTGTCCTCAAGGTATTTAAACTTACAAATTGTCGAAATCGGATTACAATTTGTGCCAAAAATGGGTAAAATGGGTTCAACCCTTCTCATATATGATTTAAGAAATCATAAGAAAAACACACACTAATTGTTAAGGAAATTCAAATGTTTTTTAAGTTGAGTACAATCTATACAATTAAGTTAGGAATATAACATCTTTCAAATGACCTCCACTACTTCTCTCGCAGGAACTATTCGATGAACCCAATTTTCGATAAATCAAGTCGCATATCATGAATAGCACGTTCAATATTGACTTCTAAAGCTTGAAGAGAGTCCGGTTTATAGCTAAAGATCAAATAACCCCACAAAAAGTAATCTAATGGTGTTAAATCATTACTTCTTGGAGGCCATTCAATGTCAGAATTTCTTGAAATAATCGAATTTCCAAACTTTTCTCACAATTATTTGGTTGTTACACGTGCTGTGTGGCACGTAGCCCCGTTTTGTTGGAACTAGATGTTGTCAAGATCAACTACATCTAATTACGGCCAGTTGGTTATTATCGATCTATACAGCTCTCTATTGGCAGTAACGGTGTCACTAGCTTCATTTCGAAAGATGTACGCACCGATGATTACATCAGACCAAAAACAATGGCCATGAATTTATGTTCGAATTGTTGAAGCATCCACCGTATTAACCGGATTTGGCCCCCAGCGCCTTCCTTTGCTTCCAGAACTCAAAAAATGTATGCGTATCAAGCGTTTTTCATCAAATGAAGGGGTCATAATGGCTGTTGAAGCGTATTTTGCAGACCTTCCGGATTCTCACTTCAGGGATGGGATCCACAGATTGGAGTAACTTTGGAGCAGGTGTATTAATGTTTATGGAGATTATACTGAATAATAAAGTGTATGTTGAATCATAAAATTGTGTATTTCTTATCAAACGACAAAACTTATTGAACAACCTGGTATTTCGATAGCTTACAATTGACGAAAATATTCGGATTAAAGCCTGCTAGACTAACATATATCCGAATAACATATTTAGTACAAGGAAGCCGTCGTGATTCGTAGACAGATTACTCATATTTTCGGCATTAAACTGTAGTATAACCAATCATATGCGTTCCGTTAATGATGAGATTTCTTATATATTGACGGATATATCTTCTTCTTCTTACACATATATAAAAATGAAACGCTATTCCGTGATGTGGTCGCAGAAGGTCCGAACCACAGATCGGAATTCGCTTATTTCTGCAAAATGTCAACAATCATCGCAATGGAATCCGTTGAAAGCTATCCCAAAAAGTGCTTATGAAAAGTGTTTCGAGGACGGAAAAAATCGTTGGCATAAGTGCATTACATATGGTGAGGGGCTCGTGCATTGCAACTGTTAGGAGGCGGGTTCACGATAAGCCCTGTTCCAAATTTAGCTTAGTTATGGCTTTAAATCCATCATTAATAGAAGTATGGTATTGTATCGACAAGCCAATCCAATACCAAGAGTAAGAGAGATAAGGAACATGTCTATCTTAAATTTTACTAAAGTTATTGCGCGCGCAGACAGTCTGGTGGATAGGCAGTCTCCCAAATTTCAACTTATCTCGCCATCCTGATAACGCTGAACCTGTCTTGACTGGGTTTAGATATTACAATCAACCGTTAGGTGAACAAAGCTATCTGAGGCAATATGTTGCGAAAAGTATAAAAACAAAGTTTATCATATGTATGTCTACATGTGTACAAAATTTAGATTTGCCGTACGTGTTTTGTCCAGTCATGTCAAAAGAAGCGAATAAACATGTACATATTATTCAAAACAATACCTCAAAGTCTTTACGGCTCTTAAGTTTATAGGGGATTGTTATCGGGAGTGTTCGCTCTTTGTTGTTGCTAACGGGTGATCCAAGTAGATTTACTGTTGTCAATAGCCTATTTTTCGTAGTAATGTTTGTCATTTCATCATGGAAAGACTTAAGCCTGAACTCTGTTTACATATTTACAAATCGTTCAACTTTATTACGAAAGTTCACGTTCTTTAAATAATGTGTTTCGCGTGCTTCAGTCGACTTATGGTCAACATAATCAGCCTACTGAGCATACTATTAGCAACACCATGCCCCATCTTAAAACCCCGCAATTCATTTGTGGGGACACTTGGTTTCAATAAGAAGGTGGCACTTCCCACACATTGCAACAATCAATGAATTTATTGAGAGAACACTTCGGTCAGCAGATAATTTCACGTTTTGGGCCAGTCGAATGTTCACCAAGGACGTGTGATATCACACCCTTAGACTTTTTGCTGTGGGGACATGTAAAGTCTAAAGTCTATGCGGGCAATCCCGCTTCGAGTCATCGAAAATTGAACTCAACGGATGGATCATCTGAGACGTAGTCGTTTCCAACATATGAAAGAGATAATCTTTCAAAAATAAATGCCAAAGAATGAGAATACTTAATCATTCCCCATTTAATTTGAAATTTCTGTATTTTTTTTTAAAAAGGTAGGAAACTTCGAAATAGATAACCCTTTATTTACACCACTTGAATATTTTATTTGTTAAGTCAGATTGCACTACAGGTGCTTTATTAGTGCTTATTAGCAGAAATTTTGTAAGGTAAATATGACACTCCCCGAAAGTTTTTGGCCGTGCTTCTTTCAGATTTTGTGGGACGCTTCTTGATCTTTTTATGCATTGAGACTGAATGGAGAGCGAAAACCCATACGCAGCAGAAACACTGTGTGGCAATCATTTTACAGCTTTACCTCATATCAGCAGTGGTATTAACCGACTGTCGCCCGCTAATTTATGTTGGCATTTGGAGAGTATTTAAGGAAGTAACAAATTGTTTAGAATTTAGTTACATTAATATCGTTTGTGCGTGCAATTGTTGGAGCAAGAAATTAGTCGTAGTTGAATTATGGGGTCCTCAGAATGTTCTTACGATAATAAGGAGCGCGTGTGGTCTGGTCCGAACGCACCGTTATTTCACGATTCCAATTGCTCGGTGGGCGATATTATTTATAGAAATTTGAAGAATTATCCAAACAAAGTTTGTCAAGTGAGTGCAGTTCTAAAAATGTTTTGGTGTGACAATAAATATGTATTTTTATGAACTGACCTTGTGATAAACGATAACAATGAGATAACGGTTTAATCAGCTATACAAATTTCGTCTTACTTTGAGGTTGGAATTAGAAGACTTCATCGGTTGGTTGATAAATTGGCTTTTTTGGTGGAGTTGGGAAGTTGGAATGGAAAAGATGTGTTTGCTAAATAGGTATGGGTGGACATGCAACGCTGTGCTTAAGGTTAGACTGGAGGACTATCAATTGTTATGGGAATTTTTACGCCATTGGCTTAAATATATTTTTTTTGGATCCGCTGTATAAAAACGTTGTCGAAAGCTTCGTACATTATTATCGCGCATTTACAAATTAAGTTTCAAATATAAATAGTTAGTAACAAATGGGAAGGGACAACCCTTTATGGAACATCTTGGTTAATGCTCTTAAGTTTTTATGAATCTTGGACCAGCAGTTTGACATCGACTAGAGATCGCACGAAGTATTCGGGGTATCTCGGCAAAATTTACTGATTACACTGGTAAACAGAAGTCCACTTGTTTCTTGTGACATGAACAGAACAAAGTGTTTATTATGTAAAAATTGTCATGAATGCAGAAAATAGCTACCGATTTCTTCTATCACCTATAGTTTTTTTGCTCTGAAGATTTTGGTTTAAAAAGAAAACAGCGATAGATATATTATTGTTATATTATTTTATTAACCAAAGAGTACTTTAAAATGTTACTGTCAATGTTTTTCGGCGATATTTTGTTTTTGGAGTATCCCTTAACAATGCCCAGCAGTAATCGGCATGCAAACTGGCACTCTACTTATCTTGGTACCGTTTCTCCATAGCAGAAATGTCTTAGTGGAACCGTTTTCCCATGTCCGTCACTTACGGCTCCTAAATTTTCGGGGAAAAAATCCAGATGGGAGTCTAGAAAGTGAATTTTAAGGGACATGTTGCAACCCATTTTTTATAGGCAGTAAATAGTTCAGTCACAAGATCTTTGAAATTGTCTGCTTTCAGTTTTCCAAGAAAATTTATAACAACGCTTTTAAGGGCACTTCTGACTCGTATTTCAGTTTCATTCAGCGTTTCCTCAAATGTTTCATCTTTCTTTAGTTCTCTGATTTGCGGACCCACAAGTATGCCATCCTCACTTTTTGCTTCACTGACTCTTGGAAATTTTTGTTTCAGATACAAGAACCCTCTACCATTTCTGTCCACTGTCTTAATAAAATTCTTCATTAAAAACATTTGCAAAGGTGATATGTAGTTGTACCTTTAAGAGATCAACTTGAGGTTCACTGGTATCGTTTTTTACCGGCCACTGCTCGGAGTGGTCGTGTGAATTTGCTCTCATAGCCAGAAGTTACACGAAGGTAAATCAGGCGAATGCGGTGGTCGCGGCACGATATTAGTTGAAAATGTGGCGAAATGATACCGAATAACCAATGCAGTATGAGATGGTGCGTTATCACACTTCTTTGTTCAATAAATTCAGACATAGTAAAAATCGAAGAGTTCACTTTCAGAGCCTCACAAAACGACGCGTATCTTAAATACTAATGAATATTTGGACGTGAAATTAGCATAGATGTGACTAACAGTATTACCAACTTACAGAACAAAATTTACCGATTCGAAAAACATGCGTAATATAAATTAACTCACCTTTCAATTTGATCACAGTAGTATTGTAAAATCTAATGCCGCAGGTTAAAGAATATCTGTGGCTGATAAAAAATTCTGCTTTCAGATTTGACTTCAGGGTAGCTAACCGCATTAGAAACACCTAAGAGTTTTCATATCACAAATTATGTGTCTAACAGTGTTATTAATACTGATCTTATAACATGTTGATGCTAATTTATGTAGTTTTGCTGATTGTTCGCTAGATTATTTTCTTGAATCTCTGCTCTCGTTTGCAGTTAAAATGAACTGGCCTTATGAAGTGGCATATTGATGATAAACATTGTGGTAAGATTCCACCCAAGTACCAGTACGTGTGGTTTTTAGACGAGGTTTTTCAAAATTGAATTGATAGATATAATATTTCAATTCAGTTATCTGGTACTTCTCACACGAGGATGAGCAGAGGATTGGATGAAGGTTGGGAGTCTTGCACCTTGGACGAGTAATTGAGAACTGTAACAGTTCGTTCTTGGCTGGACAAAATATACAATATTTGTTAGTAAAAAACAGTCAATAACTTCGGTTGCAAAGCTTTAACAC
Source organism: Bactrocera neohumeralis (assembly GCF_024586455.1). Classification (NCBI taxonomy): domain Eukaryota; kingdom Metazoa; phylum Arthropoda; class Insecta; order Diptera; family Tephritidae; genus Bactrocera; species Bactrocera neohumeralis. The sequence goes on from NC_065921.1 coordinate 37,616,277, forward strand.
TATTCAAAAAATAAAAAAGTTCTTCAAACAGAAACTTTATTTCAATCATGGTCTGAAAATTTATTTGAAAGTTGACCTAGACAGTAATCGATTCCGAATTTCGTGAAAATATCTCGTCAAATTAAAAAGTTGTCCTTGTTTGGAAAAAATTGATCAATTTTCGGTTTGAATGACAGCTATATGCATTACGGCCCAATATCTGCGCCTCGGCTAAATCGGCAGTTTTTTGAGGAGAAAAGAATATATTTTGACATATTTGGTATACATTTCAAACTTAATATACTCTGCACTCTGTATGGGGTATAATTAATCGATTTTGATCATTAATGGGTACTTGTCACCCGCAGATAAAATATTTGCTCACATCTGAAAGATATCTTGGGCTTGAACAACGCCTGTTAAAACTGATCTTCAAAAGATTTTATAGCGTTTTTATTATTCTGCGTTCTGGCGCTCCGCATGCATTACCCTACGCAGTTATGAATATCCACTCCATGTAAGTCACTTTCTGTTTTACTGAATCGATTCTTAGCGACCGTTTTAATCTACTCATCTACTATTCTTAGTAATTGAAATACAGTTCCTAGTTGTAAGACTTTCGCATATTTTTTCTCACTTATATTGCCCCATATGTTGTTTCTAGCTGTCATTTAGTCCCTTTTCGGATGAAGGTTGCCAACGAATTAAGCATGAATTAATGAAACTAGTACTGAATTCCAATAAAAACGATAAAATTAAGAACCTCATACTAACTTCGATTAAGTTAGCATTACAGATATTATTGGTAATCCTTTTATATCTTAAGGTGTCGGATATTGATGGCCGCGAAGTTACCAATCGTGAACTGCTAACCTGGTCTACACGTCTGGCGCTACATTTCAAGAATATGGGTCTACGACACGATGATGTCATCGGAATTGTTGCAAAAAACAGCACCTATACAAGCTCGGTTGCGGTCGGCTGCTTTATGAACTGTACGCCATTCCATGCCGTAAACTCGGGTTTGGATAAAGGTAACGAAAGACCTTTACAGTTTCATTACACTAAGCATATATTGCAACATTTTTATTAATTACAGATACAATCCGTGACGTCTTCCAAATCACCAAACCGAAAATAATATTTTGCGACGGCGAATATTATGAGAAATTACATGAAGCCACTAGTTCCTTGAATCCATTATTCTATACGCTTACCGAACATATTGAGGGAGTTGGCACAGTTGAAGACCTGTTGAGTCCCATGTCAAATGAAGATCTTTATAAGTAAGCGCAGATTGAACTTTCAAGTTCAACTTAAGACCTGTCTGACTTATAACTCTTTACAGGCCTGAGCCCCTCGAGTTAGGCGGTGAACAGACAGTAGCAATACTTTGTTCTTCCGGCACTACGGGTGTACCCAAGTGTGTATGTGTGTCAAACCATAGTCTGAACATTGATGAATTGTAAGTCCAAGAACTTATGAAAATAGTCATTATACAGATGCATAATAACGTTACAACATTATTTCTTTAGATGCGTAACCAGCGAGGATGTCATCTTCTCGAACAGCAGTTTAGACTGGATATCTGGTGTTTTCTTCATTTTACTCTCTGCGACCAAGAGTTGTAAACGTGTAATTACCAATAAGCCCTACTCCCCCGAATATATGATTGAGTTGGTGAAGAAATACAAAATCACTTACGTATTTGCTGCACCACGTCATGTTTCCGCTTTAGTCGCTTGCTCAGCAGCCACCATAGGTAACTTGCGCTCCGTTCGGTCTTTCTTGGTTGGGGGTGGCTGCATTAGTCAATCGACTTTACAACAACTGAGAAGTTTACTTGAAAACGGCAAAGTAATTTTTGTTTACGCCATGACCGAGTCGGGCCTTTTATCGTTGAACTCGGATGAAAAATATCCAACCTCTGTAGGAAAACTAGTTTCTGCCATTAAGGCGCGTATTGTTGACGATGAGGATAATAATTTGCCACCGAACGAAATAGGTGAGCTTTTGGTGAAACTGGGCATATTTGGAGTGGATATTATGGTAATCCAATTGAGACGAAACGTGTTCAAGATTCGGATGGCTGGTTACATACAGGGGATCTCGGCTATTTCGATGATAATCATATGCTTTATATAGTCGATCGCAAAAAGGATATAATGAAATATGACGGTATGCAATATTGGCCAGCCGAAATAGAGCAGGTGATCAACGAATTGCCGGAGGTGGAGGATGTGTGTGTGGTCGGTGTGTATGACGAGAGGCATGGAGATGCGGCCGGTGCAATAGTTGTTCTTCGCCAAGGTACCGAACTTACGATAGAGCAAGTAAAGGATCATGTCAGAAAACGCTTACCATTAGATCACAAGCAACTGCATGCTGGAGTAATTTTCATCGATCGCTTGCCGCAAAATGCCAATGGAAAGACACTAAAACGAGAGGCGAGAGTTTTATTTGAAGTAAAGTGAAATTAAGAGGATTTTAAGGGATATACATATGTACATAAGTGTAAATTTTAATAAAGTGATAGATATAAAGCAAAATATATATTGTATGTATAAGAATGAGTAGTTTAATAAAGATTTTGGTGGATATACATATATACATAAATATGTCTGTAAATTTAAAAATAAGCACAATTAAAAATTAAGTGTCTCGTTGTTTATTCGGTGTAACCTCCTTAACTACTTAACCGATTTTTGTAAAATGTATCATACTGTGCCTAGTTTAAATCAATTTAAAATATATGATTTCTTATACGACAACTACGTTATAAATATTATTCAAAACATAAGCAAATGCTCAACATTCAAAAAAAGAATAGAAAAAAAAGTAGGGAAGGTTCAAATTCAGGTACATTTTCTACTTCGGCAAGGTTCAAGGCCAGAGAAATTCTTTCAGGGGTTGGAAAAACTTCATACTAAAATTTTTTGTAGGAATTAGATATTAATTTTTCGACAAAATCGTCAACGAACTATATTCAGATACAGTACTTGTCCAATAAATTACGAACGAAAAAAGAAAATATGCAGAGTTCTAACTTTAATCATTAATTAAAATATAAATATTTGGCGTATTTCAGAAAAAAAATATTTTTTATATGCTATATACATTAAACTTAAATTATTATATTTTTGTATTGAATCATATTCAATATTTGGTCGCCTCGCCTTTAGTTTTTAACACAGCCTTTATTCTATCAGGCAAGCTTTGAATGCAATTTTGTATCATGCTGTGCTATTCGACGTTATTTGTCCAGACATCTTCAATGTTTCGCTTTAAAATGTCAATTGTTGTGCTACTTCGTTCATAGGCCTGTCGTTTAAGATATGCCCAACGTTCTCGATTGGATTTAGGTGCGGAGAATTGTCAGGCCAAGGTAAGACTTCCAAATGCAATTCATTTAAGACATTCATGCTGTTTCTAGCTGTATGGCATGGAGCCGCATCTTGCCTAAAGGTATATTCTTCTGGCGGAGTTGTTAAGTTGGTTAACATAAGGCATCAACGTATCTTTAAATATAGATATGTATTGAACAGATCGCATTGTGCCTTCAATGAATTGTAGGGGACCAGGACCTTCTGCAGAAATGCAGCCCCAAATCATCAGTGAAGGTTGGTGTTTTACCCTGGGAAGAACACAGGAGCTAGAATATCGAGACCCCTTTCGTCTCCGAACGTAATTTGCCGACTCAGTCACTTCTGCCAAACGACGTACATCGCTAAAAAATAACCTTTAAAAAATGTTAAATACAATTTTAATATGCTTACTATTGTTAGTTAAAAAAAAAATAAAAAAGGAAATAAATTTAAAAGAATGTAAATATGTTAGAAACGTACCTTGCTCCAATATCTTGAATCATAATTTTTGTGCAGCTGATTTCACAATACTCGACGTCGTCGTCCTGCATTTTAAGCCGTTTTCGTAAAATCTTCTGCGTAGAGTGTGCAGAGATATCTTAACGCCAGCGCTTCTAATGTTTTGTAAAATACCTTGCGCTGACGAAGTTCTATTTTTTAGCGCTTTTCTTACGATTAGACGATCTTCCCTTCCACTCGTTACTCTCTTTCTCCAGCAGTTTGAGCGATTATTATCACTAAGACGCACTAAAGACGATTCAGAAGAAGTAGATAGTAAAGAATCACCAATGGTTGAAAATATGCAAAATGAATATGTTAACAAACGCGAAAGTCAGTTGGTGACTAGAAATCCATAAAATCTTGGTGGGTGTTCAAAACCAAAATGTACGGTAATGGTGTGGTGACACGCCGTAAAGCCAGATTAGTGATCAGGGGATCTAATAAAAAAAAGCTGTTGATTATGAAGAAACGATTGCCTCTGTAGCTCGATACACCTCATTACGTTAAATGATAAAATCTATAAGTTGCAACCTGATGGTTGTGATGACAACACTGTTCGTGTGTGTACGCTGTTGAAATTCCTATATGGACTGAAACAGTCCATCCGATTATGGATTATGTTGATGTTAACGATGTTCTATTGTTTTCAAGCGACGAGAAAAGTATGAAAGCGTTAAAGAAACAACTTTCATCAGACAGAAATACTACAAAGAGCACTATAGAAATAAGTCAATCCTTACTACCTACTTATAAAATCATTTTTAAGCAATCGTACGTTCTATGTCAAGGAAAAAGATGCATTTTCTGAGCTTTATTCGATTGAAGCTGGAGTTCCACAAGGGAGCGTTTTGGCCCCGTATTTTATACAATATTTACAGCTGACCTACCGATCGCTAATTGACCACTCACTTGGAAGATACACATAAAAGAAAAAAACGAAGCAGCTCAAATTTAAAACTAAAACAAGTAAGGAAGGGCTAAGTTCGGGTGTCACCGAACATTTTATACTCTCGCATGATAAAGTGATAATCGAGATTTCATCATCCGTCATTTACATATTTTTCAAATACCGTATTTTTGTAAAGTTTTATGCCGCGATCATCATTGGTTCCTAAAGTACATATGTACTCGTATTATACAGAAAAGGCATCAGATGGAATTCAAAATAGCGTTATATTGGAAGAGGGCGTGGTTGTGAACCGATTTCACCCATATTTCGTACATGTCATCAGGGTGTTAAGAAAATATTAAATACCGAATTTCATTGAAATCGGTCTAGCAGTTCCTGAGATATGGTTTTTGGTCCATAAGTGGGCGAGGCCACGCCCATTTTCAACTTTTAAAAAAAGCCTGGGTGCAGCTTCCTTCTGCAATTTCTTCCGTAAAATTTAGTGTTTCTGACGTTTTTTGTTAGTCGGTTAACGCACTTTTAGTGATTTTCAACATAACCTTTGTATGGGAGGTGGGCGTGGTTATTATCCGATTTCTTCCATTTTTGAACTGTATATGGAAATGCCTGAAGAAAACGACTCTGTAGAGTTTGGTAGACATAGCTATAGTAGTTTCCGAGATATGTACAAAAAACTTAGTAGGGGGCGGGACCACGCCCACTTTTCCAAAAAAACTGCGTCCAAATATGCCCCTCCCTAATGCGATCCTCTGTGCCAAATTTCACTTTAATATCATTAGTTATGGCTTAGTTATGACACTTTATAGGTTTTCGGTTTCCGCCATTTTGTGGGCGTGGCAGTGGGCCGATTTTGCCCATCTTCGAACTTAACCTTCTTATGGAGCCAAGGAATACGTGTACCAAGTTTCATCATGATATCTCAATTTTTACTCAAGTTACAGCTTGCACGGACGGACGGACAGACGGACGGACATACGGACGGACGGACGGACGGACAGACAGACATCCGGATTTCGACTCTACTCGTCACCCTGATCACTTTGGTATATATAACCCTATATCTGACTCTTTTAGTTTTAGGACTTACAAACAACCGTTATGTGAACAAAACTATAATACTCTCTATGGCAACTTTGTTGCGAGAGTATAACAAGTAAGGAAGGGCTAAGTTTGGGTGTCACCGAACATTTTATACTCTCGCTTGATAAAGTGATAATCGAGATTTCATTATTCGACATTTACATATTTTTTTTATTTTGCTGTAAAATTAATTAGATTAGATCAATTTGTGTACTTTGAGTATTGAATTGTATTTTCATTTCCTAATGTATATATTATACAGAGAAGGCATCAGATGGAATTCAAAATAGCGTTATATTAGAAGAAGGCGTGGTTGTGGACCGATTTCACCCATATTTCGTACATGTCATCAGAGTGTTAAGAAAATTTTATATACCGAATTTCATTGAAATCGGTCTAGTAGTTCCTGAGATATGGTTTTTGGTCCATAAGTGGGCGACGCCACGCCCATTTCCGATTTTTAAAACAAGTCTGGGTGCAGCTACCTTCTGCAGTTCGTTCCGTAAAATTTAGTGTTTCTGACGTTTTTTGTTAGTCGGTTAACGCACTTTTAGTGATTTTCAACATAACCTTTGTATGGGAGGTGGGCGTGGTAATTATCCGATCTCTTCCATTTTTAAACTGTATATGGAATGCCTGAAAGAAACGACTCTATAGAGTTTGGTTGACACAGCTATAATAGTTTCCGAGATATGTACGAAAAACATAGTAGGGGGCGGGGCCACGCCCACTTTTCCAAAAAAATTACGTCCAAATATGCCCCTCCCTAATGCGATCCTTTGTGCCAAATTTCTTTTTAATATCTTTATTTATGGCTTAGTTATGACACTTTATAGGTTTTCGGTTTCCGCCATTTTGTGGGCGTGGCAGTAAGCCGATTTCGCCCATCTTCGAACTTAACCTTCTCATGGAGCCAAGAAATACGTGTACCAAGTTTCATCATGATATCTCAATTTTTACTCAAGTTACAGCTTGCACGGACGGACGGACTGACAGACATTCGGATTTCAATACTTGTCACCCTGATCACTTTGGTATATATAACCCTATATCTGACTCTTTTAGTTTTAGGACTTACAAACAACCGTTATGTGAACAACACTATAATACTCTCCTTAGCAAATTTGTTGCGAGAGTATAAAAATGTACTGGCTTTTAGGTTAGCACAACTTAGCCTTGAAAATAAAGTGCGACTTTACAAGTCAATCCTTAAGCCAGTATGGACGTATGCAATGCAGTTATGGGGTACGTCCATCGTCCAGTTATGGGTTCAACATTGAAATCCTCCAAAGATATCAATCGAAAACTTTAAGAAGCATTGTAAGTGCTCCTTGGTATGTAAGCGACTTCGAAATACTCAAAGACTTAAATATACCTTTTGTTAAAGACGAAATCAGCAAATCTTGTCGAAAGTATTTAGTTGGATTGTCTTATCATGAAAACTTACTGGCAATAAATTTACTAGACAACAGTATGGATGTTACACGCTTAAAACGAACTCACATTTGGATCTTCCATTTAGGTTTTAAGTAGTTTTAAGAAGTTTAAGCCAATAAAATAATTTAAGAATGTATTGATTAGTCTCAATGGAGAACAATCAATCCTGTCACTATTAATGTATTTAAAAAATTTGCTGATTGTCAGTTGATATATTGCAAATATATATATATATATATTTCCGATATGGTGCGATATGGAACGTCCAGCAGAAATTCGGTTGCAACACAAATCGACTTAAATCAACATCTGAGTAATGAAGCAGAGCAATATGAAATGCCATGGTGCTTGCTTGTTATTCGCCTCACAAATAACGGGACCTGGCATCAGTTTTGCAGTTAATCTACTGAGTTGTTACTACAAACCCAGGGAAATCGCACTGATACCTCATATGCACCAGTACAAATGGAAAAAGGTAAAGCGGCAGCATTTAGGAAGCGGTAATATTAAATACATTTGTATTCCAACAAACTTCGATGTCGTAGATAATTTCTTCCATCTTGGAACCAGCATTTACACCAACAACAACGTCAGTCTTGAAATCCAACGCAGAATGACTCTTGCCAACAGGTGCTACTTCGGGCTGATTGAGAAGTTAAGTCCTATCTCGACGAAAAAATACCAAATTCAACAAGTCACTCTTATCGTCCCCGTCCTCCTATATGCATGCAGAGACATGGACGATGACAATTTCAACTCATTATTTAAACAGACGGATGTATGAAATGTAAACAGCAAAAAAAAAGTTAATTTATTAATATTTATTAAGCAAAGTGTTGTTCAGGCACAATGTTGAAATAAAGAAATTGTCAGCTGAAACAGTTCATCGTGCTCTTCGCTAAAATTATTTATATGGACGGATAGCAGGTAAAAAGCCATTTATCTCTAGTACAAATAAGAACAAGTAAGGAAGGGCTAAGTTCGAGTGTCACCGAACATTTTATACTCTCGCACATAAAGTGATAATCGAGATTTCATTATCCGTCATTTACATATTTGTGTAAAGTTTTATTCCGCTATCATCATTGGTTCCTAATGTATATATTATACAGAGAAGGCATCAGATGGAATTCAAAATAGCGTTATATTGGAGGAAGGCGTGGTTGTGAACCGATTTCACCCATATTTCGTACATGTCATCAGGGTGTTAAGAAAATATTACATACCGAATTTCATTGAAATCGGTCGAGTAGTTCCTGAGATATGGTTTTTGGTCCATAAGTGGGCGACGCCACGCCCATTTTCAATTTAAAAAAAAGCCTGGGTGCAGCTTCCTTCTGCCATTTCTTCCGTAAAATTTAGTGTTTCTGACGTTTTTTGTTAGTCGGTTAACGCACTTTTAGTGATTTTCAACATAACCTTTGTATGGGAGGTGGGCGTGGTTATTATCCGATTTCTTCCATTTTTGAAATGGAAATGCCTGAAAGAAGCGACTCTATAGAGTTTGGTTAACATAGCTATAGTAGTTTCCGAGATGTGTACAAAAAACTTAGTAGGGGGCGGGGCCACGCCCACTTTTCCAAAAAAATTACGTCCAAATAAGCCCCTCCCTAATGCGATCCTTGGTGCCAAATTTCTTTTTAATATCTTTATTTATGGCTTAGTTATGACACTTTATAGGTTTTCGGTTTTCGCCATTTTGTGGGCGTGGCAGTGGGCCGATTTTGCCCATCTTCGAACTTAACCTTCCTCATGGAGCCAAGAAATACGTGTACCAAGTTTCATCATGATATCTCAATTTTTACTCAAGTTACAGCTTGCACGGACGGACGGACTGACAGACATTCGGATTTCAACTCTACTCGTCACCCTGATCACTTTGGTATATATAACCCTATATCTGACTCTTTTAGTTTTAGGACTTACAAACAACCGTTATGTGAACAACACTATAATACTCTCCTTAGCAACTTTGTTGCGAGAGTATAAAAAACGGCTTGAATTCGCGAAAGTTCACGTTGATAAGCCTTTAAGGTTCTGGAAAAGTTTAATGTTCACTGACGAAACAAAGATAAACATTTGGGAATATGAGGGACAAAAAAATGTGTGGAGTCATACACGGAGCAACGAAGTAAAAATTTAGTTGGGACTGTGAAACATGGCGGCGGTTCAGTTATGCTGTGGAGATAGGCAGTCTCCCGGGTTTCAATACTTCATAACGTTGTATCGGGTGATTTTTTTGAGGTTAGGATTTTCATGCATTAGTATTTGACAGATCACGTGGGATTTCAGACATGGTGTCAAAGAGAAAGATGCTCAGTATGCTTTGACATTTCATCATGAATAGACTTACTAACGAGCAACGCTTGCAAATCATTGAATTTTATTACCAAAATCAGTGTGCGGTTCGAAATGTGTTTCGCGCTTTACGTCCGATTTATTTTTGTTCAGCGATGAGGCTCATTTCTGGTTGAATGGCTACGTAAATAAGCAAAATTGCCGCATTTGGGGTGAAGAGCAACCAGAAGCCGTTCAAGAACTGCCCATGCATCCCGAAAAATGCACTGTTTGGTGTGGTTTGTACGCTGGTGGAATCATTGGACCGTATTTTTTCAAAGATGCTGTTGGACGCAACGTTACGGTGAATGGCGATCGCTATCGTTCGATGCTAACAAACTTTTTGTTGCCAAAAATTGAAGAACTGAACTTGGTTGACATGTGGTTTCAACAAGATGGCGCTACATGCCACACAGCTCGCGATTCTATGGCCATTTTGAGGGAAAACTTCGGAGAACAATTCATCTCAAGAAATGGACCCGTAAGTTGGCCACCAAGATCATGCGATTTAACGCCTTTAGACTATTTTTTGTGGGGCTACGTCAAGTCTAAAGTCTACAGAAATAAGCCAGCAACTATTCCAGCTTTGGAAGACAACATTTCCGAAGAAATTCGGGCTATTCCGGCCGAAATGCTCGAAAAAGTTGCCCAAAATTGGACTTTCCGAATGGACCACCTAAGACGCAGCCGCGGTCAACATTTAAATGAAATTATCTTCAAAAAGTAAATGTCATGAACCAATCTAACGTTTCAAATAAAGAACCGATGAGATTTTGCAAATTTTATGCGTTTTTTTTTTAAAAAAAAGTTATCAAGCTCTTAAAAAATCACCCGATATTACACTCGACTGGTCTTAGGTATTACAAACAATCCTTAGGTGAACAAGGCTATCTGGTTAAGAAAATTTAACAGTGCCAATAAAACTGCGGCAAACATACACTATACTATATAATTCATAAATATAGGTCATATAGGTGTGTATCGCGTGCATACGTCTGTTAATGTTAGTGCTTATCAGCAGAAATTTCGCATGGCAAAAATGATATTACACACTAACAAAGTATAATGCGCCGCTAGCACTCTACGAAAGGATTTGGCCGCGCTTCTCTCATATTCTGTGGGGCGCATTTCGATATTTTTATGAATTGAGACTAAATGGAGAGCGAGAAATCCAGCAAAGCATACAGACACATTTTGTTTGTCAATCATCCGGCTAGAAGCTGTTAGTTTTTGATAAATTAAGCTTATATCATATCAGCAGTGGTTTTCAAACCAGTGCATAAGTGCTTAGTAGGAACAAACGCAAGCAACGTACTAAGCTGTGTTAGCATTTGGAGAGTATTTAAGGAACTAGCAAATTGTTTAGAATTTAGTTAATTGAATACCGTTTGTGCTTGCAATTGCCGGTGCAAGAAATTAGTCGTGGATGAATTATGGAGTCCTCAGAATGTTCTTACGATAATACGGATCGCGTGTGGTCTGGTCCGAACTCACCATTATATCACGATTCCAATTGCTCTGTCGGACATATTATTTATAGAAATTTGAAGAATTATCCAAACAAAGTTTGTCAAGTGAGTGCAGTTCTAAAAATATTTTGGTGTGACAATAAATATGTAATTTTATGAATTGAGCCTGTGGTTGACGATAACAACGAGATAACGGTTTAATCAGCTATAGGACTTTCGCCTTATTTTTGCGCGGTGTCGTTCTCTGTCATTGTTTAGTGATTGGAATTAGAAAACTTCATCGGTTGGTTGATGAAATTGGCTGTTTAGGAGGAGTTGGGGTGTGGGAATGGAAAAGATGTGTTTGCTAAATAGGTATGTGTGGACATGTAACACTGTGATTAACGTAGTACTTTATAATCTGGTGCTATATCCAAAACAGGACTGTGGAAGAATTATTTAAATTTCACGAGGAAACAGATTGTTTTATTTCGCATTAAGTGGTGTTCTGATTCCAAAACTTTATAGGAAGAGTTGGTGGTAATGACAAATGTTCTACTTACGACCTATTTAGTTATATACTACCTCATCAGGTTTTTGTCCAGTTTCGTATTCGACCGCTTTTGGAGATCATGTCAGTGTCGCGCTATTAAAGACACTAGATTATATTGGAGGAGTGTGAATTGTTATGGGAATTTTAATGCCATTGGCTTACAAAAATTTCCTATCTATCAGCTGTATAAAAACGTTGCCGAAAATTTCGTACACCATTTTTGCGCATTTACGAATTAAGTTTCAAATATATTTGATGCTCATAAGGTTTTGTGTATGTGTGTATGTCCGGATATTTATTGGTTATTAATACTTATCTTTTGAAGGGCGAATGTTAGTTTAGGTCTCTTGGTTAATCACAAGATTATTTTCTGGAATTTCATCACTCTGGTCTCGTTTGCAGTTAGGATGAACTGGACTTAGGAAGTGGCATATTGATAATAGTTATTGTGGTAAAATTGTTACCCAATTACCAGTATGTGAGGTTTTCAGAAGACGACAGGTATCTAAATTATGCCAGCCGAGGCAATAATTGAATTGATAGATATAATGTTTCAATTTAGTTGCCTGGCGCTTCTCACACGTAGATTGGATGAAGGTTGGGAATCCTGCCCCTTGAACGAGTAATTGAGAACCGTAACGGTTTGTTGTTGTCTGGACGGAATACGGGTTAGGTTAATCTGATAGGCTAAAAAGCCATGCATAGATCAGTTTGGTCCTTTGTGATACCAGATGGAATGCACTTGCTAGGTCCAAGAGGGGTAGTCATCGTTAAGGATACCTGCGCTTGACGCGAATCTTAACAGATTCTGCGGCCTCACTGTCAATAGCTATTACAGTGTATCATACTGTGGGGAACCCAGATGCTTCAAGCGTAGTCTTGCCAATGCAGGACAAGTGCACAAAGGAAGCTCCATTGTTTCCCTTGGGCCCTGTTTCAGACATTTCTTGCAGTCTCCTCGATCTGTCAGCCTCATCTTGCGGACTTGTGGCGCCACCTGACAGTGACCAGTAAGTATTCCCATCATGCTCCTACAGTCTCCCCTATCGGGTGCAAATAGGAATGCTGTGTACTTCCGATTTACCGTTTTGCACATGGCTTTGGCAGTTTTGCACACTGGTAGCTCGTTGCATCGAATTTCGATTTTATTTACCATGTTTTTGTCGAGGTCGTCATATAGAAAATCCATGGGCTTCCCAATTGTTGTTCACGTTATCGGATGTTAGCCTTACACCATTTTAGTCAATTTTGTCCACTATCATTGCCCTCAATGGCTTTGTGACCTGGCACCCAGTAGAAAATAAGTTGTTAACTTCTGGCAACACTTTCAAATGCTACCGTGCTTTCCAAGATACTTCTGGCCGATATGCGCTACGAGATTACTTCCTTGATTGCTGCTAGGCTGCCTACGTAAATGTTGACTCTAGAATTGCCTGCAGGTGCATTAGAGGCTAGCTCTGCTGCTTTCGTAATAGCAACTTAAAACTAACTCTAGATAATATATTCCCGCACCAACTCCAACTTTCATTTTCGAACCATCACTATAGGTGTTTAGAGTGTTGCGCGTAGCTAACATACCTTTACGTCAGCCATCTTTTTAAGTATTTACTTTGACTCTTTTTTCCCAGTTGAAAAGTGGAGTCATGTAGTCGGTGTTTGGCCAGCCACCATTACCCACCGAGCTATGTCCGAGGGTTCTACAGACTACATACTTCCTGACCAAGGAAGTTTCTTGGTCCATTCTGCTTTTATCCGTCTGGTGGTCAAAATGCTTCTGATCCAGCGTTGTATAGTAGGGTCAACACTTATTGACTGGATACTGTTCAGAATAGATTTCGTAGAGACGTTGTTGAAAGCTTCAAAAATATCTAGGCTTCTAGGTATACTCCAAGAACGTGTTCCTTATATTCAAGAGCCTTTTCGGTATTAAATAGCAGTGTATGGCGTGCAGCCTCTACTGCTTCAAAGGGGCGCCGCGGCCCTTATGTGTGAGTCCAAGATTTTCCCTAGCATTTTCAGCAGGAAGGGAGTTAAGCTTATAGTCCTAAACCCTTTTGACAAGATTGGGTTATTCCTACCTGCCTTCGGTATGAAAACTACCCTAGCTTCTCCATGAGTGGTGCACATAACTGAATTTCAAGCATCCCCTAAAATCGCCTTTAGACATGGCACGGATAGACATAGTGCATTCTGCAGCATTGCTGGAATGATTCCGTCCGTACCGGGACGAATTTGTATGGGTCTAATGAGCGGACTGCCGATTCTATTTTTTCCCCCGTAAAAATGTGTTCGGGTTTACTGCACTACTTCTAGGTCTTCCAACGAGTCCTGGCAGTTGTCCGTCCACTCTTCGCTGCTCCTGCGAATTAAAGCGGGCGAGGCGGGGCTTTTGGATAATAATTTCCTAAGTCTCGCCACCTCCTGGGTCTTTTCAAATCCACTACAAGATTTTTTCCAGTATTCTCGCTTTGTCCTGCGCACCAACTTCTTGTAGTCCCTTAGAAGATCTTTATATTCGTTCCCACAGTCTTCGCTTTCTGCTAGCTTAGTCCAGTTGAAGCATTCTCGTACTTTGCGTCTGCAAGACCTAAGCTTCCTGTTCCACCAGGGGGGCTTCGTTTTGTGCTTAAGTTGCAGCGTAGGGCATGCGTAGTGAAAAGCTGTATTTAGGGCGTAGGGACTGTAATCAATATGGGAATGTTAATTACGGTCGGGGTGTATGTCGTATAGTATTGTGTCTTCAGCCAATGTTCCTGGACTAAAGCCAGGTCGTAGCCGTCCTTCTCTAGAAGCTGAGAAGAAGCTCGGCCGAGGCGATCTTACTCTTGTGGCCATTCACCTGGACCTGGTTTAGGATCATTAGGCTGGATTTTGCCTCCACCTCCACCTCCTGTAGGACAAATGAAGTAGCTATGATGAAGGATCTATTCCGAGATCCTTGTCTACTTCAAGTCGTCTACAGCGTGTTTTTGTTGCAGTACGCGGGATGGCGCTTCTTGAGGCGGAGAAACACGCTTCCCACGACCGACGCCATCTTCCCGCACCGCGGATATAGAATCAAGATCTATATCTAGATCTCTAGAATCTGGAGGAGGTAACTCTAGCCTCCGTCTTCGTGATTTCGTCACCTTCCAGTCGCTAGATGGTACACCCGGATTTTGCCTTTGAAGCAGCCGCAGAGCAGGTTTCGGGTCCACAATGCGAGGTATGGTTACCGATGTAAAGCTGCCGCGGTCTACCTCCTCCAGCTTCGCTCCCTCACGCAGGTTTGGACGCGTTCTGACCGCTTTCCTTACCCATCCTAGGATCGGGTCGTCATTGCATTTTAAGATTTTGACGCCGCTAAGCCATCCTGCTCCATCAAATAACGGCATGGGTGCGCTCGGTTCGGCGTCCATTCTCGAAAAGCCTAAACTTCACTCTCCGTTGAGCGCTGCCTCTTTTCAGACGGTCCGCTTCGTTTCCTTATCTTGCTTAATTGCGAATTTTAGATTCGGGGGTCTCTACCCCAGCGTTTTATACCTACCGTCAGATACCTCATTAGCAAAGGCCGGTAACCATTCATCTTTTTCTGAGGATGCATATAAAGCAATCCAACAAAAGAGGATGATTGGGAAGATATGTACGTCAGCCGTCGCTGGGAGCCGCCTGCAATGTAATGACTCTGCCAGAAGCCAGCTTGACATCCTGACTTTGGAAGCAGCTATACCCACCGCACCCAGTCGACCCCCGCGCGGAGGATACAGCTTAAAGTCTCCGACGTTGACTTCTGTACAAACTTAATATAATCGGTACTCTGGATGGGGTATACCTTAGAAAGCGTATATTTGTTACCCGAAGATACAATATTCCCTCAAATCTGGAAGATGTTCAAGTGATGAATAATCCCGTGTAAGTCGCTTTCCGTTTTACTGAATCGATTCTTAGCGACCGTTTTAATCTACTCATCTACTATTCTTAGTGATTGAAATACAGTTCCTAGTTGTAAGACTTTCGTATATTTCTTCTCAGTTATACTGCCCCATATGTTACTTCTAGGTGTCATTTAGTCCCTTTTCGGATGAAGGTTGCCAACGAACTAAGCATGAATTAATGAAACTAGTACTGAATTCCTATAAAAATGACAAAATTAATAACCTCGTACTAGCTTCGGTTAAGATAGTATTACCGATTGATTGGTAATCCTTTTATTTCTTAAGGTGTCGGATATTGATGGCCGCGAAGTTACCAATCGTGAACTACTAACCTGGTCTACACGTCTGGCGCTGCATTTCAAGAAAATGGGTCTACGTCACGATGATGTCATCGGCATTGTTGCAAAAAACAGCACCTATACAAGCTCGGTTGCGGTCAGCTGCTTTATGAATTGTACGCCTTTTCATGCCGTAAACTGGGGTTTGGATAAAGGTAATGGAATACCTTTACAGTTTCATTAGAATAAGCATGTATTGCAACAATTTTATTAATTACAGATACAATCCGTCACGTCTTCCAAATCACCAAACCGAAAATAATATTTTGTGACGGCGAATATTATGAGAAATTACATGAAGCCACTAGTTCCTTGAATCCATTATTCTATACGCTTACCGAACATATTGAGGGAGTTGGCACAGTTGAAGACTTGTTGAGTCCCGTACCAAATGAGAATCTTTATAAGTAAGTGTAGATTGAACCTTCAAGTTCACCTTAAGACCTGTCTGACTTATAACTCTTTACAGGCCTGAGCCATTCGTGTTGGGCGGTGAGCAGACAGTAGCAATACTTTGTTCATCCGGCACAACGGGTGTACCCAAGTGTGTATGTGTGTCAAAGCATATAGTGAACATTGATGAATTGTAAGTCGAAGTACTTAAGAAAATATTTGTATTTATACATGTGTAGAATAACGGCGCAACAATATTTCTTTAGATGCGTAACCAGCGAAGATGTCATCTTTTCGAACAGCAGTTTGGACTGGATATCTGGTGTTTTCTTCACCTTACTGTCTGCGACCAAGAGTTGTAAACGTGTAATTACCAATAAGTCCTACTCCCCTGAATATATGATTGCGCTAGTGAAGAAATACAAAATCACTTACGCACTTGCTGCACCACGCCATGTTTCCGCTTTGGTCGCTTGCCCGGCAGCCACCATAGATAACTTGCGCTCCATTCGGTCTTTCTTGGTTGGGGGTGGCTGCATTAGTCAATCGACCTTACAACAGCTGAGAAGTTTACTTGAAAACGGCAAAGTAATTTTTGCATATGCCATGACCGAGTCGGGCTTTTTATCGCTGAACTCGGATGAAAAATATCCAACTTCTGTCGGAAAATTAGTTTCTGGAATTAAGGCACGTATTGTTGACGATGAGGGTAAGAATTTGCCACCGAACGAAATAGGTGAGCTTTTGGTGAATACTGGACATATTTGGAGTGGATATTATGGTAATCCCAGTGAGACGAAACGTGTTCAAGATTCAGATGGCTGGTTACATACAGGGGATCTCGGCTATTTTGATGATAAGAATATGCTTTATATAGTCGATCGCAAAAAGGATATAATCAAATATGACGGCATGCAATATTGGCCTGCCGAAATAGAGCAAGTGATCAACGAATTGCCGGAGGTGGAGGATGTGTGTGTGGTTGGTGTGTATGACGAGAGGCATGGAGATGCGGCCGGTGCAATAGTGGTGCTTCGTCAAGGTGCCGAACTTACGATAGAGCAAGTAAAGGATCATGTCAGAAAACGCTTACCATTAGATCACAAGCAACTGCATGCTGGAGTAATTTTCATCGATCGCTTGCCGCAAAATGCCAATGGAAAGACACTAAAACGAGAGGCGAGAGTTTTATTTGAAGTAAAGTGAAATTATGAGGATTTTAAGGGATATATGTACATAAGTGTAAATTTTAATAAAGTGATAGATGTAAAAGAAAATATATATTATATACAAATAGTACATTAACAGTTACATTCTCACCGGCATAATTTTTGAAGAAATGTGGACCAATAATGCCACCGGCTTACAAACCACACCGAAGTGTTGTTTTCTTCTGGACGAAATGACAGTGCCAAAACTAAGCACGAAATGAAGATATAAAACTCATATTTAGCACAGTGGATCGCAGTAGCCAGGGGCACCTGTGCAAAGAAAATTTTTTGAAAAATTGTGCGTGGCCCCACCCTTTAATAAGTTTAATGTATATATCTCCTAAACCACTAAAGCTACAAAAACTATATTCGTCCAGCGCAGATATTACAAGATAGTGTGAAAATGAATGAAATCGGTTGAAAACCCCGCCCACTCCCCATATATCTGTACTGTACTACTGAAAGCGCGGTAAATCAATAATTAAATGCGTCAGAAACGTAAAAATATGCCGCCAGGATGGTATGACAAAGCTTTATAGGAGCCGTGGTAAAAAGTGGACGATGGGCGTGTTACCGACCCCTCTTTGGTGCAATCCCATTTCTCGGGACCAGACTGACCGATTTCGACAATTTGGTACGAAGCATTATTTTCATATTCTTATTTCACGTTGTGAAAATGAGCCAAATCTGACAATAACCACGCCTACTTCCCACATAGGAAAATTTTAAATTCCATTTGATTCCTTGCTATCCAGTGCACAAATAAAGAAACAACTAATATAACGGAATAAAACTTTGCACGAATAATGTCTTTAGTGTATTCCACCTTATAACTAAAAATTGTTTAAAACCAACAGAAACTGTTCAAGCCCCTAGGTACCGAATATTTGGACCCCATTGCCTTGTTGAATTTTGATCGAAAATATCAGGCAATGTCTTTGATATGTAATTGAAATTCAGGGATAGTACTTCTCTGACAATGGCATGTCTGTTTGTCAAAAATGGGCTGAATCGGATTAATACTTCCGTTAGCCAATATATACCTTATGTAAAGATAATCGAACTTCCGGGTGACTTGTACCACATATATCGGCGAATATGTGAGTTATCTCAATGAAAATAAGCTTGCTAGCTTCACTCAGGAGCTTCTGGCCGGTTTAGAGGGGCAGGTTGGTGAGGACGGTGGGGACGAGGACCTGACTCTCATCGAGCCAATTTTGTGACCTCCAGCGCCGGCATAAAAGTTGTACCACGAGACGACAGCCTCGGCAATCATCGCGAGGAGGTTTAGCTCGGATAACTTGGGTATCCTTCTGATCCAGAAACCGTGGGGGAGAGGTAAGAGGCCTCAAATCGAGAAATAAAAAGGTGATTTGGGATCTCTCTAGCTCTTGAGCAGGTGAAGGGCAAGGAAGGTTCTGACTTCGTCCTTAAGGAAAGACTGCCGTAGCACCCCTTCATCGATTCTCGGATCGATTATCGCAGGAAAAACAAGCTCCCACTCACACTAGGATGTGATGCCAACGTGCAACACACGGAAGGGGGCTGCAAAACGAGGAGTGAGTCTCTTCTTGAATTTACATTCATAACCAGTACTCGAAGAAAGGCCCTTGACATAACCTTAAGCAACGAAAACATGAGAGCTGAAGGTAAAAATCAGGGACCGACCTCCGATTCGTATTCCTAGAAGTAGGAACTGGGATGTCTTTAAAGAAATTCCAGGGCAAAGTATAAGGCAGAGTGAGATCGGCAGACAGCGTAGACACCGTAGCAGGACTAGAGATCAGGCTGCTTATCCACTAAAGGTGATCACCACTTTCGGTACTTAGGCAATTAGTGCGCTGGCTGTTCAATAAAGCCAAAAAATCCTTACGGAGACAAAACCTTCAAAGACGGTCGAGAGATTCTTGAAAACCTGCCTCATTCTAGACAACCTTCGACCTTTCAACTGATGAAAATATTAAAAAGTGAAGGATTGGTTGAAAATCGTAGAAGTATCAATCAAGTAGACGATGGCAAGAGAGCTCGACGTCTCTCGCGAGTCCGTTTGAATGATCTTGGCGGATATTTTGTATATGAAACGCGTTCTTGCTGGACTCGTCTCGATTAAGCTGAATGTTTTTCAAAAACAGTACAATAAACACTCATGGAGAGCATTGTAAGTGCCGATGAGACATGGGTTTATAAGTTTGGCATGCAAACAAGTTAACAATCATCGGAAAGGAACCCGTTTTCAGTCGAAGGAATAGATAAAACCAAATTCGGAAAGACCTGAAGGTCATCCCAAAATGTGTTTTTAAAAAGTCTTTCGAGGACTGGAAAAATCGCTGGCATCTGGTGGGGATCACTTTGAAGGCGACAAAATAAATATTCATGAAAAATTAAATATCTTGCGTTTTATTTACAATTTCCAGGTACTTTTTTGTTACAATTTATTTGAATTTTTTTGATGCACATTTAGAGATAGAAATCTTTGCAAATAACGGTATTTTCAAAAAGAGCGCAACAAAATTTAATTCACAAAAACTGTATGAGAAAGCAAAGAATTTCGTTATTCCTGTGAAAGTACATTCGATGCCATTATGTTGGAACTCGATTTCTTATACATGATCGTCACTGGCACGCTTGCAATAATCCAGACGCTAAACTCGATTTTCGACGATTTTCAAGCATAAATCGGCCGATACTGCTGCAATTTCACGTACGATATTCGTACGAAGTTCATCAATCGTCGCTGGCTTGTTGACATAGCTCATAGACTTGACGTAGCCCCACAAGAAATAGTCTAACGGCGGCAAATCGCATGACCGAGGTGGAAAATTGACTGGGCTATTTCGTGAGATAATACGTTCACCAAATTTGGTTTTCAATATATCGATTGGGATATTCGCTGTGTGGCTTATGGCGCCGCCCTGTTAGAATCACATATTGTCCAAGTCCATATCATCTAATTCGGGCCAAAAATATTCGGCTATCATTGAGCGGTGACGATTCCAATTCACAGTAACATGCCGGTCTTGATCATCACGGAAGAAGTATGGCCTTACTATGGGTCTTCCTCACTTAATCCGCTAGCGGCTCGACACTACGGGCACTTCTTTGTCCCCCTGACACGGGAACATGTGGTACTGTGCCTGTTGATTCAAAGTTTTCCACTAGACGCTCAGTTGATGATCTGACAGGACGGTTATGACGACCATAAATCGCTCTTAAAGTAGGTAGGTTATGTTAGATGGCTGATCAAAGATCACACGTAGACTAATAATGCAGTCCTTTGTGATGCCATTGAAAAAAGAACTACCGTGTTCGGACTTACAGATTGGCGAATCCCTTTGTAGCCAATACATAGTTACACTGACGCTTAACTTCAACACCCGCCAGTTCGGTGGGATGTCCAAAGGTATGCGCCCCCAAGTGTCAAAGTCTTGACCTACCAAACGCGGGACAGTCAAGCAGGAAGTGCTGGCTTGTTTTTACCGCATCCTCTTCCAAACAGCTTCTACAGTCAGCATCCGGTAAGATACCCATTCTTACCGCAAGTAAGCCAATAGGACAGTGGCCTGTTAAGAGTCCCACTAATAATGAGAGGTTAGCCTTACTGATGGCTAAGAGATCATTAGATCTCCTGCGATCTATCCTGGGCCAGAAGGCTTTTGCAACCGCACAAGTACCGATGATGGCCCAGCGTTGGATTAGCATCCGCGTGGCCCAGCTATCTAGTAGTAGAACACAAGAAGATACAGGAGCACCGATGCGCTCCCATTCTACCGATAATGATTCTAGGGTGCCTTTCCTTGCTAACTCATCAGCTTTGCAATTACCTGCAATTCCGCTGTGGCCCGGCACTCATACCAGTCTAATCTTAAAAATTCTAGCTGCTAGAGATAGCGACGTTAGACATTCTTCGACCAACTCTGAAGGCACTGTAAATGAGTTCAAGGCTAGTATTGCCGCTCTACTATCTGAGTGAATGGTCACTTCCCTGGATGGACTCCGTAGCAGCAAATCTGCAGCTACCTTGATGGCTGCGACCTCAGCCTGAAATACACTACAATAGTCGGGAAGTCTGAAACAGGAGTTGATAGAGAGTTCCCGACAGTAGACCCCTCCACCAACCTTTCCCCCAAGCTTTGACCCATCCGTGAGAAGCTCGATGTCCCTCTCCTCCAACGGCTTCTTCCCACCCATACCTCCCTCGTCGGTATATGGGCAGAGAAGGAGCCGTCAGAGTTCGGTACGGCGACTCCATGATCCAAATGATTCGGTATGCAGTCAAAGTTTGTGAGGATATCCGAATGTCCAGATACGCGTTCGTTTAAAAATCCAGATTCTCTGAGTCTAATAGCCACCTTCGCGGCTATGCACCTTCCGGCAATGTCCACCGGCGTTAAGTTCAAAATTGCATTAAGTGCCATGGTTAGGGTGGATCTTAATGCACCACATATGCTAATTAGCGCAGCCCGTTGAACGCTTTCGAGTTTCTTGGCCAGTGTGGTCTTCCCTAAAGCCCTCCCCCACATGATGACACCATAGAACAAGATGGGCTTGACTATGGTGTCATAGAGCCAGAGGACCACTTTCGGTGAGAGGCCCCACCTTTTTCCAATAGCTCCTCTACAGCAGTATAAGGCAATAGATGCCTTTTTTGCTCTCTCCTCGATATTCGGCTTCCAAGAAAGCTTCTTATTCAGGATGAGCCCTAAATATTTCACTGTATCCGCCGGTTGCAGGCGAATACCTCCCATCTGCGGCAACGGTGCCACCAGAATTTTATATTTTCGGCTGAATAAAACCATTTCTGTTTTGTTTGGATTAATGGCGAGTCCACTACCGACCGCCCATTTTGTTACAACGCTGAGATATCCCTGCATCAACTCGTACACGGTGCTAAGGAACTTCCTTTGACCATAAGTGCTACATCGTCTGCATAGGCAATCACCCGACAGCCGCGATCCTCTAGTTTTTTTAGCAATTCGTCAACGACTACGATCCATAGAAGAGGAGAGAGAACCCACCCTGTGGTGTTCCCCTACTCACAATTCGCCTCGCACGCGCGCTGCCCCATTCTGTTTCGGTAGTAAATTTTAACAATTTTGACTCGTTGTTTGATCATATATCTTTCCATGATGAAATGGCAAACAGTACTAAAGAGCCTCTTCGAATGGCAGACGCCTTGTCGTGCTGCAGGGGCTTAAGTCGCAAGGCACACTCGGCTTCTCCCAACCTGCATGTGTGCGGGCCGCCTTGGGAAGTAACGGTGGCCTTACCGCGTCAAGGGGCTGTGGCGCGGCAGACTCTTGTGTTCCTCAGGAAAGGAATAGACCAGTTGGGATGATGGTCGTAAGAACCAGTATAAGCAACTCAACAAAAACGATAACAACAACAACAGCCACAGAAACAAAACAATGGGATTCGTTGTCAGGGGTACGCCGATGACATTGTCATAATGGAGCGAGGCAAATTCGAGAACACTCTCTGCGACATAGTTCAAAGGGGCTTAAGTCTAGCAAAGGGATAGTGTAACACGGTAGGTCTAAGATCGTAAGGCCTATTGTCAATTATGGAGCGGTTGCTTGGGCATCTAAGGCACCGCAGTCTTCGATAGGCCTTCAACTATCGAAGCTGCAACGGCTCCCCTGTGTCTGTCGCTTCAGCGGCAATGCGCACCTGCCCATTGCAGCACTTGAAGTCATGCTGGAGCTCACACCGCTGCATTTACTGATTAAACAGGAAGCGAAACATAAGTCTTTGTTATAAGTAAGTGCGCAGAACTCAATCTCCACTGCAACTATCGTAACCTGCGTACCGCTATTCTTAGCGACAGTCAAGCGACACTAAAAACGATCTCAGCATTTTAGGTTAGATCGCTTCTAGTGGAGTGGTGTATAGGAAGGCTCAACCGCCTATCAGTGAGCAACGAGCATACCTAATCTGAGTGCTGGGGCATAAAGGGGTAGCCGACAATGAGCTAGCCGACGAACTAACCCGCTATGCGGCAGCGTTCAAGATGATGGAGCCAGAACCATGCATCGCAGTGGGGTCATACACTCTTAAGGAGCTGCTCCGCACGGAGGAAAAAGTGGAGAGAGCAGCACTGGCAGCAGGCAGCAGGAATGCACCTTGCCAAGTTGCTTCTAGGAGGGTACAACCTCGCAAGGTTTAAGCAATTAATCAATTTCCCTCGAGATAAATTCCGCCTCCTTGTCGCGCTCTATACAGGGCACTGCAAGCTCAGGAAGCACTTGTCCAACATAGACATAGTCTCTTGCCCAAATTGCTGGTTCTGCAACATGGAACGGGAAACCCCAGGACACCTGATTCTGGCTTGCCGAGTAATTTGCAGAAGCAGGCTAAAGGCCCTAGGTTCCATCTACATTGGCAAGGATCACATCACCTCAGTCGTGCCCATCAGGCTCCTGGAATTGTTAAGGATGGTAAATCTTGGTGACCATATGTATGTGATATAGGTGAGGCCACAATAGACCGTAGGTCGCAGTGCAATACCTAAATCTTTACTCTATCTCTAATTCTCTTTTGAAAAAACTGTTATTAGGTATATGAGGGTTCGAGCCATTATTGAAACGATGTTATATATTTTTATTTTCATATTTTATTACCAGACTGACTGTGAAACTTGTTGATTCTAGCATATTCATAGTGAGTTATCGCAATTTGAGTATAACTTAAATATAATTCTTATATATGGTTATAATACGATCTCTATTTTCATATGGTATTAATAAAACTCATAAAAGACATGTTCTCAGAAAATTTGTTTGTTTAAGCGTTAGTTGTTTGTAAGAGAAGTATGAGCCCGCAGATTATACCTCTTAGGAAGTGGGTACGTGGGAAGCTCTGTTCCAATTGCAGCTTAGTTATAGCATTATATCCATCATTAATAGAAAAATAGTATTGTATCGATAAGTCAATCCAATACCAAGAGCATGAGAGATAAGGAACGAGATACGATTGTTGCTCTCTACGGATAGGCAGTCACCCGGGTTTCAATTCTTCTCGTCATCCTGATAGCTTTGATATACATAACGCTGTATCTGTCTTAACTTCTTCTTCTTCTTCTTAATTGGCGTAGACACCGCTTACGCGATTATAGCCGAGTTAACAACAGCGCGCCAGTCGTTTCTTCTTTTCGCTGCGTGGCGCCAATTGGAAATTCCAAGCGAAGCCAGGTCCTTCTCCACTTGGTCCTTCCAACGGAGTGGAGGTCTTCCTCTTCCTCTGCTTCCCCCGGCGGGTACTGCTTCGAATACTTTCAGAGCTGGAGTGTCATCCATCCGGACAACATGACCTAGCCAGCGTAGCCGCTGTCTTTTAATTCGCTGAACTATGTCAATGTCGTCGTATATCTCGTACAGCTCATCGTTCCATCGAATGCGATATTCGCCGTGGCCAATGCGCAAAGGACCATAAATCTTTCGCAGAATTTTTCTCTCGAAAACTCGTAACGTCGACTCATCGGTTGCTGTCATCGCCCAAGCCTCTGCACCATATAGCAGGACGGGAATTATGAGGGACTTATAGAGTTTAGTTTTTGTTCGTCGAGAGAGGACTTTACTTTTCAATTGCCTACTCAGTCCGAAGTAGCACCTGTTGGCAAGAGCAATCCTGCGTTGGATTTCCAGGCTGACATTGTTCGTGGTGTTAATACTGGTTCCTAAGTAGACGAAATTATCTACAACTTCAAAGTTATGACTGTCAACAGTGACGTGAGAGCCAAGTCGCGAGTGCGACGACTGTTTGTTTGATGACAGGAGATATTTCGTTTTGCCCTCGTTCACTGCCAGACCCATTTTCTGTGCTTCCTTGTCCAGCCTGGAGAAAGCAGAACTAACGGCGCGGGTGTTGAGGCCGATGATATCAATATCGTCGGCATACGCCAGCAGCTGTACACTCTTATAGAAGATGGTACCTTCTCTGTTTAGTTCTGCAGCTCGAACTATTTTCTCCAGAAGCAGGTTGAAGAAGTCACACGATAGGGAGTCGCCTTGTCTGAAACCTCGTTTGGTATCGAACGGCTCGGAGAGGTCCTTCCCGATCCTGACGGAGCTTTTCGTGTTGCTCAGCGTCAACTTACACAGCCGTATTAGTTTTGCGGGGATACCAAATTCAGACATCGCGGCATAAAGGCAGCTCCTTTTCGTGCTGTCGAAAGCAGCTTTGAAATCGACAAAGAGGTGGTGTGTGTCGATTTTTCTTTCACGGGTCTTTTCCAAGACTTGGCGCATGGTGAATATCTGGTCGGTTGTTGATTTTCCAGATCTGAAGCCACACTGATAAGGTCCAATCAGTTTGTTGACGGTGGGCTTTAATCTTTCACACAATACGCTCGATAGAACCTTATATGCGATGTTCAGGAGGCTAATCCCACGGTAGTTGGCGCAGATTGTGGGGTCTCCTTTTTTATGGATTGGGCATAGCACACTTAAATTCCAATCGTTGGGCATGCTTTCGTCCGACCATATTTTACAAAGAAGCTGATGCATGCACCCTATTAGTTCTTCGCCGCCGTGTTTGAATAGCTCGGCCGGTAGTCCGTCGGCCCCTGCCGCTTTGTTGTTTTTGAGGCGGGCAATTGCTATTCGAACTTCTTCATGGTCGGGTAATGGAACGTCTTAACTGGGTTTTGATATTACAAACAACCCTTTGGTGAACAAAGCCCTCTGAGGCAAGAAAATTTAAAAGTGCCAATAAAACTTCGGCAAATATACTTACTATATTATAGTTATACTTCATAAATATAGGTAATCATATAGTTAGGTAAGAATCGCGTACATACATACTTTAATATTAGTGCTTATCAGCACAAATTTCTCTGGGCAAAAATCATATTACATACTAACAAAATATACGGAAGGTTTCGGCCGCCTTCTCACTTATATTGTGGGGCGCATTTTGATATTTTTATGAATTGAGACTAAATGGAGAGCGAAAAAGTGTACGTAGCATAGCAAAAACAGTTAGTTTGTCACTCATTTTGTGTTGCTAGATTTTGAAAAATTAAGCTTTATCTCATATCAGCAGTGGGTTGCAAGCCAGTGCTTAAATGCCTAGTAGTAACAAACCCAAAGCAAGGTATTAAGCTTCGTTAACATTTGTAGAGTATTTAAGGAAGTAACAAATTGTTTAGGATTTAGTTAATTTAATACCGTTTGTGCTTGCAATTGTTGGAGCAAGAAATTTGTCGTAGTTGAATTATGGGATCCTCAGAATGGTCTTACGATAGTAAGGAGCGCGTGTGGTCTGGTCCAAACTCACCGTTATTTCACGATTCCAATTGCTCTGTGGGACATATTATTTATAGAAATTTGAAGAATTATCCAAACAAAGTTTGTCAAGTGAGTGCAGTTCTCAAAATATTTTGGTGTGACAATATGTGCGAGTTTTTATGAACTGATCCCCCGGTTAATGAAAAGGATGAGCTCACGGTTTAATCAGCTCTACTTCACGAGGAAACAAATTGTCTTATTTCGCATTATATGATGTTCTGATTTCAAAACTTTACAGGGAAAGTTGGTGGTAATGACAACTTACCTACTTACGACCTATTTAGTCATCATCAAGTTTGCGTCCAATTTCATATTTGACCGCCTTTGGAGATCATATCAGTGTTTCGCAATTAAAGACAGTTGATTATATTGGAGGAGTGTAAATTGTTATGGGAATTTTAACGCCATTGGCTTACAAAAATTTTCTATCTATCAGCTGTATAAAAACGTTACCGCATTTAGAAATTAAGTTTGAAATATAAATATTTAGTAAAAAAAATAGGGAGGCATATCTATTATAATTATTGTAATAAGATTCTCACCAAGTAGCAGGACGTGAGGTTTTCAGAAGCTGATATACAGCTTCGTAACAGTTTTTTCCTCCAAACAGCTTCTGCAGATGGCGTCTGGTGTAATTCCCAGCCCCACTGTGTGGACGCCAATAGAGAAATGATCAGCTAAAACCCCCAAAACTAGGGAGAGGGTAGCCTTATTGAGGGCAAACAGATCACTAAATATCTGGCGATTTTATTATATATTACATCACCTTTACAGTTTCCTGCTATTTTGCTGTGATTAGGCACCCATACCAGTCTTATAACAAAGACACTCGATGCTATTGATAGCGAGGGTAGGTATTCTTTGACCAGCACTGAACGTACTGTTAATGAGTTCAAGGCTAGCATCGTAGCTCTGCTATCTGAGTGGATGATCACTTTTAGAGCAGGCTGCACTTCGGAGCAGTAAATCTACTGCCACCTTACTCCACCTATATCCCCCACAAGCCTTAACCCATCCGTGAGGAAACTCCTTCATCGGTATATAGGTAGAGAAGGAGCCGCCACAGTTCGGTTTAGTGCCGCAAAGTTTAACTTTACTCATCTACTATTCCCAGTAATTGTTATACAGTTCCTAGTTGTAAGAGCTTCGTATATTTCTTCGCTGTAATACCGCCACTTAGGTTATTTATAGCTGTCATATAGTCCCTTTTCGGTTGAAAGTTTCCAACGAATCAAGCATGAATGAAAAACGACAAAATTAATAACCTCGTACTAACTTCGGTTAAGACAGCATTACCGATTGATTGGTAATCCTTTTATTTCTTAAGGTGTCGGATATTGATGGCCGCGAAGTTACCAATCGTGAACTGTTAACCTGGTCTACACGTCTGGCGCTGCATTTTAAGAAACTGGGTCTACGACACGATGATATCATCGGCATTGTGGCAAAAAACAGCACCTATACAAGCTCAGTTGCGGTCGGCTGCTTTATGAACTGTACGCCCTTCCATGCCGTAAACTCGGGTTTGGATAAAGGTAATGGAATACCTTTACAATTTCATTAGAATAAGCATGTAGTTCTACATATGTATTAATTACAGATACAATCCGTCACGTCTTCCAAACCACCAAACCGAAAATAATATTTTGCGACGGCGAATGTTATGAGAAATTACATGAAGCCACTAGTTCCTTGAATCCATTATTCTATACGCTTACCGAACATATTGAGGGAGTTGGCACAGTTGAAGACTTGTTGAGTCCCGTACCAAATGAGAATCTTTATAAGTAAGTGCAGATTGAACCTTCAAGTTCACCTTAAGATTTGTCTGACTTATAACTCTTTACAGGCCTGAACCCTTCGTGTTGGGTAGTGAGCAGACAGTAGCAATACTTTGTTCATCCGGCACGACGGGTGTTCCCAAGTGTGTATGTGTGTCAAAGCATATATTGAACATTGATGAATTGTAAGTCCAAATCCTTAAGAAAACATTTTTCTATATACAGATGCATAATAACGTTACAACGTTATTTCTCTAGTTTCGCAACCAGCGAAGATGTCATCTTCGCGAACAGCAGTTTGGACTGGATATCTGGTGTTTTCTTCACCTTATTCTCTGCGACCAAGAGTTGTAAACGTGTAATTACCAATAAGCCCTACACACCCGAATATATGATTGCGTTGGTGAAGAAATACAAACTCACTTACGTATTTGGTGCACCACGTCATGTTTCTGCTTTGGTCGCTTGCCCAGAAGCCACCATAGATAACTTGCGCTCCGTTCGGTCTTTCTTGGTTGGGGGTGGCTCCATTAGTCAACCGACTTTGCAACAACTGAGAGGTTTACTTGAAAACGGCAAAGTAATTTTTAGTTATGGCTGTACCGAGGCGGGATTTATATCGTTGAATTCGGACGAAAAATATCACACCTCTGTAGGAAAATTAGTTTCTGGAATTAAGGCACGTATTGTTGACGATGAGGGTAAGAATTTGCCACCGAACGAAATCGGTGAGATTTTAGTGAATAAGGGACATATTTGGAGTGGATATTATGATAATCCAGTTGAGACGAAACGTGTTCAAGATTCGGATGGCTGGTTACATACAGGGGATCTCGGCTATTTCGATGATAATCATATGCTTTATATAGTCGATCGCAAAAAGGATATAATGAAATATGACGGTATGCAATATTGGCCAGGCGAAATAGAGCAGGTGATCAACGAATTGCCGGAGGTGGAGGATGTGTGTGTGGTTGGTGTGTATGACGAGAGGCATGGAGATGCGGCCGGTGCAATAGTGGTGCTTCGTCAAGGTGCCGAACTTACGATAAAGCAAGTAAGGGATCATGTCAGAAAACGCTTACCAGTAGATTATAAGCAACTGCATGCTGGAGTAATTTTCATCGATCGCCTGCCGCAAAATGCCAATGGAAAGACACTAAAACGGGAGGCGAGAGTTTTGTTTGAAGTAAAGTGAAATTATGAGGAGGTTAAGGGATATTCCTGCATACAGTTACGGACAATAAAATAGACACAAAGGTGTTGCTTTAATATTTTTGAAATTTTTCATTTATGTAGTAACTTTTCTGCATAATAACAAAGGCAGTAATATGTACTTTTTAAAAAGAGGAAAATATAGCATTGTCGAGTTTTACAGTCAACTGTAATTTAAAAAGTGTAAATAGCGTGGTTAGTGACGAAATAATAGAATCAATAGCGAAATGGTTTCATAAATGAAAAATATTGAATTTAAAACGCGTAAAAAGTAGTTGTATTAACTTAATTAGATCTGTGGAATGAATTTTTATTTAAAAAACTGGGTCGAGCAAAACATTGTTCAGAGGAGGAAAGATTGTGCGTCCACAATTTGCAAGGAATGGGTCACGCATAAAGGCAAATTGCAAACTTATCAAATATGCCTCAAATATTTGTGTTTGATGCTTTAAAATTTCCGAAAAATGATTGAAAAATAGGCCAATTCCAAAAAAAATTACTGCGGAAGTCGATCGAAATATTGTCGATGCGCGATCCGTTTAAGGCCTCTGCAGCCAATGAATAAGAATTATGTGCAAAAATTTGTTCAGGAGCAGTAAAAAGATAACTTGTGGAGAAAAATTGCTTTTGCAACTTGGTTCCGAAAGGTGACAATGCTGAGAAAACGGCATAGATGCAATCGTATTCAGTTTGGAAAACGGCACATTAATTTGGACTTAGCTTAAAATTAAGAAAAAATGGTTCGACATTTTATGGTCTCAACGCAAAATTAATATGATAGGAAGTGATAGTTGCGTGTGAGTCCGACGTCCAAAAAACAATGAAATGTGCGTCCGCTACATGGCTAGGTCCTTCAAATCCCGCGGGGGCAATATAATGGATTAGGATTGCTTCCCAATTTGTAATGCAGGACCTACTTTTTTGATACAAGAAAACAATGACCCCCATATATACGTTAAAGTTTTAGATAAGGTCATACTTCCATATGCTGAATACAATTCGCCTTGCATTTTGGTAATTCCGACAAGAGAGCGATCCAAAACATACTTCGGGTCTTTCAAAAAATGGTTTTCAGATTATGATGCTAGCGTTATGGCTTAGCTAGAGTAATCGGTAGATCTGAATCTCATCCAAAATTTTTAAGACTTTTTGTTAAGGAAACTATTGCACCCCTTACACCGAAAAATAAGGCAGAATTCTGAGAGAAGGTACAAAGGTATTCCGTTCCACAGAACACTTTCGGTAGCCTAATTAGGTCTATGCCTAGAAGATGTACATCGGTATTAGACGTTTAAGAATACTCTACGGACAATGTACGACCAATTTTTCTCTTAGTTCCCTTAAAAAAATATTTTTTTTTTTTATGTAAAAGATTTTGATTCTATTTTTTTGTCCTTCGAATTTTTGAAATATATTATTTACCTTTGTTTTTGTAATATTTATGAATTGTTTTTTTCAATATTTTTACTGCTACCAATAGCACTTGATATGAAGTACATAATATAAATATAACTTAGTTGAATTTAAATCAAATTCATAATATTTTTTAGAACGGAAAATTAGTACCATGGATGATTCTAGTTTATTGTCCGTAACTGTAGGTAACGCTTCAATAAAATGATAGATATAAAGGAAAATATATATTGTATTTATTAGGATGAATAGTTTATTAAAGTTTTCGGTGAATATATGTGAGTATATATATCATATTGTTTTTTTTTTTTTTTTTGAGTAAAGGAGGTGCAGCTTATGCGTGTATTTCTGCTCAAAGTCCAATTACCAGTCATACTTTATCACATTATCGCATATACTTGTATTATTGATTAGTCGTTTGCAAGATGTTCTGATTTCCGCTACTTGGCTTACCAGAAAGGTTACCCTCTTGCGTTTTGAGTGTAGTGAAGCTCTCCTCCAGAAAGGCTTCGCATTTAGAACTAAAGATTTCGACACAGTCACCTACCAAGTCGGTAGAGAGCAAAGAGTTCTCTCCCATAAATCGTGGAAGACTTGGTAGGAGTTTCTGGTTGTACAAGTCCCAGTAAGTGCTTATTGGATTCCTATACGGTTTTTTAGGCGAACGTTCTTTGTCTAGACTAAAAACTTTGTTCCTTGATTTGATATTTGATTGGTCTCCATTCAAAGATCAAAAGCAAATATCAGAACAGACGATGTCGGTGGCTCCTCATGTCGTCTTCCAAGCCAAGTTCTTCCTCAGCTGTACTTGAGGTGATTTAATTCTTCTTCTTCTTAATTGGCGAAGGCACCGCTTACGCGATTATAGCCGAGTTAACAACAGCGCGCCAGTCGTTTCTTCTTTTCGCTACGTGGCGCCAATTGGATATTCCAAGCGAAGTCAGGTCCTTCTCCACTTGGTCCTTCCAACGGAGTGGAGGTCTTCCTCTTCCTCTGCTTCCCCCGGCGGGTACAGCGTCGAATACTTTCAGAGCTGGAGTGTTTTCATCCATACGGACAACATGTCCTAGCCAGCGTAGCCGCTGTCTTTTAATTCGCTGAACTATGTCAATGTCGTCGTATATCTCGTACAGCTCATCGTTCCATCGAATGCGATATTCGCCGTGGCCAATGCGCAAAGCACCATAAATCTTTCGCAGAATTTTTCTCTCGAAAACTCGTAACGTCGACTCATCGGTTGCTGTCATCGCCCAAGCCTCTGCACCATATAGCAGGGCGGGAATTATGAGCGACTTATAGAGTTTAGCTTTTGTTCGTCGAGAGAGGACTTTACTTTTCAATTGCCTACTCAGTCCGAAGTAGCACCTGTTGGCAAGAGCAATCCTGCGTTGGATTTCCAGGCTGACATTGTTGGTGGTGTTTACGCTGGTTCCAAGATGGACGAAATTATCTACAACTTCAAAGTTATGACTGTCAACAGTGACGTGAGTGCCAAGTCGCGAGTGCGACGACTGTTTGTTTGATGACAGGAGATATTTCGTTTGCCCTCGTTCACTGCCAGACCCATTTCTTTTGCTTCCTTGTCCAGTCTGGAGAAAGCAGAATTAACGGCGCGGGTGTTGAGGCCGATGATATCAATATATACGCCAGCAGCTGTACACTCTTATAAAAGATGGTACCTTCTCTATTTAGTTCTGCAGCTCGAACTATTTTCTCCAGAAGGAGGTTGAAGAAGTCGCACGATAGGGAGTCGCCTTGTCTGAAACCTCGTTTGGTATCGAACGGCTCGGAGAGGTCCTTCCCGATCCTGACGGAGCTTTTGGTGTTACTCAACGTCAATTTACACAGCCGTATTAGTTTTGCGGGGATACCAAATTCAGACATCGCGGCATAAAGGCAGCTCATTTTCGTGCTGTCGAAAGCAGCTTTAAAATCGACGAAGAGGTGGTGTGTGTCGATTCTTCTTTCACGGGTCTTTTCCAAGATTTGCCTCATGGTGAATATCTGGTCGGTTGTTGATTTTCCAGGTCTGAAGCCACACTGATAAGGTCCAATCAGTTTGTTGACGGTGGGCTTTAATCTTTCACACAATACGCTCGATAGAACCTTATATGCGATGTTCAGGAGGCTAATCCCACGGTAGTTGGCGCAGATTGTGGGATCTCCTTTTTTATGGATTGGGCATAGCACACTTAAATTCCAATCGTTGGGTATGCTTTCGTCCGACCATATTTTACAAAGAAGCTGATGCATGCTCCTTATCAGTTCTTCGCCGCCGTGTTTGAATAGCTCGGCCGGCAATCCATCGGCCCCTGTCGCTTGGTTGTTCTTCAGGCGGGTAATTGCTATTAATTGGTAAGGCAAGATGTTGACTTTTAACAGTTATCCTCGTCCTCATTTGTCTGCGTATTGGAAATAAAATGTAGAAATTTCATCTACTAGACTTCTCTCAAAAACAGCTAGCTCAGTGCTCTCCTCCCGATTTACCTGCTTTTCCTCGAACAATCGTCTAAGATTGAAGACGGAAGCATGGTATGTGATTCCCAGCGGGGTGTGGTGCCTGCCTTACTTGCATCCCACACACATTCTTACTTGTTAAATATGCCCACATATTCGTGTGAGTTCGTTAAGCGTGTGTCAAAAACAATATGACCGCCATTTGCATAATGGTCAGCCATACACGTGTAATCCAGGCGAAATTTTTGTTTCTGCCTCGTCTATGAAGGCCTCACTCATCGTTCGCATTTTTACTATTTCTGCGAATTTCACAACTTCCAAAGATACGAGTACTTTCATGGAAGCCTACACATAGAAGAATTCAATAAATTTTACTGGCACTCGCATGTTTGCCTAAAAGTATGACCTTTTCTGCTTAACCTTTGATGTTGAAGCTTTGTAGCCTGGCGGTATGAGAAATTAAATTCTTGCTGAAACAAATTACTTACTTCTAAAGGCTGACATTATTGTTAGTATTTGAATAAACAATGAAAATTGAGTAATATCCCGCGGAGAGTGGCGAAGAGAAAGAGTGTTGCTGCTGATGGAAATCCATTTGGGCGCAGGGGTGGCACTCAATTGTAGTTAAAATTCAGTACCGGGTGTTATTTCATGTCAGAAATTTTTAAAATGTCCAATAGATTACAATACATGATTTTATAAACGCTCACGCTTTGAATATATAGTAAGTCCACAAAATGGTGGAGGGAAAGTTTGTGAAGATATTTTGTCAACTAAAAATGTTTTCCATGCATGATCTTCATTTTCACAGTTCAACTTTATGCTATAGTGGTGCGATCACAACATTTTTTTCGGATATATTCCAAGTTAAATTTCGTGGAGATATTCTGTCAAATATTTTTCACCGATCTAAGCAATTTTTTCGGGATTATACCGTTGTCTTTGGCAATGAACCATGCTGAATTTCATGAAGACATCTTTTCGAATGAAAAATTGTCCCCACAAGCAGCAATTCCGATAAATGAGCAGTTTTTTCAGGAGAGAAAAATATGTGCCAAATGTCTTATTGATATCCTGAAACCTGAGGGACTAGATGAGGGACGACTGCGCTCGCTATGATGATCATTTACTTATATATTTTATAGGATCTCCGAAGTAAGCTTCTGGTTGTTACAAATTTCGTCGTATACTGTTTAGAGTATGAAAATTTTTAAAGACATTAAGTTTCCACAAAATACTTATATAAAATAGGTATAATTTGTGAATAATCCGTTTATCAAAATAAAGTAGGGAATTGATTTCGTGAGTGTCTCGATTTGCTATAGTTTAAGTATCGGAATTTCACCAATTCCTTTTATTTCACGGTAAAAATAATAATATTTTTTCTAGTCCCAGTGATGGTGAATTTGAAGATTTTCGTATTTATGGTTTACACTAATAACAAGGGTACATTTTTGAAACATTTTGAAATAAATTAAAGTTTCGATAAAATCTGTCAAGTACTTATCCAAGTCCCATATACCGAGTATAAAAACTATTTTTATGCTGGTTGACTTTATGCCGAATATATGTATCATCGAACCCAGGAGTTATCTGAATCCTATTGGGTGAAATTATTTTCTCGAGCGTACTTGAATTTATTGTCAAAATCGACGAGATTTGTCCAGACCTTCCGTTTGGCCCAGTATAGTGATTTGCGATCTTCTGGTTGACGTTATCAGTGTACAAGTGTCGCAATACCTTAAATTTACAAGCCTTGATTATTTTCAATCTTTCTTTATTTATTGGATTTGCTTTTTTTAAAGTCTAACAGTAAGTTAAAAAATCTTAAGTCTACAATTTAAAAACTAGGCAAACTCAAGCAAGTGATTGAGCTGTTTTGGTGAAAGCATTAGCCAATGGGTTTGGATGATCTAGGAGTGCGGATATATATTTAATTCTGTTGTCCTCTATTTTTTTCTTTACCAAGGAATACCAAGATCTTTATAGATATTTTCGTTACGCATGTACCAATGTGAACAAGTGATTGTTCTGAACATTTTCGATTGGAAACTTTGTATTATATCAATATTAGTTGCACCCAACAGTTGAATGCCATACATCCAAATAGGTTTTATGATCACATTGTATAAAAGCAGTTTGTTGTCTAGGCTAAGTTTAGAGTTTATATTTAAAAGCCAGTATAAATTTGCAGCTCTTATATTCTTATGGAGTTGGGCTTAAAACACTGCCCTTATCTGTCGTTCATCTGATATGAAATCTCCTACTTTAACCACAAATTGTCTATTATTCAAATAAGACTCCAATGTTTTATACCATTTTAAAGGTAGAATTTTTTTTAATCGTATATAAAGGGCCTTCATGCCACACCTTATAAAATGTCGGAACTACGTCTAGGTATATTGCTGAACAGTACTCTCTGCACTTAATGCTTTTCTTATTTCTTACCCGAATCGGTGCGGTGGTATTACATTATTTTCGTGGAGGACTTGGGTTGGCAACTATCCATATCTTAAGCCCATAAAAATCTGCTGGGCATAAAATGTAAAGTATTTAAGCGCAAAAACCCCTCGATAGCGGCTTTAAAAGAAAATATAATGTATATTTTGAACAATAACGCTGAGTTAGGAACAACTATTTGCAATTTTATTGCCAGTATGGTATGCCCCAACCAATAGAGGTGGTTTTGAAATCTGAAAGTGGACTGTCGAAATCACTACATTGTATGAAACAAAGTCGCTTTCTCTGTCCCTATTTCCCTATGTACCTTAAATCTTTAAAACTACGCACGGGTTTTGATGCGGTTGTTTTTGGTACAAGTATGTTGACCGCAAAGTGATTTAAAGTCAAGACCGTGCTTCCTGCCCAAACCCATTCAGCACTTATGGTTAATTATAATCGCTTAACAATTTTACTTAATTATTGAAACGTAATGTATTTTCAAGAAATATATCCTTCAAATTTCGGTGCTATCCAATGTTCGAATGTGTCCGAACTTATCACTTCTCTGTGCGGTTTCTATACAAACAAGTATACTCGTATGCTTTTCCTCAGAAAACATTCCTTTAATTCACTGCACTTTACTTCTGATCTCTTCAGCTTCTTCTTTTCACGTTTTATTTAATTTGTGCACTTAGAGACATCGCACACGAAACATAACAGAAGAGCACACTCGTAAAAACTATTTATGAGGATTAATGAATTACGTGCATTTGCGGAAGTGCTTTGGAAGCGAACAGAGCCACGAACGGAATAAATGAAAAATTACATCGTGCAACAAACTTATACGGATTCACACTTACGGATATACGTGAAAGCACGATATGAAACAGTATTCGATATTGCTAATCACAGTTCTTTCATTTATAACTATTTTCTGTGAAATAGGCTTAAACTAACGGGCATTATCTCCCATCCAGGTGGATCTTTTCATATGATTAGATCACTAAAACCTCATCCCTCTACACTGACTTTGCATACAACATTAACACTCAGCCGACATGAGAAACAAGTAAGGAAGGGCTAAGTTCGGGCGCAACCGAAGATTTTATACTCTTGCAACTTGCAACAATCAAAGCCCGGGAAATGCCTTAAGGCGTAAAACCAGTCATATGGAGTGAAGTCAACGGTAAGCTCGTAAAGTCTGATATTAGTTATATGGGGGCGAGGTCAAGTTTTTGCTCAACTTTAACTATTTTTAACTCACATATTGGCTGACATATGCGATACAACGTCACCCGGAGGTTCGAATTTTAAGTATTTGGGGGCTAAGGGAAGTATTGGTCCGATTCAGCCCGTTTTCGACATACAGACATACCATTATAAGAGAAGGATTATCCCTTAATTTAAGTTATATACATACAAGTACATATATCACACATTGATCGAGTTTAAAGCTGTGCTATATAGGAGGTAGGCGTGGTTATTGTACGATTTCGCTCATTTTCACAACGTGACATAGAAATATGAAAAAAATACAACACACCAAATCGGTCAGTCGTACCTCGAGATGCGGGATTTCGCCAAAAAGTGGGCGGTGCCAACCCCATCGTGCGATTTTCACACTGGCTCCCATAAAGCTTTCTCATACCATTTCGGTGGTAGAATTTAATGTTTCTGGCATATTTAGTTATTGATTTATCGCACTTTAAGTAGTTTTTAACAGTACCGTTATATGTGGAGTGAACGGGGGTTTTCATCCCTGCAGTTTCACAACATTAGTAGGAGCTCTTATAATATTCGTGCTGAGCGAATTTGGTTGTTTTAGCTTAAGTGGCTTAGGAGATATATATTTGGTGGTGATGCAGTACTAAGTGAGTCGTGGTGAACACTGGTCTGATGGTCGTTGAAGAACTTTATTTCAATTTTGTGCTTTTGATCTAACATTCTTACATTCGTTAAGTTTTAGGATAAATTACATTGAATGGAAAACTTAAGAAGTATGTTACGAATAACTAATTATAATTAGTGTAAAGTGGTGATCTCCAAATTACTCTTCTTCTAGAGTTTTGTGAATTGACTTGCAATACATCTAGAGAGTTTGATGTTTGGTTAGAATTAACAACTGGTTCATCATCTGCTATATTGTAACGATTTTTTTGCCTTTTAATTTTGATTCACGAATGTTGTACTTGGTGAACGCCATGAAGTTTCGACGGGACGAATTTTTTGAAGGTGGTCTCGTAATTTTTCAACAAAAATTTAGTTCGGCTTCGACCTTTCTATCAATCCATTCGTTTGTGGATAATACGATGATGTACGTTCACGCTGAGTACCTAATGTTAGTAACATCTCTTGAAACATTTTGGATTCGAATTGAGTTCCTTGGTCTGTGATTATCTTCTGAGTTGAGCCGTATCGTCCGACCCACTCGTTCAAGAAAGCTCTACATACTGTTTCTGCTTGAATGTCGACAAGGGGTCATCTCGAAAAGTGATCGATGAGGGCGAGACAATATTTAAATCCATGATTAAGAGACAATGGACCAATTATGTCAAGGTGAGCAACATGAAAGCGTTGGTCTGGCATGTCTAAACGTTGTAATGGAGACTTGATGTGGCGTAAAATTTTGCTGCGACTGCGACGGATGCAGGCACGGGCAAATGCTTCGCAGTCCTTCCGCATATTTACCCAAACAAAATGTTGAGAAATCATCTTTAGAGTTGCGTTGGCTCCAACGTGAGCGAGGTCGTGTATATTATGTAAAATCTGTTTACAAATCGTTTGCGGTACGATGGGTTTAACTTGGCTCATTGAGACATCGCAAAGTAATGTAGCATTGCTGCCTTCTAATCTGGAATATTTAAGTTGTAAGGAGTATTTTATCTTACCATTTAACAAGTGCTTGTATTTTTATGTCAGACTTTGGTTCGTTGGCCATATCAGTGTAATTGATTGATGTTGATACCCGACAATATATCTGCGGTTTGGTTTTTTGAACCCGGAATGTGACGGATGTCTGTTGTAAACTGACTAATATAGTCAAGTTGTCTAATCTGACGAGGTGAACCTTTGTCGTTGCGCTTATGAAAAGAGTAAATTAATGGTTTATGATCCGCATAAATGCATGTTTGATTGCCTTCGATAAGGAATTGAAAACGTTTTATGGCGAGATAGATTGCAAGAAGTTCTCGATAGTAAACTGAGTAATGTTTTTCTGTTTTGGTTAGACGACGTGAAAAATATCCAAGGGGTTCTGGTACGTTATTTACTAATTGGTGAAGTACAGCGACATCGGATGCGTCAGTGAAAAACGGAGTTAAGCACCAACATGAGGGTATGCTAAAGTTGCTGCATCGGCCATATTTTGTTTACAACCTTCAAAAGCGTTTCTTGCTTCATCTGTCCAATCGATACGAGTTTTATCTTTGCTTTTGTTTCCGTTGATTAGTTTTTGTAGAACGGCTTGACGTTTTGCGGTGTTAGGTAAAAATTTGCGATAAAAATTAATAGGTGCTAGAATTTTATTTCTTTTTTTACCTAATTCACATTTTGACGGATTAATTGTTAGGCCAGTTGCGCGGAGTCGTTGGAATAGCATGCGTATATGTTTCGCATGTTCCTCCATGTTTGCTGAAGCTATGCATATGTCATCAACACAAGGAAAGGCGAAGTCAAGTCCTCGTAAGGCTTCATGCAAGAGGCGTTGAAAGGTTTTTGCTGCATTTCGTAGGCCAAACATCATATGGGAAAACTCATATAGACCGAATGGTGTTATTATGGCTGTTTTCTTTAAGTCTTCCGATAGAACGGGTATTTGATGGAATGCTCTTTGTAGATCGATCTTTACAAAAACTGTTTTTCCTCGTAGGATTGTCAAGCAGTCGTGAATAAACGGAATCATTTGCCAATAATTGATGTATTAACATCTGCCACCATGAAGTTCCACATGAATTTGCGACGAAGACCAAGGTCCACGTGTTGGCGTACTAAACCGTAAGTTTTTATTGGAGTACCATTGGCTGCGTATAAAGTTACGTTTGTTGGGCTAAGATAATTGAATTTGTTTTTGTTTGGAAGAACATTGTTATCGGCACCTGTGTCTATGAAATACTTTACGTTTGATGACTGGTCCTTGATGGAAAGTTGATTAACTGCTGTGTTGGGGTGATTGGCGTCAGCATCGCTGACTGAAACTTCTAGTCAATCATGCTGGGTACTTTGTTGACGTAGACATGGACTACGGCATCGGTTGGCGGAGTCTGCTGAGCGGAGTTGATGGTACCAACATTCGTTCGTATTGCGTAAGGTAGATCTTCGCTCACTCGATTGACTATGTCGTCGAGGAAATCAGCGACTAGTGCGTGAGCGACTGCGTTCTCGTATGCGCATATTATCAAATTTGCGTTGCAGTTCGTGAATCGCATTTGATAGTTGAGAAATCGTGTCTTGTTGAGTCTGAGCTGATGTACTGGTGGCGTGATCCATAACAGCGTCGGCAACTGCAATTTGGATATCTATCGCACCTCGCGTGCAATTACAGATGCTCTTATTTATTCCGCTAAGCGTTGCATCCACATGGCTCGTAGAGTTTCTTCCGAAAAGGAATTTCCTGCCACTCGCACTAGTACCATCTCCTTCAATAATCGCTGAATTTTGCGTTGATAGCTTTCTCCAAAATATTTGAAAAGTTCAGTCTTGAGGAACTCATACATGCCAATGTCTGAGTTAGTAATTCATTGCGTATTTTCAGCGTTTTTGCTGGTATGGCTAATGCTTGGTAGCGTAAGACGATCTAAGGTAGCCATTACATGGTAATAACGTTGGGCGTCGCTGTTCATGTTGCATGCCTTAAACCAATAGTCCACTGATGTGAACCACGCGTCCATATCTTTTGGTGTTATGTTAGGCATCGGAATATGTGCATGTGCTTCAGGTGCAGTATGCTGCTGAAGCGGTGCAAACTGTAGACATTGAAGATCTGGAAACGGGATCGTATCATTTTTTCGTTGTCGTGAAAACGGTACAATATTCGGCTCATGTAAATTCCTAAGCGGTTCTTCGCTGCCCTCTGTCTGTGCTGGCTTCGTCTGAGGTGCAGTCGTTTTGAACATCATTACGCGCATCTACGAACTCGAATTTTTTGTGCTAAGAAACCTGCGTATCAAGTTTCATCAAGATATCTCAAGTTCTACTCAAGTTACAGCTTGCACGGACGGACGGACGGATTTCAACTTTCGTCACCCTGAACATTTATATATATGTATAAAACCCTATATCTATCTCGTTTAGTTTTATGTGATACGTACAACAAAACTATAATACTCTGTAGCAACTGGTAGCAAGAGTATAAAATTGTCTCTATATTCTTTTTTAAAGAAGAATGATTTCTGCGCCAGTCTTTTCGCAGTTTGGCGCCAATTCCAAGTCTTGCCAGTTTCTTTTCTACCAGGTCTTTCCAACAAAATGGAAGTCTTTCACTTCCTCTGCTTCCTCGGTGGCCACTGGGTCGAATACTCTCAGAGCTGGAGTGCTTTAATCTATTCAGACGACATGACCTAGCCAGCGTAGTCGCTGTCTCTTAATTCGCTGAACTATGTCAATGTCGTTAGCGGACTCATCAGATGTTGCCACCGTTCCTTCCTTTGCACTACATATTAGAACGGGGATGATGAGTGACTTTAATTATTTGGTCTTTGTTCCTCGAGAGAGGACTTTACTTCTTAATTGCCAACTCAGTCCGAAGTAGCACAAGTTGGCAAGAGTTATTCCGCGTTGGATTCAGAGGCTGACGTTGTTGTTGGTATTAATACTGGGTTCAAGATAGACGAAATATCTACTTTTTCGAAGTTATGACTGTCAAGAGTAACGTAAGAGCTAAGTTGCGAGTGCGACGTCTAATTGTTTGATGACAACAGATTTTTCGTTTTGCCGTTGTTCACACATCCATTTGCTTCGCTTCTTGTCCAACCTGGAGAAAGTAGAACTAACGTCGGGGTTTTTATGGCCAGTGATATCGATGTTGAAAAATCTCAAGCGTTTTTGGGATGAGAAAATATCTAGTTGGGAATGTGCGAATAAAATTTAAGAGCTTAATCGCCTGTCACAAAAAAATTATATTCCGATCAAATGAAGGGATAAGTAAACTTTTGGCGCCTTTTCGTTAAATAGGAGTAATAGATTAAGGTAAGGTATTAAGGTAAGTAGTAGATTAAGGTAATATAAATTTATTATTAGAGTAAGTATGTTATGTTTTATAATTCAGTGTTTATAAATTCAATTTCTAATTTTTTTACAATTCATTTTCTTATTTATAGTTTTAGGTTTAAAAAATATGTCTCCATCAGCGTTCGCTGGCAGTTGTACGCTCTTGTAGAATATTGTACCTTCTCTATTCAGAACTGTAGCTCGAATTAATTTCTCCAGGAGTAGATTGACGAAGTCGCATGAAAGGGAGTTGCTTTGTCTTAAACCTCGTTTGGTATCAAACAGCTCGGAGAAGTGTTTCCAGACGGAGCTTTTGGTATAGTCTAACGTCAGTTCACACAGCGTATTATTATTTGCGGGGATACCAAATCCAGACATAACGGCATAAAGGTAGCTTCTTTTCGTGCTATCAAAAGCAGCTTTGAAATTGACGAAGACATGGTGTGTGTCGATTTTCTTCTAACGGGTCTATTGCAAGATTTGGCGCTTGGTGAATATCTGGTCAGTTGTTGATTTTCCAGACCTGAAGCCACAGTCCAATCAGTTTGTTGATGGTGGTTTCACACAGTTCACTTAGTAGAACTTTATATGCGATGTCGAGGAAACTTCTCCCACAGTAATTGACGCAGATTGTGGGATCTCCTGTTTTGTGGATTGGGCAGAGCACACTTAAATTTCAATCGTCGGGCATGTTTTTGTCCGACCATATTCCACAAAGAAGCTCATGCATGCTCCTTATCAGTTTTTCGCCGTCGTATTTGAATTGCTTGGACTTGCCGCTTTGTTGTTTTTCGGACGGGTAATTGCTATTAGAACTACTTCATGGAGGCACGTTTGCTCCATCGTCATCGAGCATCATCATAAGCAGGCTGGAAAAAAATCTCGGCTTCAGTCACTAGATCACCTCTGGGGATTCCACAGGAGTATGCTCCGGTTTTGAAACCGTTTGTTAGCCACCACATTTTTTCGTAGAATTTACGAGCATTACTCCTGTCGGCCAGCTTGTCAAGCTCTTCGTACTCCCGCATATCGGGATCTTTCTTTTTTGTCTGCAAATGTGTCTCGCTTCTAACTTCAACTTTCGGTATCTATCCCATCCCGCACGCTTTGTGGTCCATTGTATCGTTGCAAGGAAGGCAGTCTGTTTTCTCTCCACTGCGATACGACACTTCTCATCGTACCAGCTGCTTTTTTGCTGCATTAAGACAGCGTTCCGAATTAATGCTAAGGCTCGGAGCGTTCACACACCTACAAGTATACCACTGGAGACTGAAATTTAGCACTACTGATAACTATATTTCAGTTAAGCCACATGAAAAGTATACCATGAACTTT
Source organism: Bactrocera neohumeralis (assembly GCF_024586455.1). Taxonomy (NCBI): domain Eukaryota; kingdom Metazoa; phylum Arthropoda; class Insecta; order Diptera; family Tephritidae; genus Bactrocera; species Bactrocera neohumeralis. Next base: position 37,659,874 of record NC_065921.1, read on the forward strand.
CATCTCAATATGTTAATGGATTGTGCAGTTCGTATCTGTAACGAATTCATTTCGTAATATGAACTGAACTCCCGAGCGACTACGAAATTATATAACCTTGCGTATACATTTTTCGTCAATCTTGTATTGTTAAGATACATTTTAACCTCGAAACCCCCGTGGAAATGTCACTGCTCGGCAGTAACTTTTCTGAGTGCAATTGAATCAGAAGATTCTCTTCAAGATGGTTCGCAGTTCAAATGTAGGGATGACATGTGTTTCATAAGTAATTTGAATGCAATGTTCCATGATTTTTTTTGAATGTTGTTTGGCATGGTTGGCAAAAACATGCATTGTCTTTAATAGTTAGTTTGACAGAGTTTTCATATATATATTATTTTTTTCCAATAATTCTGCAGCATGGAAATTTAAGTCCTCCTTTCATTTCGATCGGATTTATTTTGCATAAATAAAAGCTCTCAGATACAAATAATGTACTCGTAAACCTTTGTATTTGTATTATTATTATATTAGCGAATGGCTTGGCCTCGAGTAACTTTACATGAAGAAAGTTAGTTATGTATATAAGCATGTGTACAAATATATAACAACGTAGAAATACGGAACGCTTACTACCTATGTCAATAGCAATGGCTCATATGTTTTGTGGATGTGGTAATGGAATTTGAACTAATGTAATTCCTTTCACATTCGGTGGTTATTCGTCTTGATTTAATTTCATTCAATTTAGTTTCTGTCTTATTTTCTATTGTACATAACAGGCGGAGTAGCTGACACGAGATGGATTAGATAGAGATTCTCTTTATATCTTATTCTATTATATTATGGGATAATTATTCCCTCAAAGGTTTAGCTCTTCTCACAAATAAGCATTTATATACAATATCGCTATGCTCCTGAACACAGCGCAGCAAAAATTATTTTTGCTCTTCTTTTTCAGTGATCAAACCACGAAAGCTCTTTTACAGCTCTTTCAGTTGTATCATTAACTGCCGTTAAAGAAAGCACTTTCCTTTCCGACTCTGAATAGGCAACATCTTCATCCCATGTAGAAACGGGTCTCTGGAGAAAATTTTTATCAATTTTTAATCGAGAAAATAAATTTGTGCTCTTGAGGGACACAAAATCACTTAATGATTTTCATCCAATACTAAATAAGGCAGTATAATTAACAATTTATTGAAAATAGTATAAAAAATAGTACTGTTTAATAAATATAAACAACTAGCGGACCCCGCAGCCGTTGTCCTGCGTGAAATTATATGTTTTGAAATGAAAAGAAAGTTCAATTTATCATTTAATTGTTTTTTTTTTCATTATAACGCAGCTTGATAAACAACACTATTTGGTTTCTGTTCCGGTGTACGGAAAAGATGGTTTTCCAACATAGCGTTTCCAAATGTATGCCACACGCTATGCGAATATCCTTGTGTCCTGTTGATTGCCATCTCAAATGAAATTTTCACTGGAAACGTAATACGTTTGAACTGAAATGGCAAGTCGCTAGAACTGAAAGGAATTCGTGGAATCAAGCATTTTGCCCCCTTGTATTCGATAGCGCAGATTGCGAAACATAATAACGACAGATCCAACTTTGAGACGCAAATGATGCGGTCGCATATCAAGCCTATCCAAAGAATTTAGAAATTCCACTGGATAATTCACGGCGTCGTCTTCATTGTCAAAACGATCGATCGATTTGTATGAGCGCAAGTCTCCCGGAATTTGACTTTGAATCTTCCAGTTTAAGTCAACAACATCGGCAATTTTGGTAGCTAACATTGCGCGTGCACTTAAGGAATCGTAGTTGCGATAATTTAGCCAATGTCCGAACATTCGTGACGAGTTCATCTTTCGTGAATTGATAAACGGCGGATAGAATTGACATCGAACTACCGGAAGTATCAACCGGAATTGACTTATTTCCAATTTTTTGCGAAGATGATGTAAAATGTCTTCGGCAATGTCATTTTTGTTCGTATCCCTTTTGACTACAGCGAAAAGTGTGCGAACTTCATTTGCATTTGAAGTAGCTATCGCATCGTCCATCGTTTGACTCCAGTGATTATCATGTTCCAGCAATTGTAATTGCTGGCTTACTTCTCCAAAACTTGCACACACCGTACCATTCACAGTACGCAATGACTCAAATGAAGTTGAACCGCGCACATTAATCAATAGCAATCGTCGCTTTTCTTTGGGATTGTGGAAATTTGTCCAAATGCATTAGTTGAGAACACACCTGGATGTCCATCTACTGATTGGGCTTGCTGTCTGCGCAACTATTTCTCGACGATGCATTCCATGTATAATATCAAGGCATTTCCGAATAGAGCAATATTCTCGCAAACGGATCACTGACGAAAGTTGAGAAACAAAAAACTCGTAAATGTTAATTTTGTTTCTGGCGGTGCTTCCACTGGCTGTACTGTATTCTTTGGGTTGAAACACACTCTTTGGCCATTCTCCAAATTAACTGCGAGACGCACAACAGTCGGAAAACGTTCATGAATTGCAAAAATAAATATCTTACAAAGACTTTTATTACAGTTCACGTATCGACTATATCGTTCAAGATCAAGAACCACCATGTTGCTTCCTTTGGTGAGGTAATTACAAACGTATTTTACCGATTACACCAAATTGCAATACTCAACATTGATATGAGTTTTGAATGTGAATTAGACAATAATGGTGAATATAGCACGATCCGTGGGATGTCAACTTCGATATTCACTCTTCTAAATTAAATGTTAAATGTTCTGCCATTTTCGTCTGGTGAGCGACGACGATATCCATTACTTCTAGTTTGTGTTTCCGAAAGAAAAGCACGTGGATAGTGTTTCGTGCATTTATTGTCAGACATACAACCCGAAGTGGGATTGTGGTGTCCGCAAGGTCCATGAACCATATTGGTTTTTACCATAGGGTATAATACTGTATCTTTCTCTGCATCAGGAATTTCCGCAGAAATGATTTCATCAATTTGATCTGGTTTAATCACCATCTACCATCCAAAGAAGAATGTGTGCGTGCGGCAAACCTCAATTTTGCCACTCAATAGAGTACATCTAGCATCTAACTGGACCATATATACTATACATACGTTGCTTCAAGATAAAGTCCATCAAACATTGCAACTGTTGTTTGAAAAGTCGTGCTGTGACATCGTGACGATCGCTTGCTGATTGACCGCGATTCATAATTCCGCAAATATGTCATCGCATCCTGGGAGTACTTCTTGCCTTGCTATATTAGCGCGACCTCTTCATGGCTTCGTAACAAATTTCAATCAGTAATTGATCAATCTGTGTTAAACACATTTACATTTCACTATATAATTTTCAATAATTTTTCGTTTGAATAGCCGGAATAAAAAAGCAAGCGATCAAAATTTAACGATTCAAATAATTTACAAATCAAAATATTGAAAAACAAAACAAACAAAAATTGAAAATAATTTGTATGGAAAAAAGTTACGTTTTGGAATTTTCCAATTTTCCGACTTTTCCTGATGAAAAGTAAAAGGTATTTTTATTTCTAAACCTTCCCCGATTCACAACAAACAACCTCTGAAAATTTCACCAAGATTGGTGCAGCCGTTCTCTTAGCGTTACTAACAAACAAACATTCATTCGTTTGTATGGGAAAAAGAAAAGGGCTGGTTTTATGGGTTTTCCGGCAATTATTCGAATTCTTTTCGCCATAAAAACCATCCTTGAGCCTCAACGAACATTTTAAAAAAAGAATTGGCAAAATTAGTCCAGGCGTTTTGGAGTTATGCGCTTACCAACACATTTTGCGATTCATTTTTATATATAAGATATACATACATATGTATGTATGTACAATAAATATTACTTTACCGGGGCCATTCCACAAAACAAAAAGTATTTATTGTATTCCTACTTATTATACAGATAATCAGACACATCTTCTTTAGATGGAATATATCTCTTCCCAGAATCATACAAACTCTCTCTTTGGAAATTCCCTACAATGTTTGTTTTGATTTTTTCATTAACTTTTTGTCAATGGCAAAACGGCAATTTCTTCTGACAAGTACCAAAGATGTTGACTAAATTTGCTCAGGGCTGCTTTAGAGATCAATTTGTCAACAGTATCATATTCCTTAAGCCTTTTTAAAAAGTAAAAATATTGATTTGGTGTCTTCACCGCCAGACTACATCCAAGCCATGATTTGACATATACGAGGGTTGCTATATATCGGGTGATTTTTTAAGAGCTTGATAACTTTTTTAAAAAAAAAACGCATAAAATTTGCAAAATCTCATCGGTTCTTTATTTGAAACGTTAGATTGGTTCATGACATTTACTTTTTGAAGATAATTTCATTTAAATGTTGACTCATGTGGTTTCAACAAGATGGCGCTACATGCCACACAGCTCGCGATTCTATGGCCATTTTGAGGGAAAACTTCGGAGAACAATTCATCTCAAGAAATGGACCCGTAAGTTGGCCACCAAGATCATGCGATTTAACGCCTTTAGACTATTTTTTTGGGGCTACGTCAAGTCTAAAGTCTACAGAAATAAGCCAGCAACTATTCCAGCTTTGGAAGACAACATTTCCGAAGAAATTCGGGCTATTCCGGCCGAAATGCTCGAAAAAGTTGCCCAAAATTGGACTTTCCGAATGGACCACCTAAGACGCAGCCGCGGTCAACATTTAAATGAAATTATCTTCAAAAAGTAAATGTCATGAACCAATCTAACGTTTCAAATAAAGAACCGATGAGATTTTGCAAATTTTATGCGTTTTTTTTTTTAAAAAAAGTTATCAAGCTCTTAAAAAATCACCCGATATATTCTGGCCTAGGGCAACACTAAGTGTTGCCAGGTGCAATCTGACATTTCCATTGGAAAGTTTGACATTTTTTAGCATAATATCACTCAGAACGTTTTGTCATTTAATCGTGAATTGTTTTATTTACAGGGAATTAAAAAATTCATCTCGGCCAAAAAATGGAATTAACTCGTGAACATTTTCGTGCGATCATTTTTCACAACTTTCGACGTGAATTATCACGACAAGAGTGCATCGATGAACTAAAATCTTTGTATGGATATGAAGCACTATCCTATAGCACTGTGAAAAACTGGTACAACGAATTTAATTGTGGCCGACGCTCGCTCAAAGATGAATTCCGTGAAGGTCGTCTAAAAACAGCCGTTGTGCCAGAGAACATCGATGCCGTACGTGAAGTGATAATGCAAGACCGTCATGTAACATACCTTCAGATAGAGGCGTGCCTATGCATTTCTCCCACCAGCATACATTCGATATTGCATGAACACCTGGCCGTAAAAAAGGTTTGTTCTCGTTGGATCCTGAATAATTTCGTGTGTATTGGTGTAAAGAAATGCTGAAAGAATAGGATCGCGGTGCCTCAAAAGACGTTTATAAGATCGTCACAGGTGACGAAGCATGGATCTATGCGTATGAGCCCGAAACAAAACAGCAATCGACAAAAAAAAAAAAAATAAAAAAAAAATTAAAAAAAAACATTTTCGTTGATAAATATGCCTATTTACATTATTAGGCCAGAAATATATATGTATAGCAACCTTCGTAAAACCACAATGAACGATGAATGAAACAGATGTCTTGAAGTGCTCGCTTTTCCTTGGCACTAGATTTGAACTGAGATTGCAACAAACATATCCTTAAAGAGTAAATAGCACTAGCCCTCGATAAGTCTAAACGAATAAGCAACCCCTGACGATGAGCGATAGAAGTGAATATTTTGACTATACCTCCGACCGGATATAATATCAAAGAGACTCCGTGACGAAAAGCAGGCCAAAAGACGGACCCCATCGAAGAAAAACAAATCCACCCTTGCAAAGAAGCCAAGGAAGCCCAAAGAGGGGAAAATAGATAAGCAAACCATAGGTGCTGCAAAAGAAAAAGAAGATGGTTGGGCGGAGATAAAAAGTGAACGACATACAAGCATCCGCGACGACCTGATTGCGCAAAGAGGTCCGTATGACCCACAGCGACAATCTCAGGGTAGTTAAGAAAGAAGATGTTCTCCAGAAACTGGGTGAAAATGTAAACCGGTTTAGAAAGACGGCCAAGGCGAAATGCTGCTAGAAGTAAAAGATGAGCAAAGGGGAAGCACAAGCGACTATACGAACGAGATAAGTAAAGTGTTTGGGAACCAGGCAAAAATTAAAGCACTTACTGACGAAACAACGGTAGAGATTCGGGATCTCGACAAAATAACTTCTGAAGGAGACATCTGTAGTGCTTTAAGTGCTCAAATAAAGGAGCTAGGCATCAATAAAAGGTATCAGAGCGTTGGTTTCCTGCTTGAAGCGAGAAAAATAATAATAGGCTGAGTTATTAGTCGAAATTTGGAAGATGCAACGTTTGGTTCTAATACAAAAGCTAAACAAACCGCCTGGAGAACCAAACTTGTACCGAGCACTATGCATGCTAGACACGGCAGGGAAAATACTGGAGCGAATAACAAGCGTACGTCTAGAGCAATAAAAAGAACTTTCGGGACTGGTTGATAAACAATACGGAATCCGCATGCACAGGTCAACAATTGACGCAATTAAGAAACTTACTGATGCAAGTAAAGCAATAAAAGGAACTATATGGATGTATGGCTCCTAAGAGTACAGTCACATTCGAAGTTAAGAATGCCTTTAACTTAGCCTATTGGCCCCATATAATAAGAGCTCTTCAACTATAAAAAGACCGCTCTATTTACAGAAGATCAAAGCCAACTACCTGTCGGACAGGGTACTAGTATTTATCACAGACGAAGGATCTCAAAGTTATATGGTGACGGGCGGTGTTCCACAAGGCTCAATCCTGGGCCCACTTTTTATCTTTTATGATGGAGTGCTGTAATCAAGGTTGCTTGTGCCTACCGAGTTGTATCACATCAGATGCAGAAATATTGAAGCATAAACCGGTAACAGAGTTTCCCCAGAATGTCTTGGAAAAAATAAAACAATTTGCGGTGTTCACCATAACTCGGCTGCAAATTATCCGAAAGTAAAAAATTCTCTGATATTTTTTTCATTTAAAAATTGTTTGCGGTCAATTAAAGTTTAAACTGTTATTTTCCACTAAAAATTCCGCCATTTTGTGGGTGGAAAACACTTTTAATGTAAAAAACAATATTTCACTAAATGTTGGGAGGCGGTATTTTATATGTCAAAAATGTGCACAAAGTTTGAAATGAATCGATCAAGTGTTCACTACACGGCTTTTGAAAAAGCAGTTTTGAGAAAAACCAGTCTAAAGTTTATGACCTAAAAAAATTTCCGTATATTGTCAACCGTATATACTCAATAATGGAATAATAATAGGATGTTGTTTGTTATAATTAAAGCTGAAGTTCGTTAGTCTTCCATTTGGCCAAATTAATCCCTTAATGTGCAAAAAATGATTTAAGGCAAGAAATAAGCTTTTTTGAGAGGTCGTCTTTGGAGTAACTGTGATTTCTCTCGACTGAAATAGCGAGTTTGTATATACCATATGTGATAAGTCTCACCTTGGTAAGTTGCGGGTCGGAGTGCGTAAGTTATGGGAAAGGATCATTTGTTATTCTTTTAATTTTTTTTAACTTTTTCGGTAAATTTAAACATGTAAGCGACTACTTTTAGGCTTTAGGGATGATGAAAACCGGTATATCATCCTCATCGGCGGGAGTGATATGAAACTTTTAAAGTTTCCGAATCGCAGGAATTATTACATTGCGCGCGAGAGACTTTGGCTAAAATTCTAGTGATCCTGTTAGCGACATAACCACCAAATTGTAGTGTTGTAGCCTTTTGTATCAAGATCCGCTGGGTTATCTGCACTTGCAATATGTTACCATTTTGCTGGGCCAAGCATTGGTGATTGGTTAATTTGAAATGGGTTTAGACAATTGAAACTAGTTTTGATAACAGAAGAGACACCACTCAGTTGGAGCTGTGGCACGCTTAGTGTTTTCAAGGGTGAACCTTCGCTTTGGCTACCAAAACCTGTAAAGATATTTTACTATCGTATTGAGTTCGTAAGTAAATTATTGCACAATAGGCCTTTTTAATGGCATCATTAAAAATCACGTAATTCTGCATTATGTTTAATGGCGAAATTCGTGTGTTTCGAGTTTCCGTTATGGTATGTAAATTGTAATTGAACTCATTTTGTTAAACGTTTATGCCTTATTTGCTTATCTCATTCAGTTACATCTTGTCACGTTCCTTGAATGAGGATTTTAGATAGAATCAATATTGGCAAAAGCTATATAGTTTTCCACCGAGGTTGGCGATTTCATTATTGATACTAGGAAATCTCTGGAAATATTTTGTATTTCTGATACAGATACCCCGCTGAAAGTTGCTTGATTGAGCTTCTGCGTTAGTTTTTCGACTTGCTTTGCTAACTCGTCGAATTGTTTTGTGAGCCATAGCCATTAGGAGGTTTGCTGTTAGCGCAAGTTTCGCATTGTCTTGTTTATCGGTGGCAGTAAGTGCTAGCTGGATCTGCAAAGGGAGGCGCTCGAGCCAGATAATGCGAACAAATGCTGCATCCAAGTGATTTCGCTCTCAGACGATAAATTTCTGCAAGCAGTTCGGACGGGCGTCGATCACGCAGTTCCACACCGGATAGCAACATCTTGAAGTGGCGTTCCAGAGGAATGGTATAGTGGTTAAGCGGTGTCTGCTTTAATACAGTACACAGAGCGAAAAATACCACATAAAATTGATAAGATTGCCTTCATGAACAGGTTTTAGGTTGAGAGGTGGATCGGACGTAAGAACCTAAAAAAATATACTTATGAAGAATTCCCTTTGGTTTTCCTCAGAAATTCGCTTTAATACAATTTATAGTTATTTCTTCTTATTTTAAAATGATCTATATTCAATAATTAATGTTATACGCAATTATGCAAATTGCGCAATAAATAAAATAAATCATTAAGAAATCATATTATTTTTCAAAGACATCTCTTTGCTAAAAAGTTTTTTTGTAACTTTCATATTGATGTACATACGTAACGGTCACTTGCGTGTTTTTCCTTTAAGCGAGGGACTTGAACAGAATTGATGGTACAGACGAATGTGTCGTTTTCTTCTTTTCTCTCTCTTACATATACAATCAAAATTGAATTCAATATTTCAATAGTCGCCAATTACAGCGGTATTTTGCATTTTTTTACTCCTATTCGAGCAGAAAATTAGAAGTTTCTTATTTTTCAATATATATAGTTCTACAAGGTGCTGTCCAAAGTAAATAGGACTTTTTGAATCTAGAGTCCCTGGTGGCGCGATCTATATGTTGACTAGTGCGTTAGAATCTGCTATCTTTATCGATTGCCCAGTGAGAATTTCATGACATTTCATCATGACATAGGAAGTGTAGTCTTTGCCTTTTAAGCGTCAGTATGTTTGTGTTACCTGTGCGAAAATGAGCTTCGAATAAAGAGCCAACATTAAATTTTGTTTTGAAATTGATAAAACTTTTACGGAAACGTTTCAATTGATGAAACAAGTTTATGGCGATGATTGCCTATCCCGTAGCAGAGTGCACGAGTGGTTTCAATGTTTTCAAAGTGGTCGTGAGGACTTAAATGACGATCAACATGTGGGCTAATCAAAATCCGTGATCACAGGAAATTTCATCGACTGTCGACCAAAAATTGCTCAGAATCCAGCATACGTATTTATTATTTGATTGATTTTTAGTGGTTTTAAACAATAAATATGGACCAGACAAATACGTATATGGTTCTATATGGAAAATATGACAAAGAAATCCTACAGGCAAATTATTTTCACGCTGGACAAACGTAAATAAGGCTGGTTTCGCATCAAAACCTGTTTTAGAAGGGTTGCAGCCCATTTCATCAATTTCCTCTGGTATGCACCTTAGCCAATTTTTAAAATCATTTACTTAATTAACTTGGAAAATATTACAAAGAATATTGCGAAAGAAAGTGTTGGCTAATCACAATTGCAGTCCATGGGAACAAGTAATAATGTATTGAAAACAGACATCGCTGACGAGAATTTCAGAAATTAGGGAATCGTTTTCTTAAATGTAATTTTTTTGGAATGGCCATGGTGTAATGACTACAGTGGATGTGATCTCGTAAGTATTTATTACTACTTTTTTATATTAAGTGTTTCGTTAACTTCATTTTAGTTAAACTTTCAACCTTTGCGAAATATAATTTTCCTTCATTCATATTAAATCGAAATAGACTTTGAAAGCTTATGCCCAAGAAAAGAGAACTTTTTGTTCTTAAAATTGGAAGATCTCTTTAAAAAAATATTGGATATTTTGAAAAAGAAATAAAGATCGTCCTTCCAGAGAATTGTACTTAAAACATTTTTACTACAAAGAAATTTTAAATGGCAAGTATTTGGTTTTAATGTTATTACTTAAATTTTTATTCAATTTATTTTTTATTAAAAAAAAATTGCATTACTACAATTCTTCTTTATGCTTTGCTACCTCCTACACGTCTTAATAAAATCGATAAATCTACAATAGCCGATGCTCAAAATGACTTTGTTTCCATCGTTGCAACACCAAATGATATTCAGCCTAAAGTTATGGATAATATTAATCGTTTTGCTGAAAGAAAAGAAATGTCAACCTAGAATTATTGCCGTTGGAACGGATATTACACGTATTTCCGAATTTTGTATTTTTAGCGATGGCATTAAATGGAAGTGCTGCTCCTACATGAAGTGCGTTGATATTATTATAAAATTATAGTATGTTTTTAATACTGAATACTCACAGAGTAGCAAACAAGTACGAGTATTTTTAGAGAATTTTTTTTTAACTAAAATCGGAGGATTTTTCGTCTGTGGGAAACCTTTTAAGCAAACTCGTATAATAAGTTTTACTTACATACCAACACCTGTCTACTTTTTCTAAAAAATGCCCCCTACTACTTTGCTTCATTTGTACAAAAGCTTATCGAACACCGAATGACCTGATAAATTATTTGAAACCAGATCATGGCGTCCAAACAATTTATGAATTTATTTGTAAGGAAGAAAAATGTAATCAAATATAATAATAATAAAGATTACAGCTTCATCTAAAGAAGCATACTAGAAATAACTTTCATTGATCAATTACTTTTACCAAATTACAATTATACAGCCTTAAGTAACCTCCAATTGTTAATTAAACAGCATAACTGTTGCGTGAAGCGACTTTATAAATCTAAAAATATTGTTTTAGAAATAAATTTGTAAAATTAATTAAATAATTTTGAATATATTATAAAATATTTTTATATCATGTAAAATACTTACCATTTTTATATTAACAAACACGTCATCTACCGCCAATGTATTAGAATACTCTATTACTATGAATTATGAGATTGCTGAATTATAACTACATATACTTACCCCTATTTTATATACATACTTACGACTATGACTATAAGCCATGAACTCCGTGTAATAAAGAATTCAATTGTACGAAAACCATAATCGAGAACGGTCGTCTTTTTAATCGGCATTTTTCAAATTCGCCAAGGCACAGGCAATTCGCACGTTTAAAATAAATCGCGCATCCTAATTAATTTATACTTCTCAAAAAAGCTTGAAAATTTTTCAATAACGATACATACCAAAGTTTATTTATTTAAGTCTATAATAAAAAAGTTAGTACTTTTAAAATATTTATGGTCATTTAGATTCGAGACTATATAGTACACCAACTTCACAAGCAATATGCAAGAAACATTACCTCAAGAATGAATATGTATTTCATTGACTTTAGCTATAAAAAAATTTTTCCAATAAGAATACACAATTAAAAGTACTGAAAATATTAAGCCCGAAAATAGAGCATACTTAAATAATTTAGTGCCAGATTTGAATTTATATAAAACAACAACTGAAATCTTTTTTCAAGGCATTACATTTCATATTGGTCATATAGTCACAGTCTCTCAAAGTGACGATATAAATATTTATGAAGTAATACATTTTTTAATCAAAGATATTACTGTAAAAATCTTTGTTAAAAATTTTCATTATATAAGTTTCTAATTTTTCATAAAATTATCAATCGTATATAATTGGTAATTCCAGCAATATACAAGTATATGGCATAATAATGGGTTTCAAAAAAGTCTTGCGGTATTTTCGCTAGTTGGCGCTGAAAGCGCGTAGTTCTAGTTTTATTCGTCACATCGGGTCATGCTATACCTTCTTGGAAAGCTCATTTCACGCGCTAACACGTGTTTTATTGATTGTCGTTTCTTTTAAGTCGTTCGTGAGTTATAGCGTCGCAAACATGGAGCAAAATAAAGAGAATTTACGGCATATTTTACAGTACTACTACGATAAAGGCAAAAATGCATCTCAAGCCGCCAATAAAATTTGTGCAGTTTATGAACCCGATACAGTTTCCATTTCCACCGCACAACGATGGTTTCAACGTTTTCGTTCTGGTGTAGAGGTGGTCGAAGATGCGCCACGCTCCGAAAGGCCTGTCGTCGAAAATTGCGATAAAATCGCTGAATTGGTCGAAAGAGACCGGTATAGTAGCAGCCGTAGCATCGGTCAAGAGCTGGGCATGAGTCATCAAAAATTATTTTCAATTTCAATAAAAAAAACTCAATAAAAATACCGCAAGACTTTTTTGACAATCCATTACAATTTAAACATTTAGTTGGGCCACCAACACATTTTTATGATCTCAATAATAGACTTAAAGTTTTAAAGCCGAAAAAATACTGGCACTGAGTGTATTGACAGTTGCCCACAAAACGTTTGGTTAATTTTTACTAAATGTTGTTAATATTATTTACCTTTGAAAATTTGATTTATATGGTAAAAAACAAACATTATCTAAACAAATGCTATTATTTTGTAATTTTTTGTATTATATTTTGAAGTATATAAAAATTTTTAATAAATAAAATAATAAATAAACCAAAAACGATTTTCTATTTACTTATAGCATGAAATCCATTGAAACTTTAAAGACATCTCTTTGAAAATATCAATAAGGGTATCTTCACAATAATATACGATGTCTCTTTGGAAATATCAATAATAACATTTTCACAGTAATACGTGACATCTTTTTGGAAATTTTCAAAAAATTTTCTCTACAAATATATGAAGAGCGTCTTATTCGAAAAAATCTATAGAGATATCCGCGCATTTTTGTTCTATTTTATTAGGTACTTTTCGCTCTGTGTATACTTATCTGTATCTGGCGGATTCTCGCTACAACAATGAGCACCTCTTGGCAGCAAACAACAATTGAACTTGCTGGCACCAATGGGTCAATGTGTGTAGTTTGGAGTGGTGGGAGCTGGGAAGGAGTGATTGCTTCGGAAAATTTCTCGGTGGGATCGTCATTTTGCGCACCTGGGCACCCATCGCTTGATTTCGCAGTATATGTTTGCACGGTTTCCATTTAGCGAGTATTATTAAACCTGAGAGGTCACCAATTATGTGGGAAAATATAACTCCACAGAGAACGTTAATATTAAATACAATATATTACAAATTAAATATTTATTTCTCAAAGAATTTAAATAACTTCTACACTAGTCAGCGTCTACACAAAAAGTAACGCTTCTTAAAACTAAAATCCACGGACTGAATTAAAACTATACTTTTCCAGAATGAATACAAAAAGAAAGAAAGAATAGAGAAACTCAAAACGGTGCTGTCAGATATCATACACTTAGTCTGTGTGCCCACACAAATCCACAAAACCCACCCAATTCCCACAAATGCTCGAACGAGTCATGGACTTAACGGATGAACCATCTGAAACGTAGCCGCGGCCACCATTTGAAAGAGATAAAAATTAATGCCAAAGGATGTTCTTTCAAATGTTAATAAACATTCCCCAATAAATTTTAAGATTTTGTGTTTTTTCTTTCAAATTAGGGAGCCGCGAAACTGGTTACCCTTTATAATTGACATTTTCATTAACAGAAGTTTCATTGAGAAAAATTAGCCTTTATGATCACAGACGTTTTTATACTCTCGCAACAAAGTTGCTACATAAGGAGAGTATTATAGTTTTGTTCACATAACAGTTGCTTGTAAGTCCTAAAACTAAAAGATCTGACATATAGGATTATATATACCAAAGTGATCAGGGTGACAAGTAGAGTTGAAATCCGGATGTCTGTCTGTCCGTCCGTCCGTCCGTTCAAGCTGTAACTTGAGTAAAAATTGAGATATCATGATGAAACTTGGTACACGTATTTCTTGGCTCCATAAGAAGGTTAAGTTCGAAGATGGTCAAAATCGGCTTACTGCGACGCCCACAAAATGGCGAAAACCGAAAACCTATAAAGTGTCATAACTAAGCCATAAATAAAGATATTAAAGTGAAATTTGGCACAAAGGATTGCATTAGGGAAGGGCATATTTGGACTTAATTTTTTTGGAAAAGTGGGCGTGGCCCCGCCCCATACTAAGTTTTTTGTACATATCTCGGAAACTACTATAGCTATGTCAACCAAACTCTATAGAGTCGTTTCCTGCAGGCATTTCCATATGCAGTTCAAAAATGGAAGAAATCGGATTATAACCACGTCCACCTCCCATATAAAGGTTATGTTGAAAATCACTAAAAGTGCGTTAACCGACTAACAAAAAACGTCAGAAACACTAAATTTTATGGAAGAAATTGCAGAAGGAAGCTGCACCCAAGCTTTTTTTAAAAATTGAAAATGGGCGTGGCGTCGCCCACTTATGGACCTAAAACCATATCTCAGGAACTACTAATCTAATTAATTTTACAACAAAATAAAAAAATATGTAAATGACGGATAATGAAATCTCTATTATCACTTTATTATGCGAGAGTATAAAATGTTCGGTGACACCCGAACTTAGCCCTTCCTTACTTGTTTGTTTATATCTTTTAATATATTGACATATGCCCAAGCTTTGTGTCTGTATGTATGTATTTATTTTTGTTTTGTTTCGTTGTACAAGGTCTGCCGCAAAAGAAACAGAACTTTTTAAATATAACTGTTTCTGATGGCGCCACCTATTGGTGGGTATATGAAATAAAAAGCTTGATCTCTTGTTGACATTTCGTAATAATTTAAGACAATTGGATAATTACAATCGATGTTATCGATCAAAAAGTTACAGCAGCTTTTGGTCAGCTTTCGTAAAATTCAAAGAGCAAATATTAAATTTTGTTTTAGACTTGGGAAAACGTTTACTGAAACATTTCAAATGATAAAAAAAAGTATATGGTGATTAGTGCCTATCCCGTAGGAATGTGCATGAGTGGTTTAAGCGATTCCAAGAAGGTCGTGAGGACCTCTGTGACGATCAGAAGTCGGTCGTCTTCAGAAGTCAAAAATAAAGACAATGCTGATTTGTTTTTACGATTCCGAGGGTATTGTACACCGAGAGTTCGTCCCACCTGGCCAAACGATTAGTGCTGTGCTTTTATTTGGAAAGCTTCAAATACCCATGAAAAAACACTGGTTTCAGGACATTCAGCTATCCAAAAGGCGACGGCCGATATTCTCAAGAGCATTCCGAAAAACGACCTTAAACACTCATTTGAAATGCTAATTGACCGGGCTAAACGCTGTATCGAAGCACAAGGAAACTACTTTGAATAAAAAAATATAACTTTTGAAAAATATTAATTTTTTGTTGTTTTTTTAACATTCCTGTTTGTTTTGTGACAGACCTTGCTGGTATGTAGAATTTTTATATATGTATGGAATGAGTATGTACAGTATAGCGAAATACTTAATGCCCATAAATGTCTGTAAATATGTACAATCGCATTGGTAACTATTCGATGAGAGCGCAGATACGTGTTTTTTGAAACATACATGTAATCCGTAATTATATAAAAATAAAATAATTTCGGAGAAGTTGAAAAAAAGTTACAGCTGCTCAAAAATTAGTGAAAATAATGAAGAAATTCGCTATATTTTGAAATTTTTGTATAAGAAAGAGAAGAATGACACGCCATGACAAGCCACCAATGAAGTTAACGGAGCCGATGCGGTATCAGTTTGTATAGCACAACAATGGTTTGCTTGCTTCCGTTCTGGAAATTTCTATGCAAAAGATGCACCTTGCTCTCGTCGACATATCGGTTAAAAAGTCGAGGAAATTATGGAAAAGATTGACCAGGACCGTCACATAAGCAGCCATGACATCGCTAAGGAACTTAACAATCATCATCAAGCGGTTTTGAACCATTTAAAAAAGGCTGGCTATAAAAAGAAGCTCGTCGTTTGGGTAAAACAAAATTTGTCTGTGAAAAATATAATGGATCGAATTAACATCTGGGATTCTTTGCTGAAACGAACGAACCATTTCTAAAGCGAATGGTAACATGAGACGAAAAGTGGATCAAATACGACAATAATGTGCGAAAAGATCAAGGTCCAAGCGTGGTGAAGTTCAACAAATGGTCGCAAGGCCAGGATCGAAAGGTTATGCTGAGTGTTTGGTGTGATTCTAAAGGAATCATCCACTATGAGCTACTCCGGCCTGGTTGAATGATTGATTCTACATTTTACTGTCAACAACTGATGAGATTGAAGCAAGCAATCGAAAAAACGGCCAGAACTGATCAACAGAAAGGGATTCTTCTTCCATCAGGACAACGCTAGACCATTTTTGATGACCGCAAAACATGGGAGAGCTTGGCTCGGATGTTTTGATGCATCCACCTTGCACCATCGGACTACCATTTGTTTCGGTCAATGCAGCACTCCCTTTATGGAGTAGAGTTGGTTTTAAGAGAAGCCTGTGAAAATTATTTGTCGAAGTTGTTCGTCGAAAAACCAGAAAAGTTTTATACTGATGACAAAAAGTGGTCAACCAAATAGGTGCATATGTATTTGGTTCATTAAAGTTTATTATAAATAAAAAAAAAATAAGTTGAAGTTTGATTAAAAATACGAAAAGTCTTTTTCGACTATCCATAGTTAATACAGTTGTGTTCAGTGACAACGACGCGAAATATTTTTGGTTCTGTGTTAAATGTCATCGCGACCTGTTGCTTTTGTGAAGTTAAGTTTACAGACTTTAAGAATTTACTGAAGAATGGAATCCAGATATTGGGTAAGTATGCAAAATCAAATCCTGGATTCTAAATCCACACTTTGCAGTCAAAACAATCCTTTTACATTTACTTGTCTATATAGACAGCGTGAACAAATGGTTGCATCCAGTGACCCTGAAGATGAAGCAAGCTTTGATGGCGATGCTAACTTTAAACTGAAGGAAGAAGAAAACTTATCTCAATCAATCAATTGCCAGTGGCCGGAGGACGTCGGTGAAAGAACTGTAACTTATTCCACCGAATTTTTTGTTAAAGATCATCTGATAAGCTGGAAGTGAAAATATTATTGGAACAAAAACGGAATGACTTCTCATGCTTTTCATCGTATTTCGCAAATTCGTGATACCTTTGATTAAAGTCTTACAGAAGTTTTGAAAAAGAATATGATTTACTACAGCAATTTGAAAGGAAACGCTGTCTCGAATGTTTTCTAGCTATAGATGAAATTGAATTCGATGTCTACCTCGGACTTCTTATTCTTCAGAAGCATTATTTTTGATTTTTATATTTCTTTAATCTTTAATTATTATATAATGAACATATATATCTTTTAGGAGCTTACCGCTCATACGGTGAAAGTCTTAGTTCACCGTGGCATAAATTTCTTGGTAATTTTATTTTGAGAGCAACTAAGCCTTCATAACTATTTAGCATTATTTCCCGTGTACCAGTATTTGATGATTGGCAGAAAGGATGATTAGAACAAAGGGGAGATAAACTTCCGAAATGCGAACAGCTTATTTCTTTCCGAGGTAGACGTCCTTTCAAAATATATTCTGACACCGCGTTTTGTCTGTAGTTTCAAATTTAGGGGAAACTTTAACATAGTCAGATAGAGGAGTTCGAGTTCAAATTACTTTTGCACTAATATTTTTCGTTATATAGAGCAAAAATAGTTTTAATTCAATATTAAACTTATTGCCCAATTCTATTCATTTGACGATAACAAAAGGGTTGCAAGCAGTCAAATAATCAGTGTTACCTTATCGACATCTTTTGTAGTTGAACTGAAAGATACCTAGAAAAATAAAAATAAAGATATTATCTGGTCACACCTCCAACCGTAAGTTCTTTTTCCAAATTTGCTTTCGTCAATTTGTACATTTTTCCTAGGGCCACCAATTTCACCTGCCCCCTCCAGATGTTGGACATACCGCTTTACGGCAGTAGTTATAACCAGTCACATATGGTAGCGCTAGTCCTGACTATGCTATTTTTTCGCACTTCCTTCTGCGACCAATGATATGCGTAGCAAAACATCACATAAAATATTTGGGGTAAAGTTATTTTAGTGTTCTCGAACCAAGTCCCCTTGGACAGTTTTTTTTGGAAAATTTTTCTCCTCGAAGAAGGAAAAAAATGCTTTTACTAAGTGCATAACTTGCCAACAATCTGTTTATCCACCGGACGGCAGCGTTAATCCGGATTAACTGCATTGTGTTCAAATTAACTGAATTAATCCGGATTAATTATGTAGTTAGTGAAGATAACTCCGTTCCTAACTCCCATTTAATCCTCAAAATTTTAGAGAGTTATCTGCATTTTCGTTGGCAGCATTGTTAAGAATTTCTGATTTTAATAAGTTTTATGTTATGATGTTATATTATGACCAAGTTCTAAAAATAACGTGTTAATATGGTTTTGTATTAAGAAATGGTTTTGTAAAAATTAGTTGGCTAACAACCGCAATGTTTATCTTCTATCCATTTTCACTGAAAATTTTTCAAAAATGACAATCAGCTGTTTATGAGAGTTTCAAACTCGCCGTCTGTCACCCACAAATTTGGATTTAATTAAGAGCGCACTTAATCGGGATTGACGCTGCCGTCTGTTAAGGCTATAAAAATAAAATTTTTTGAGGTATTGTCAGTGTTAAAAACATAGAAATCATAAAAATTGGAACGATGGGATTGTCATCACACGTTGACTAGTGGGGAACCGATAAAGCCAATAAGGCTAGTGCTAGAAGAAAACGTCGGTGACCGTATACAATGTTTACGTAAATGATATATATGAGAACAAGTCTCTCATGCAACGTGCGTACGCTCTGAGATTCTATCATCGACTTGGACCACTATCCTGTTGCAGCCAAAACGCACGTCAACCAAGACAATGAAGGTTAGAGGTCGAGAAGCTGCAATCGTGTTACAATCGACCACTTCACGCCCGGGATGGGAAAGAAACCGAGAGTTGAAGAGGGAAGACAGACGCAGACAAAAAAAGAGCTTGACCGCAGAATCTGGGCCAACTACCGTAAAATTAGTCTCCTAAATATTGTATATAAGGTTCTATCGAGCATTCTGTGTGAAAGAATAAAGCCAAATGTTGGAAAAGTTGATTTCAAAGCTGTTTTTGACAGCATGAAAAGGAGTTGCCTTTATGCAACTATGTATGGATTTGGTATCCAAGCCAAACTAATACGGCTGTATAGACTGACGTTGAACAACACCAAACAAGGTGGACAAGGAAGCAAACCAAATCGGCCCGGTAGTGAGCGAGGGCAAGACGAAATATCTCCTATTATCAAACAGACAGTCGTCGCTCCCGCGAATTGGCTCTGTTGATAGTCTCAATTTTGAAGTCGTAGATAACTTCGTCTATCTTGGTACCAGTATTATCACCCTCGGAATCCAACGCAGAATAACTCTACATAACAGATGCAAGTTCGGACTGGGTAGGCAATTGAGAAGTAAAGTCCTCTCTCGACGAACAAAAACCAAACTCTATAAGTCACTCATTATTCCACCATTTTGCTATATGGTGCAGAGCCATGTGCAATGGCAACATCTCATGAGTCGACGTTACGAGTTTTCGAGAGAAAGGATGATTTATAGTCCTTTGCACATTGGCCACGGCGAATACCGCAATCGATCGGATTGACATAGTTCAGCGATTTAAGAGACAGTGGCTCTGAGGGTGTTTCTGGCAGTTCCCGCCAGGGGAAGGAGAGTGGAATGAAGAGATTGGGTGGAACCTGACTACACGTGGAATCTCCAGTTGGTGCCAAACAGCGAAAAGGAACAACGACTTGTGCGCTATTGTAAACTCGGGTATAACCGCGTAAGCAGTGTCTATGGCAATAAAGAAGAAGAAGTCTCTCAGTGTTTGAGGTTACACACGCTATTATTTCTTTAAGAAAGCGCTCATTTATTGGAACTGCCGACATCGGATTACTATAGCATACATATAGCTCCCATGCAAACTTTAATCATGTCCTTAAATGACATATCTTCATGAAACTTCACAAACTTGATTTAAACTATTACCCAAGGCAACAGTATAATTTTCGAAGTTTTTGTTCAGATTGGACCTTTATAGCATATAGCTGTTATATAAAGTGATGGTTCAAAATCCAGTCCTTGTATGGCTAACTTTTTTAGCTGACAATACATCTTCGCATATTTTGGTATGATTTATTGCCCAAAGCAACAATATTTTCTCCGAAGAAATTGTTCAGATCGGGCTACTCTATCATATAGCCGTACAAATTGATCGATCACAATTAAGTTTTTGTATGAAGTCTTTTGTATTTATGGATTTCTTGTTTCTTTATGCTTATGTGAAAAATAATTCCGAGCCGTAAAAAAACACCCTGTAATGTATTGCTTGGTTACCTGGCCATCATTAGACACTTATTTGGCTTAGTAACTTAATTTCAATTTCGGTCAATTATTATGAATTACTTTCTAATTAATGATCGGGAAACACGTAGAAGTTTCTGCTGAGCCGAAGATGCCAATCAATGCGCTGTGTTCACCAATAATTTGCTTATTTATATATTGGTTTCCACCAACAAACCGCTTATTAATTGAAACATGAGGTTTGCGGCGAAATATGAAAAATGCAAAATATGATTACTAATTCTCATTACAGTAGGTGTGTTGACACTCTTGAAGCCGCCTTGTCGCGCCTAAAATTATACACCTCGCTAAGAAATGCTAATTTAGTGGCGTCGAAACTGTTGAAAACGCAAAATTCTCCGCCACTTAGCTCTTCCGCGCGCCTGCCTTTGCCGACGAAGTGATGAACCGAGCCGCCGTTGATGTTTATGAATTTCATTAGCATAAATTGAATGGCGGCAGCAGCGTTGGTGGCGCCTCGGCTGCTGTTGTTGTGGGCGTTCGCTGCGGCTTGTATAGATTTGCAGCTACAGATTAATGGCTAAACACTGTTTATCTATTCATGTTTACTTATTTATTTATGTGTGCGCAAGTAGCATAATTAAGTAAATTACATAGATTACAATGCATTAATTTGAATTATTTGCAGGCGCAAGTTTGGGAAGAAAATGAAAGGCCACCGTGGCGAAACGTATTAAAAGCAGGTGAGGATGGTTATAGGGGCTCCATTAAAGTCAAATTGTAAGCTTAATTTACGAGCAGTATTTGCATTTTTAGCAGATTGAGGCAACAGGCGGCTCCATCATCAGGCAGTGTTATTATTGACGATACGGAGCTGACTTATCGATGGCTTTTTGCTGGTTTTTGCACCTATATCTTGTTAGAGCCTTTTCTTAGCACTTTATATTTCGATAAATTTATTCTTGGTCCCTAAATGCTTTTTTCTGCATCATTTAATTCAATCAATTCACCTATTAGATTGACTTCTACTCCTATAATACTTCTGAAAAATATTTTTCCGAAGGTAAGGTCGTGGCTGGCCTTGTTATGGTTTTGCCCTGATTCAGGTGGTGGTTGAAACTCTTCAAACCATATTTGATAGTCGTCTTCCAAGAAAAGAAGTTCCCGTATACAACACCCAAGCGCTCTTTGCAAGATCTTTTTTACCAAACTCAAGAGTCGATTCACCGACAGATCTTGCTCTTTTTTAATTTTTCAAGAATCCACTCACAACACTGCTTACTACCGTCAAAACAAAGCTATGAGTTCGATAGTATGTGACTCTTCCGTTGCGCCATCTGGCGTTTAGACTAAGTACTTATTACGCTGTCCTCATGAGCTCTCCACTCCAGCGTAAGTAATAGAAATTAGTTTGATTTAAGAAAATAAATCTAAAATTTAAACTCTTTCCCCTTTAACTAGGGACCAACCACATTATTTAGGGATGCTCAGCAAACATCACTCGACAGTCTCAAATGTAAGCAACTACACTACCCCTAAAATACCACCAGCTGCTACATTTATGCGCTTATCTTATATCAATAAGCAAAGTATTTTAGTATCCTAAACCAAGCAAACAAACGACCGTCGCTCAAAATGCCATTCGTGTCGCCCCGGCGTTCGCCGCGACCATGGTCAGTAGAGATATCCATTTGGGTCGCCTTTTCTTGCTCCATTCCCCAGTGTGTTCGGTCGAGTGTAGTACGCCAGCTACAACCTTCTAAACCCAAGTGACTTAAGAAAATTGAGTATGAAAATATTGACATAAAAAGCATGTGTACACATTGGCCCTAACCCCAACCCACTCTCGCCCCTCATTCGGCTTCGGCACACTTGTTTTCACAGTTATGCTGGCGTTGCAATGCCAGTTTTCTTCAAACTTTTCACACCCACTACTACCACTTCAGTTGTGTACTTTTTTTGCGCACTGTTACAAAATATTTTGCTCTCAGCAGCCATTTTAAACGGTAAAGTGAGTAAAGTATGAACGGATACAAAGCGTAAAGCACAAAAGTAAAGAGAGTAATAGCATGTATGTTTGTATATAAGGCGGGTATGTGGCATGAATGGGTTAGGTAATGCCAGGAGGAGAGGGCTCAATGAAATTGCCAAGTGTGCTGGTTAGTTTTGCATTGCGTGAGGGTGAGAATGAGGGAGTTCGAGCTGCGACTTGCAGTTGACTGACATCTGCATTATGGCGTGTTGTGTAATTCGCTCGCTTCCGCCAACTGTGGCGTCTTTTTGTGTGCAATCTATGTGTGCTTGCCGTTATGTGCGATTAGTTTAAAGATATCTTCATTTCGTTATAAATATCTGCTAATAAATGAGTTTGAAAGAGGTTTAATTTCTTGTGTGTGTGGTGGCGAGATGTGAAGAGATAACGCTTTGAAGATTTAGTGCAACGAAATGAGCAACGGACGACTTTATTAATTTGTGATAAAAACTAGAATGCAATTCAGGGTTTAGTCAAAGTAAACTTTAGGTTTTGTATATGAATTTTCCATTCAAATCACCAAATAAGATGATTGTTGGACTTAGATTTCCGCATAGCTTTTCAAGAGATTGTGGTAGCTTTTAAGAGTGTGATGTTCGTTATAACACCGAAAGATTCGAATTCGGACAGATGTAAAGGTTTTGATACGTCTTTTATAGTAGGAAGAAGCATCGAAACCTGGAGTGGGGACTTTAATCCACTAAACCCAACTTTCTCCCATCTAGTGTTTCTCCCAGGGGACCTCTGGTCTATGTACTACCTCCTGAGAGAGAAGAAGATATTAATTTATCTACTGTACGGACTAAATGACGCCTAATCTGTGGTAAATGTCTCAATCTTATCAGAATTAGAGCAGCCGCTGCGCTGACAGCTTTCCATTTTACAGAGGACTCGCAGTGCAGTCAAATTTTCCACTGTGAGATTACTTCCAAGTGTAGTTTTCAGCTTTTCTAGAGTCCTCTATCACTCTGTACACGTCGGATAATATGGACTAAAGTCATAACGATATTTATATAAGTAACCCACGTCAGTTGGAAATCCAGGTCTAAATCTATGTTGTTTATCTATCCACGAATGTATGTCCGGAATTAGTCCGCAGGTCCACCGTCCTTTGGATGAAGTTTGCCATCGCTTTTGATTTTCTCCTTTTCTTTTTGCTGCTGTAGACGTTTCTCGTTAGTTGTACTATATATTCGTGCCTCAACAGCGCTGTTTGCTATGGTTCGGAAACTACTTATTGCAGAAAGCCTATGCACTGCTTTAATTGATCTAGCATATGATTTTATGTCCAGCGCATGTATCCATATTGATCGATGAAACATATCAATGAAATTTGTGAAGCTTCCGGAGAGAATGCTATATCAGTTGTGTAGCACAAAAATGGGCGCGCTTTTGAAATTTCGACCTGTGGTCGACGTATTGTTGAAAAAGTCGATGAAATAATGGAAAATATTGACCAGGACCGTCACATAAGCAGCCATGACATCGCCAAGGAACTTAACATTCATCATCAAGCGGTTTTGAACCATTTAAAAAAGATGCTCGTCGTTTGGGTAAAACAAAATGTGTGTGTGAAAAATTTAATGGATCGAATTAACATCTGCGATTCTTTGCTGAAACGAACGAACCATTTCTGAAGCGAATGGTAACAGGAGACGAAAAGTGGATCAAATACGACAATAATGTGTGAAAAAGATCATAGTCCAAGCTCAACAAATGGTCGCAAAGCCAGGATTGACGTCTCGAAAGGTTATGCTGAGTGTTTGGTGGGATTGAAAATTAAGCATCCACTGTGAGCTGCTCTAGCCTGGTCGAACAATTGATTCTACATTTTACTGTCAACAACTGATGAGATTGAAGCAAGCAATCGAAAAAAACGGCCAGAACTGCTCAACAGAAAGGGCTTCGTCTTCCATCAGGACAACGCTAGACCACACACATTTTTGATGACTCGTCAAAAACTGGGAGAGCTTGGCTGGGAAGTTTTGATGCATCCACCATATAGCACTGACCTTGCACCATCGGACGATCATCTGTTTCTGCCAATGCAGAACTCCCTTAATGGAGTAAAGATGCCTGTAAAAAAACCAGAAAAGTCTCTGGCGAAAAAATGGAAAAACGTGGTCGACCAAAATGGTACATATTTGGTTCATTAAAGTTCATTATAAAAAAAACAAGTAAAAAGATGAAGTTAGATTACCGAAATACTCTCGCATGATAAAGTGATAATCGAGATTTCATTATCCGTCATTTACATATTTTTTTATTTTGCTGTAAAATTAATCTATGAGATAGTTTTACTGGTCCATAAGATATTGGAATAAAAAAAAGAATGCAAAACTTAATTTCCAAATTTAGTGTTTCTGAACTAACCTTTTAGTGATTTTCAAAACCTTTGGCACATGAGCCTTTATTAATTTCTTCCATTTTTCTGTATATGGAAATTGAAACGACTCTATAGAGTTCGGTTGACATAGCTATAGTAGTTTCCGAGATAGATGATTCTTGGACTAATATCCTTTGGCCAAAACTATATCTTTATTTACCCTTAGTTATGACACTTTATAGGTTTTCGGTTTCCGCCATTTTGTGGGCGTGGCAGTGGGCCGATTTTGCCCATCTTCGAACTTAACCTTCTTATGGAACCAAGGAATACGTGTACCAAGTTTCATCATGATATCTCAATTTTTACTTACAGCTTGCGCGGACGGACGGACGGACGGACGGACAGACAAACATCCGGATTTCAACTCTACTCGTCACCCTGATCACTTTGGTATATATAACCCTATATGTCAGATCTTTTAGTTTTAGGACTTACAAACAACTGTTATGTGAACAAAACTATAATTCTCTCCTTAGCAACTTTGTTGCGAGAGTATAAAAAGGGAAGAGACACTAAAAGTTATTTTAAATGTACTGCCCACATACTTCTTCTGTGAGCAACTGGTAACGAACGCAGCTCTTAGACTGAGGGAAACATCCCTATTGTTCGACTGGAATAAGAAAAGGGATTCTAAGATATTTAGCAAGTTCCCTTTTCTATCTAATACCATGGATTTTTGAAATCCGTTTGAATTAAACTTAAATTCGGACCCTCCCTTTCAGAGAAAAATGGGACAGTGGTGAGGTTGACAGAGGGATAAGCATCTAAATGGATAGATTCAAACTAGATAATTGAGTGGGAATTTGTGTCTTTTCAGCAAAATCACACTTTAGAATCGCTTTCCTACTTTTCGGACCACTGCAGTGCCTACTAAGTCCATAAACTGGATGAAGGAGTACAGACTGGCTGTTAGAATCACAGTCGATGGCATCAAAATTCCGACTGTCAACAACCCTAAGATTTTGGGGTTGCACTTGACATTCTGTGCTCTTTCACTCGTACGACTGCGTTTATTTCCAAAGTACAGAGCCGCAACGAAATCCTTTAGTCGCTTCAGACTTGCTAGAATACGGCACTATGTACGATAACATGATAGCTCCTGATGTCACCCGTCGAACACCTAGATAGTGAGGTCTGCGTGCTTCCGGTTAAGAAACTTCTTCTCCAAGTAGTTACTGCTGGGATGTTATCGCAGAAGCGGAACCGCCTCTTAACAGCATCAAGAGGATTCCTTGAACAATACGCCGATCACACTTCAAACGCAACTAACTTCAGACACGTACTGAGAGCCAATCAGAGTGAGACCATTAACATCTTCACTCCTCGCAGTGAATATCGTATTTGTACTACCAGCCATTGTAGATGACGGGTTCGAGTTGCCGCGAGAAACTAGAGTGATCCTTACGAACCTTCGTTTCGGATATTGTAGCAGGCTAAACTCCTACTTATTTAGAATTGGGTCCAACATTTCAAGTATATGTCCTACGTATAATGAATCATCGTATAATTTTAACTACCTCTTTCTTTGATTAATGAATCCTACTCGTCTAATGCCGTTCAACTTCAATGAAAAGCAAATTGAACCTTACCACACAAGAGGGGATTAGTATAAAGTCTTCTATAAGGAAAGAACTCTATTTGGAAGGTGGTTTGTCTTTAGAGATTTATTGATTGATAAGGACAGAACGAAAGAGAAATATAAGGTCTTAACAAGATCAAAGATTTTTTAAGTTACATAGGTTTATAAGGTTGTGGTAGTTTAGGATGATTGTTCTTAATGGATGGCGGAGACATGGAAGATTTATTAAACTTCTTCACCCTGATTCAAGTTTCAATTTTGTAACTTTATTGCTGAATTAGCAAAGGTATTTTAACTATATATATTATATAACTTGTGATGTTAAGGGGTGTTGCTTGTTAATTTTGGGTTGCTTAAACCGAAAGTGATGGTTAAAGTTTCCAAACACTTATGATTTTTGTATCGCATTCAAGGCGGGTAGGGGTCAAAGCAACACCATTGACTAAATGACAAAAAAAGCTGTGCGTGGTAGAAAATTTGTGAACTCAAAGTCGTAATTAGTATACCTCAAATACCCCACAGACCTCTTAGCACATCAGTCCTAAATTTTCCTTCAGATTTTTTGAGAAGTGTGATTATAAATAAGAAGCAATGCAGTAAAAATCACTTGCTGATACGAGTACTGTTACTAAAATAACTACTCGATTTAGGAACTCAAAAAAGTTACTCACACATCCGCCTTTGCGAAACAAAGGTTCTTCCCATGGCGTAAAACAAAAACAAATACACAGATATTTATAGTTGCCATACACGAGTATGTGCATGTATGAGTCAACTATAAATATCTGTGTATTTGTTTTTGTTTTACGCCATGAGTCTGCATCTGGCAGCTGAAAAGCTCAACATTTTGAGAGCCTTTTAAAAGGAATTCGATATTTGGCCGTAGCGCCGTGCAAAATTGATGAAAGGTCAGGAGGCAGTCTATTGAACGCAAATGTCATATGCAAACACTTGCTTTGTGATTATCACGGTCAATACCTGCAAAAACACATATATTTGTATGTATGTGTAAGTTTCGGAGAATTCACTCGCTTTGAAATTGAAATTGAATGAAATTTTTTGAATACAATATTAATTTGGATAGGCATAAATATTTGCATAACGAAAATATATAGTATACTATAAGTAGTATAGTGGAGGAACCACATGGAGGGACCATTTGATGTTGCAAAGGCATTGTTTCATATTATGTTTGCAAGATGCTGGGCCTCGTAAACGGCAGCGATTTGACGATTTATACCCAACCAGGACCGATGAACAGGTGATGTACAAGAAAAAGCCAAGGTGAGTCGGTCCATCAAAAAAGTGAAGAGAATAGTTTTCTACACGGATACATTTAAAGCGACAAGAAATACGAGCAGTCAAATTGGAGCACACTGTATTTTATCTGCATTCTCAGAAAAACTAAATTTGTTGAAGCGTCTTTGAAAGTTCTCTTTGTTATTAGTTGCCTTTAATGAAATTCTATGATGATAATTAACATATTGAACGCTGAACCTTAAATTACGAAAGGGTAAATAGTAAGCCCTTTTAATTTCGAAAACCCATTGGTCGACATATTTTGTTTCTCTACTGGTATGACTGTCAGTCACAACAAACTAATCATTAGTATTTCGTTTGCGTTTGTCCTTCTGAAGTACATAAGACGGCGGTTTTTACGATGAGTGAAATTATTCAACAAAGAAGTTCCATTAAAGTTTGTTTGCGGAGTCAAATTTTTTGTGTCGAAATGTTCAGAATGTAGAAAAAGGTCTTTCGTGATAATTGTTTGTCGCGAGCATGTGTTTCTGATTGGTACAAATTATTCGAAGAGAGTCCAAAACGCATTGACGACGAATAACACCAAGGACGGCAATCAACATCAATTGATGATCAACAATAAAGAAATTGATGGTTGAAAATCGACGATTATGAGTCTGAGATCTTACTAGCATCGTTGGAATATCACAAGGATCAGTGAAAACCAGTTTTGAAAGATTATTTTGGCCTAACAAAGTGGAAGCACGATTGGTTCCAAAATCTCTCAATTTTTTTCAAAAACAGCGTCGCGTTAACGACTGTGAAGCAATGCTTTCCGACTAAGAAGATTTCACGAAACGTATTAATACTGACGACGGATCTTAGACTTGTGCCTAAAACCCGGAAACAGACGATCAATCGGCCGAATATCGTGGCAGAAAAAACCACGTCAAAACAGGTTAAAAATCAAGGTTATGTTGATAGATTTCTTCGTTTATCGCACTCCGAATTCCTTCCGACCGGGCAAACTGTCAACAAGGACTACTATTTGAGTGGTCTGCGTCGCTAACGCGAAGCTAGTGGTAAAAAGAGACCGAAATTATTGATTTTTTTTTTTTTAATTATGAATAAAGTCTTACGAAATTTAAACTCTTGCAACCAGTTGCTACAGAGTATTATCGTTTTGTTCACCTAACGGTTGTACGTATCACCTAATCGAGATAGACATAGGGTTATATATATAAATGTTCAGGATGCCGAGAAAAGTTGAAATCCGGTTTAATGCACATATCTCCTAATCCACAAGAAAAAATCTACAATACAAAATTTGACTACAAATCTTAAGAATACCTACGGTGTGAAAATTTGAAATCGGAGGATAAAAGTTCACTCCATATGTTTTAAAAACTACTAAAGGAACGATAAATTGAATCAAACAAAAAAAAATTTTACTTTTAAATTAGACAATGGACGTGTTTCTTTTATATTGCAGAAATCAAATATTCGATACCCGAAAATTTCGTCAAAATTTAGTATATGGCATTATTATTAAAACTTTATATATGTCACATTGTGTAAAAATAGAAAAATCGGACCAAAAAAAAATTTTTCTCAAAACGATTTTAAATTTTGATTCTTTCACTTTCCACTTTTTTCACAAATCAAGAAGCCACTAATATAACGGGTTAAAACTTTGCACGAATAATGTAATTTGTGAGTGCCATCTTATGACCAAAAATTGTTCAAATCCAATACTTTATATGATTCGTTTTACACCTTAAAGTATTTCCCTGGCTTTTATTCATGTTGGTTGCAAGAGTATGAAATGTTCGGTTACACCCGAACTTAGCCCTTCCTGACTTGTCGTATTTTTATATATGAAATTCGTACGAAGAGTTTGAAATTTCGGATATCTGATTCGGTAGCTTCAACGAGTAATGGGTTTCTAACTAATTTCCTTTAAGGTGGCATATACGAGCAGATAAAAATTTCTTAGACCCGTTTATCATACTTTATATATGTAATTTGTTGTAACAGAGATTATAAAAGTTTTGTTCACCCAAAATTAATCGAGATAGATATAGGGACCATATATAACAGTAAGTACGATCAGTATGACGAGACGATGACTTTTGGTTATACTTGTAGTTTTTATGCAAACTGGCTGATTCAAACAAAAAAAATACTTCCTATATCCTTTTATAAAAATGCTTTTGTGAAGGGTATTGTAGCTTCGTTGCAGCGAATGTGAACAGTTTTTCTTGTTTTCTTTGCGGAAAGATTAATTTGCAAATACACTCTTCAATGAATATTTTCGTTAGGTTAGGGTTTGGAACAATAAAATTCTTACCTTTGTCTTTCACTTTTTATTTTGTTATTATCACTCATCATGCAACTTAGTCAAGCAAATATAATTCTCAGAACGTCGGCGTAAAAATTATGTTAATACAATGCTACATACATACGGTGTTATACCTGAACCACTTAATATTTGCTATAATAACTATTTTGCTAAATTTTAAATTTAATAAAAGTATTCTGTAAATTACATAAATTTTCTTCACTTTTGTTAGATAAATTGTGTGCTATGCTCTCGAAAAAATCCTGAATTGAATTAATTTCATATTTTGCATGGCAAATTGAATTTCGTTGACTGAAATGGCCTCTGTGTGCGCCGAAACCGCAACAAGTGGCGAGTGTCTTTTGTTGACTCGCACGGCTGGGCCGACAAAGTGAAAGAGGAAACCATCAAGTACTACAAAAAAATCTTTGTTATTTACACAAAGCCAACGCTTAGAACGGTAGAACGTAAATATAAGCAAATTTGATTATTTATTATTCGATAATTTTCGCGCAGCCGCTTCGGTTGGCTCTACTCGCCCGTCCTGCACGTATTACTATCCCCCGAAGTGCGACCTTTTTTAAATTTATTTACAAGTCCAGCGAGTTTTTAGATAACGGATTTTCTACCTTTTTTTACCTTCTGTCGCACTTTTTCGTGCGAAATTCGCTTTTAAATGGAAATCGCGCAAACGCATTAAATGCATTCGCCGGCGAAAGGCATAGTTTTATAAAAAGTAATTTATGGCTTTTTTAGGTTTTGTTGTTGTTATAGTATATACCTACGTTGCATACAATAAAAACACAATAAAAACTTCGACTTCGCTGGAAAGTGTAACAAATCATAAAGAATCCATAAAAATTTTAATATGTGTTAAATTGTTTTTTACCACCGGTTGCGAAAAATTTATGACCACCATTTTAATATATTTAATATCGGAATAATTTGGGCACGAAAATATTTCGCTTGTGTGTTGGTTAACCTGGGCTTGAGGGCAACACAATTCTTTAAAGCTATTTCATATGATGAAAGTCAGTTTTTATGCTCAGCGATAAATGGATAGAGTCTCTGATTGCAGTTGGGCTGCAATAGTAGTATAATATATACCATATACGAGCATAAATGTATTAGGTCTAGAAAAAAGAAATCCAATATTTTAAGAATATAATGAAGATTTTATTTAGCATAACTACTTGACATTTTAAAAGTAATTTCAGACAGCCTCTTTCATACAAAACCTTAAAGAAAAATTGGGTCAGTCGATTATCACAAATTTCTCCTGAATTTTTATCAGCAAAATTATTCTCTATAGATTAGCAACAGGTAGTATGTACTTGTTTCAAGGGCCGCTCTGTAAGGTGGTTGCATAAGAAGCTTCGAACTAAAGCTCATGGTCACTATCTATAGGTATGGTCTAGTATGGTTATGATGGAATACAAATCCTTTTCTCATGACCACATCTGACTGTTTCTGGAACTGCTTTTTTCAAATGGTTCAACTTCTGACAGTACAGATCGGAATTAAGGAAGGAGAGCAGCTCATAGTAAATGTTTTCCTGTCAATTCCACCAAACATATAGCGAAATCTTCCAAACCATCAATCCTGGTTTGCCGCCATTAGCCGGCTTAACGATTCAACATCGACTGGATTTTCTTCTTACTTCTGTGCATCTTTGACGCGTGCTCAAACAATACTCAGTAGCAAAACTGTCGAAAACTTATTATACATAGTATTTATACAAATTTATCACTCATAAAAACAAATTGATATTTCTTTAGTGAGAGGCTAGTAGCATAATAACTAAAAGACAACACCTCACCATTTCCCAAAATATCTGTTCAATTGCTCTGACAATAAATTACAAAACAGTTGCAAAATATTTGTGTTTATTCTTGAGACAACTCGATCGATCTAGCACTGCGCCTTGTGTTTTAGAGACGGCTATATGTATCCTTTTTGTGACGTCTTGAGATAACTATGTATACTTCCTGCTAGAGTGCAGTCGATCTACTTCGGCCATTTGGACGTAAATTCTTCTTTAAGATACAAGTTTTTGATATTCGGATGATAGATGGTATAGGCCCAAAATTATCGTTCACGATTTTGATTTGTGATGATGGCAAATATGCAGCGTCAAGTTTTTATATGAACGGGTCCAAACTATAATTGATAGGCGTGTCTTTTCCACAAAATTAGATATCAGAATCGCCTTTCGACCACCAGATTACTGCAGTGAAATTACTAAAGTCCCTCAGGAATACAATGCTTTCATCCGTTAGTGGAACTAACGAACTATTTAAATGACAAAAATATTATAGATATAGTAGACGCATATTAGCCGCCTATTGAAATTTAAAAGGAATTCCGACCTTTTTTAGAAATAGCTTCGAGCAAATGACGCATAACAATCAAATAGTATTCCTTGTTGACAGTTTGGCTGATCAATGGGTATTTGGAGTACACCACACCTCGATAATCGAAGAGAACTGTCAACATAGCCTTGATATTTGACTTGCTTTGACGTGGGTTTTTCGGCCTCGGCTCACCTTTGCCACGATAATTGGCCGATTGATCGTCTGTTTCCGGGTCGTAAGTATAGATCCAAGACTCATGGCCAGTAATAATACATTTCATGATATTCTGGTAGTCGGAAAGCATTGTTTCATAGACGTTAAAGCGACTATGTTTTTCGAAAAAAATAGTGATTTCGGAACCAATCGTTACTTTCACGTTTCGGTGCCGGAAATTTGATTCCGCGCACAAAATTTAATGAAACTTCTTTATTGAATAATTTCACTCATCGTAAAAATCGCCGAATGCACTTTATATAATTCAGAAAGACAAGTGTATAATAAACACTAATGATTATTTTGACATGACATTTGGCACATATGGCACTGATACTAAGTCATATAACTTTTCGAATCGATCAACTTCAATACAAGTATGTGGTTCAGATCACTGCAACTATTATCATGTTTTGAAAGTAGGCATACAAGGTCTGTCGCAAAAGAAACAGAACTTTTTAAATATAACTGTTTCTGGTGGCGCCACCTATTGGTGGGTATATGAAATAAAAAGTTTGATCTCTTGTTGACGTTTCGTAAAAATTTTAAGACAATTGGATAACTACAATCGATGTTATCGATCAAAAAGTGACAGCAGCTTTTGGTCATCGGTCGTAAAATGCAAAGAGCAAATATAAAATTTTGTTTTAAACTTGGAAAAACGTTTACTGAAACATTTCAAATGATGAAAAAAGTTGATGGTGATCAGTGCCTATCCCGTAGTAATGTGCATGAGTGGTTTAAGCGATTCCAAGAAGGTCGTGAGGACCTCTGTGACGATCAGAAGTCGGTCGTCTTCAGAAGTCAAAAATAAAGACAATGCTGATTTATTTTTACGATTCCGAGGGTATTGCACACCGAGAGTTCGTCCCACCTGGCCACACCATTAATGCTGTGTTTTTCCTTGGTGTTATGAAGCGTCTTTTGTCACGCATTCGTCGTGCTCGACCTCAGTACCGTGAGGCAGGGTCCTGGCGCCTGTTGCACGATAATGCGGCGTGTCATCGGTCGACGCTTGTCACTGATTTTTTGACAAAAAACTCCATATTGACCATTAATCACTCACCCTACTCACCTGAGCCGGCACCCTGTGAGTTTTACCTATTTGCGACGCGACGACCGATATTCTCAAGAGCATTCCGAAAAATGACCTTAAACACTCATTTGAAATGCTAATTGAC
Organism: Bactrocera neohumeralis; assembly: GCF_024586455.1. Taxonomy (NCBI): domain Eukaryota; kingdom Metazoa; phylum Arthropoda; class Insecta; order Diptera; family Tephritidae; genus Bactrocera; species Bactrocera neohumeralis. The sequence goes on from NC_065921.1 coordinate 37,693,875, forward strand.
CGGGCTAAACGCTGTATCGAAGCACAAGGAAACTACTTTGAATAAAAAAATTTAACTTTTGAAAAATATTAATTTTTTTTGTTTTTTTTTTTAACAGTCCTGTTTCTTTTGCGACAGACCTTGTATATCAAATTCGGATATATTCAGAATATATCTGAACTATATACATGTTCTATATGAGCTAGTGTACGTAATAAATCAGCTGTCTAGTAGAAAAAGAATGTGCTTAGCTGCAGTGAACGACACAGACAAGACCCCATCATCAGATCCTAAGTAAAAAAGAGAACTAAGTCAGAGGGAGCAGCTGCAAATAAATTAGTATTCGGTTTTAGTGTGTGTGTGTGTGCGTTGTGTAATCGTCAGTTAACTGCAGAATCATGTTGAAGCGCAATGAACAGGAGTGTCAAAACCGCATGAAATTGGTAAAGGAAACGGAAATAGCTGTACGTCATAATGGCAATGAACGGTTCAGTAGCGGTTGGGAAAAACCACAAAAAACGTTTCACAACAAACGCAGGGCCACCGAGAATTTATATTAGCAGTCAGCTTGCTTGTTTGTCGGATTGAAATGTAGGAACATGTTTGACAATTGGAAAAACTCATCTCTTTGTATATGGTATATACATTAGGGTGATTCAAAAAAAAATTTTTTTTTTCAATTGGTACTCGCAAAAATAGGTTCCTAGACACCTCTAAGAAAGCCTCTCCAAATATGAGTTTTAATTGTAACGGGAAGGTCCTCCGCCTAACGGTTTTCTATTTTTTCTTATTATCAGATAGAAAAATTTATATCTCGCTTCCAACTACTTGAAAAAATATCTTGTTAATTAGGTTTTGTAGGAAATTGAATGCTCTAAAATATGGTCTCTTATGATTTTTTCGTAAACCCAACCGTTTAAAAGAATTTGAATTTGAATTTAATTTTATAACTCAATGAAAAAAAATTATTATGAATGATGATACACATAGTTTTGTAGGAAATTTACTGCTCTATAAAAATGGTCTACTACGATATTTCGATTAAGTTAAGCGTTTACGAATCATCGTCAAACATCAATGCATATTGTGGATCAAAAAAAAATTTTTTTTTTCGTTTGGTACTCTGAAAAATAGGTTCCTAGACACCTCTTAAGAAAGCCTATAAGTTTCATCATTCATAATAATTTTTTTTTCATTGAGTTATAAAATTCGTAAGAAATGAAAAATTTTCCCAAAAATAGTCAAATTTCAACCGTTAATATCTTTTAAGCTGTTGGGTTTACGAAAAAATCATAAGAGACCATATTTTAGAGCATTCAATTTCCTACAAAACCTAATTAACAAGATATTTTTTCAAGTAGTTGGAAGCGAGATATAAATTTTTCTATCTGATAATAAGAAAAAATAGAAAACCGTTAGGCGGAGGACCTTCCCGTTACAATTAAAAACTCATATTTGGAGAGGCTTTCTTAGAGGTGTCTAGGAACCTATTTTTGGAAGTACCAATTGAAAAAAAAAAAAAATTTGAATTACCCTAATATACATATATACCTGTTAGCCATGTGCATAAAAAAATAACGCTGAGCCAATATACAATGCAAGATGCATTTTAATGATTAAATAAACAATAAATGGAGCACAACGAAACGCCACCAAAGTGACGGCTTCACTGGTTCAAGGCTGCCACAAAAATACGTAAAGAAGAAAGTTTAAAAGAAAGCACTGCGCTGAAAGCGTTAAGCGAACAATTGCCTACCAAAAAATTGTCTCTTTCCGATCATGGGCGTCATCCTGTTTGCTGAGCAAGTTGGCTTGGTTTTATGGTTACTACACATATCCAGATTATTTGCAATATATACATTTATATATTTGTGTGCGTCTAAAGGATTTGTTATGTGCCGCCAAGCAGCTAATCCCAGCTAAATGGACGGTCATTTTGTGGCCTTTCTTTTATACTCGTTTGCTGAGGCGCTCATGCGAAGGCAAATATTGCGGCCTGGTGCGTCCGATAGACTTTTGTTGCTCTTAACAAGTCACACACAAATAAATTCCTTATATATATATATGTATATATATATTGGGGTTTATGTGTCTTATTGAAATTGCGGTTTATTCCGCTGGTTAAATATTACGACCAAGTTTATATTTTTATTTTTTTTCTAGCGTCACGTTCAGCTTATCTAGGTAGGTCGTATATAGAGTGTTTACTCAAACACGCCAAAATTCAATACTTTCTGACTTTGCTGGTTATTAAAATTAAGTTAAAAATTATATAGTGAGTGAGAGACAAAGCGGTACACATTTTTGTATTGTGAATTATTTATTTTTTTATGCAGTATGTCGATCTTTCTGCCTGAAAAAGAAAACCCTAGTCAAAAGTCATCGTATATTGGTGGAAGCTTAAGGGGATAATGCTCCAGTTAAGCGTACTTGCCCAAAATGCTTTGTACTATTTGAAAGTTATGATTTTGGCTTGGAAGGCGGAGTAAATTCTGGGTAAATAGTAAATGGGATGTCGTATGACTTGAAGCCAAGAGACGTTGAAAGAGGATTGTGCGTGTCAGAAATGTGTCTTGAAGGCTAAAAAAGAAAGCTTTTTGCATGCAAAAAATCATATGTGAAACTTGGACAACCAACAAGGCAAAGCCATTTGGCTTCCATAACGCCACGGTAATGCTCTCTATTTGTTGGGATTGTAATAGCGTGCAATATTAAATGCTTCTAAGCACAGGTGATAAGCAAGAAAGAAAGGGCTAAGTTCGGGTGCAACCGAACATTTTATACTCTTCCAACTTGCTGGAATCAAAGCCAGGGAAATGTCTTACGATGTGAAACGTCAACCAGAGGATCGGAATCTAAGCAGTTTTATATATACATACTTCATATATAACTTATACACTGACATACGTATATATTCGGCATAAGATTTGTTAGAAAAACAAAATCATTATACGTAGTCATTATAGAGAATCAATCGGGTTAAGTGAAGTTTCGCCCAATTGTATTCATTTTAGGCAAAAAAATACACTATTATGAGTCAAATACGTTCTGAAATTCTCATTGAGATAACACTAATATTTTGGGGGATATATCCAGCATAAAGTCAACGGGAAGTTCGAAAATCTTTATGTTAAGTATATGAGGGCTAAGGGAAGTATTGACCCGATTAAACCCATTTTGGATACATAGAAATACTACTGTAGGAAGAGAATTCTGTCTGAATTTCTATTGCATATCTCACACATTGAACCATATTTTTGATCAAAAGTCAACTATAAGTACCGGGGTCCAAATATTTGGTACCTATGGACTTGAACATTTTCTTTGGATTTGCACAATTTTTGGGTATAAGGTGGCCTACACTAAAGGCATTATTACAGAAATTCAGCGAGAAACTCATTCTAATAACAACATCGTATTCATTTGCCTGTAATGGATGGTATTGATGCCATACTTTCCTTAGTTTGACATAAAGTTCTGTTAACCCCCTGAAAATGTTTTCCAAGCTATGGTCGCTGCAAGTTGTCAGTGCGTCCTTATAAAGTACGACCTCGTGTTTTAAGTATTTTATTACATTTTTGTTTTGTCTGTATAAATAGATGAGTTTAGCAGCGGAAACTCATATAAAAAATTAATTATGCGATGCATAAAAGTCTCTTGAGTAAAGAAATATCGAAAAATTTTAAAACCAATTAAAGCGCTGAACTTGCGCTATCAAGTTCCACCAGAGTTAGAAAAATAGTTGAAATTTACGTAAAAAAACCAACAACACTTAAATAAACATCACAGCAAATATGGAAAGAAATGCATATCCCTTTATAGATATGCTCTAAGTGTACGAAACTCTCAGAATGTGGCTACCATATGCAGGTAAATATACAGCTATGCACAGAGAAGTAGCACACTTACCATACAAGCATTTTTTTGAAACCCTACTGTGTTTGCTATTTTTTTGTCAACATATAGTATTTTGTATTTATTTTTTCGAAACTTGTTTTAGATGTGATATTATGGTATGTACATAAAAAAGAACAAACACTAAACTAAATCAACTTCTTTTTGTTTGAAATCTTTTTTGTTCAATGTCCAACACTTTTGGCTACACACTTCCAGAATTCTGTATATATCTTTTATACTCACCACCCTGTTAGTGCTTTGTTGTATGGTCCAATTTTCCAAGACCGTTTGACAACTGCGAGGTAAGCTCTCCACCAGTTTTTTTGCATCTGCTCCATGGAGTGGAATACTAGGCATATTTCGAATCATTATTATGTACTCCATAACATGATATGGCACCCTACACCATGGAATTGACTCAACCATGTCTTACAGTCTTTTTGGTGTATCTTGAAATTGAGGATTGGGCTTTCGGACAATAAACATACGTTTTACTATGGAGCCCAATTCGATTTACTTTAGTTTCGTCGCTCCATAATACTCTTTCCAAAACTTTTATCACTCTCTTCATGAGTCTTAGAGAAAATAATCTGCGCTTTTATATATTTTGTTTTTATACCCTGAACAGGGTATATTAAGTCTGTCACGAAGTTTGTAACACCCAGAAGGAATCGTCGGAGACCCAATAAAGTATATATATATAAATGATCAGTATGTTGAGCTGAGTCGATTTAGCCATGTCAGTCTGTCTATCTTTTAGAGCAACAATGTAACCAAAAATTGATTTTCGGAAAAGGCAAAAGAACAGCTGGTACGACGTATCGCGGCGGAGAGAAAACAGACTGCCTACCTCGCAACTTTATCGACCACAAGAAGTGCGGGACATACCGTGAGTTCAAGAGGGAAGCGAGACGAATTTGCATACAAAAAAAGAAAAAGAAAACGGCCGAAATGCGTGAGTACGATGAACTTAACAAGCTGGCTGACAGGGCTAATGCTCGAAGCATAATATTGTAGAACCTTCAGAGGTGATGTAGAGACTGATACTCTGAGCATGCTGAAATGGAACTTCCCCAGCCCGTTGAATGATAGTGAATTAATGAATTAACGCCAGGGGATGGGGACTCCCTAATCGATAACAATGGATCGGACGTTCCATTGCTCGACCATGAAGAAGTTCGAATAGCAATTACCTGTCTGAAGAACAACAAAGTTCCGGGGACCAATGGATTGCCGGCCGATAAAGAGCATGCATCAGCTTCCTTTTATAGTATGGTCGGCCGAAAGCATGTCCAACGCTTGAAACTTAAGTGTGCTCTGTATAATCCACAAAAATAGAGACCACACAATTTGTGAAAACTACCGTGAAATAAGCCTCCTTAAGATCGCAAATAAAGTTTTATTGAGCGTATTGTGTGAAAGGCTGAAGCCCACCGTCAGCAAACTGATTGGACCTCATCATCTTTTGGCGGTTGTGTGAGCTGACGTTGAGGAATACCAACAGCTCCATCAGCATCGCAAAGGACCTCTTCGAGCTTTTTGATACCAAACGAGGTTTCAGACAAGGCGTCTCCTTATCGTGTGACTTTTTTAATTTATGTACTGCTGGAGAGAATAATTCATAGATAAGGTACCATTGTTTACAAGAGCGGTCATAACAGTCGCACCCTTACTTCTGCTTTCTCCAGGCTGGATAAGGAAGCCAAGCGACACGTCACTGTTGAACGTCAAAACTTTCCAGGCGTAGATAATTTCCTCCATCTTGGAAATAGCATCAACTTTGAAATCCAACGCAAAATCAGTCTTGTCAATAGGCGCTACTTTGGACTGAGTTGCAATTGAAAGGTAAAGTCCACTCTCTCGGCGAACAACATGCGGAGGCATGCACAATGACGTACTCTGATGAGTCGGCCTTAAAAATGTTCATGATAAAGGTTTTGCGGAAGATTTTTGGTCCTTTGTGCATTGGCAACGGCGAATAGCGCAGTCGTTGGAACGATGATGTACAATATATAAGACGACATTGACGTAGTTCAGCGAATTAAGAGACAACGGCTACGATGGCTAGATCACGTCGTCCGAATGCATGACAACGCTCCAGCTCTAAGAGTATTCGACGCAGTATCCGCCGGGAGCAGCAGAGAAAGAGGAAGGCCTCCAGTCCATTGGAAAGACCAGGTGGAGGAGAATCTGGCTACGTTTGAAATCTCCAATTGGTGCCAAACTGCGAAAACGAAGAACGACTGGGGCGCTGTTACGAACTCGGCTATGACCGCGTAAATGGAGCGTTGCCAAGCGTGCTATTTCTTTGAACGGCTACAATATGAAACTATTTGCATCAGCAAGTGTGCTATTGCTCTGTGCATAGCTGTACATATATGCTAAGTCTCTGTACCTTTGTTACATAATTATATATGTTCTCCAGCGTGCATGTGTATGTTTTACTTACGTTGGTGTGTAGACGGTTATGTTGCCATGTTTACGTTTGGTGTATAAATACTCCCCAGTGGGCAAACATCGAACACGTCGCACTGATTTAGGCACTCAGAGTCTAGTGACTGAAGCACATAATACTCTTAAATACACAAAGTCTCGTATTTACATATGCACACATACACACACATACACATGCAAACGGAATAAAATTATAGAAAAATACTTGTTTTCCTTCCATCTCAATGGTAAGTGTAAATATCAACAATCCGACAAATGTCACAGCTGAGTTGCATAATAAAATGCAACTACAACAAAAGTGTCGGCTTGAGGACCAGAGTTGAAATGCCATCGGCTATAATCGTATTGCCGGCGTTGTTATTGTTGCCGGGTATAAGCATGTGTACACACACATGTATAGTGCTCTTAGTATGATAAGAAAGTGAAAGTGAATGCGAGACTAGAAAGCGCTGAAAGAGAAATTCTTTGAAAAGTTATTCATTCGTTAGGGAAGAGTATGCAAAACAATGCTTTGACCTTTGACGCGCGAACGTTTCTTCTATTTGTGTTCAAGCGCCGGGTGCTCGATTTGATTAAGTAAATCGAAGCAATGTGCAGCTGCATGCTGCGTTGTTTGTGTTGTTGTCTGAATTGCAATCGATTTGAATTTGAAATTGTTACTCATACGCCCCGGTGGTTCGACTGTGAGTGGCATTTGATGCTTGCATTGTCGCCGTGTTTGTGTTATTGTTGTTGCTTTTTTTACTTCTAGGGCACAAGCGATGGCAGGTGAATTCAATTAAGTGCTTCGCAGATCTATTTCGAATACTGAAAGTGGATTAAAAGTAGGATTGTTTGGTGCTTCGCATGTGTATGTGAGTATGTGTACCAAGGGTGCTTGAGAGTATTCTCACTAAGTCGTTTAGTTGCATAGTTTCCGGAAAGTACTGTATATTTGATCATATTCCTAGTAAAAAAATACTTTTCAAATTTATCGCAACACAGTTTCATGTGAGGTGATAGAATTGGAATGCCTATGTACTATTGGCTTTAAAATTAAGATTTAATTGTTGTAAAAATAAATATCAGCAACATCTTTAAAAATCATCATCTAATGTATCTAAAAAATCGATTTGGATTACTCTTCCCTATGCCTTATATGTATATACTACTGTGATCAAATTGAACGGTGTTTTTTTAATTTATACTTCGCGTGTTTTTTGAATCGGTAAGTAGTATTAGTCTTCAAAACTAAATGTTTAAATCCATATATTTTCATCACTATCAAAGGAATCCCACACAAAACTGGCTAAAGGAGTGCCACTGTGGTAAATGCCACAAGGACCTACTCGCCTCAGTCCTTGTCCCGTCCATCGCATTCCTTGGACGGCGGTGATGTCAGCCTTTATTTTCACGAGGACATCAACCAGTTGGGCAGCGGTACCTTCCCAATTAAGGAAACAGACATTTCAGGTGCAAGCCCTTAAATTGTAATTCTTTATTCGTTTGCCATGGTCGTCATTGATTGATTGATTGATTAATACATGAGGAATGCACCGCGACCTTTGGTCTATTGTGCCCTCTCCTGGCTTACATAGACTCACCTAGCCCCAGCGCATTGATGAAGTTCAATAGACTACTGGGCGCTAGTGAGGCTATGCGATCCCTATCCGGAATCATTGATCCTAGGGCCTTAGCCCTGCGTCTGCAGACTGCTGTGCAGTCAATCAGCAGGTGCTCCGGGTTTTCAGGCTCCATGTCGCAGAACCGGCAGTTAACGCAAGAGGATAGGCCCATGTTGTACATGTGCCTATTCAATTTACAGTGGCCGGTGTACCATGCGACCAGTAGCCTGAGTTTGTTCCTGGGGAGGTTTATTATAACCTTGAACCTGTTCAGATTGTATCCTCCTATCAGCAACTTTGCATGTCTCATGCCACGCGTTTGCCGCCAATGCTCCTCTCTGCCCACTCCTTCTTCCTTGCGAAGTAGCTCCTTTATGGTATGTGGACCTACCCCAATAAAAGGTTCTGGTCCCACCATCTTGGTGGAGGCTGCGGAGCGGGCTAGCTCATCCGCCAGTTCATTACCGGCTATACCTCTGTGACCAGGCACCCAGATTAGGTGTACCTGGTTACGTTCTGCAAGGCTGTTCAGCCTTTCCCTGCACTCCTGCACTAATAGCGATTTGATTTCGTAAGAAGAGATCGCTTTTAGCGCCGCTTGACTATCGCTGAGAATGGCTATTCTCTCATTGCGATAGTTGCGATGGAGGTTTATTTCTATACACCGACTTATGGCAAAGACTTCTGCCTGGAAAATGCTTGGGAACCCTCCCATGGGCCTAGTGCGTGGACCCGCAATCCCCGCACCGATTCCCTCTGACATTTTCGAGCCGTCGGTGTACCACCTCAGCGTACTATTCCTCAGCAACAGTTCGAGATTGGAATCATTCCACTCGTCTTTGCTGCCGAGGGTGACCTTGAACTTCTTCTTGAAGTTAACTGTTTTCGTAGTGCCGTCCCTCGGGAGGAGGGCTGATGGTATCTTATCTTTTCCATCCTCTGGGACGAGATTACCTTACCTTTGCTCCACCCCTCTGCCGTTATTTGCAGAATTGTGTGCTTGGCTACCTGACCAATAACCAAATGAAGCGGAGTAAGCTCCATCAGAACCTCCAGTGCTGCCGTTGGACAAGTGCGCATTGCGCCCGTCATGCAGACACAGGCTAGCCGCTGCAGCTTCGATAGCTTGGTCATAACCGAAGTCTGCGACGCTATTGAGGCCCAGGCCACCGCCCCGTAAGTGATTATTGGTCGCACTATTATGGTGTACAACCATCTGAGGATCCTTGGCTTGCAGCCCCAGGACTTGCCCGCCAGCCGGTTGCACACCATTAAAGCTTTTGTTGCCTTGACCAGGGGCAGGTTCACATGCTGCTTCCACCGCAAGGTAGAGTCTAGCATCAAACCTAGGTATTTGACACTGCTGGTCATTCCTATCTCTCTGCCCCCAAGTGTGAGATTCCTGAGACCGGGTAAGGACCTACGTCTCGTAAACGGGACTACGGTCGTCTTGGAGGGATTGATGTTTAATTCAACCTCCTTACACCACATCTTCGCCAGGTTTAAACCTCTTTGTATTAGGTCACAGAGAGTGTCCTCGTATTTGCCTCTTGCTATAATTACAATGTCGTCCGCATACCTTTGGCAGCGGATCCCATGGTTAGTTAGCATTACTAATAGGTCGTCTACGACTAGACTCCATAGCAGGGGTGATACCACACCTCCCTGTGGGCAGCCTCTTGTTGTGCCAAGACGAATCCTCTTATCACCTACTGTGGTGTCAGCAACTCTGGTACGCAATACAGCTTCAATCCATCTGCGCACCGGTGCTGCCACATTCCTTTTCTCCAGTGCCTTGGCTACACTTTTATGAGACGTGTTGTCAAAGGCACCTTCGATATCCAAGAACGCGCAAAGCATCACCTCTCCATGCTCCAGTGAACTCTCTATTTCAGAGGTCATCTGGTACAGAGCAGTGTTGGTGGATCTACCCGCTCTGTAGGCATGCTGAGCCGCATGCAGGGGTGCTCTCTTTAGCACTGTCGACCTTATTTCATGGTCCACGATCTTCTCCATGGTTTTTAGTAGGAAGGACGTTAGACTGATTGGCCTGAAGGATTTCGCCAATGAGTAGTCCTTCCTACCCACCTTGGGTATGAAGATCACCTTCGATGTCCTCCATACTTCAGGGATGTACGACATTGCGAGGCTTTCCCTCAGCAGCCGAATCAGGTGGGGCAGTAAATACTGCTCCCCCTGTTGCAACAGCGCTGGAATAATACCATCCACTCCCGGAGACTTGAATCTCTCAAACGAGGCCATTGCCCACCGGATCGAGTCCGCCGTAAAGAGCTGTTTTGCGATACTCCAATCCTCGCGGGATGGCCTGTGTTCGATCACAGGTAGACACTGGTCCACCTGAACCGTCTCCGGGAAGTGCGCCCGCAGAAGCTCCGTCGCTCTGTCCTCTGCGCTGGTCGTGAATGTCCCATCTCCTCTTTTTATTGCAACTACTGCGTCGTTTGTGCCTCTGGCCAGAGCTTTATGCAGCCGGGCCGCCTCTGGCGTTGAGCTAACGTTCTCGCAGAATCTCCTGAAGCTAGCCTGCTTTGCAGACCTGATCTCCTTATTGTATAAAGTGAGATAGCTCCTATATTCTTCCCAGACCCCCGTACGTTTCGTTTTGTTGAATAGGCTGCGTACTTTTTTCCGGAGGTCTGATAGTTTCCTTGACCACCAGGGACTATTTCGCCTGTCAGTGGTCACTTTAAGGGGGCAGCTGCCATGATAAGCGTTAATGACAGACTCGTTTAGCTTAGATAGCCTAATCTCTAAGCCTGGGCCTGACACGCTGCTATCAGTCTGCCCCCCCCTGCTCAATTCCACACTTAGTATATCCCTGAAGGCATCCCAGTTCGCCTTCCGAGGGTTGCGTCTGGGGGGAAGTTATCTGACCTCTACCCTTAGCGTGAACCTTAAAATTCTGTGGTCTGACATGGAGGGCTCCGTAGAGACCCTCCATTGCGAGACCAACCCATTTGCAGGCTCATTGCTCAAGGTGAGGTCCAGTACCTCCCTCCTGTTTATAAGTAATGAAAGTGGGTTCACACCCCACATTCTCTATCACTAAGTTGCTTCCTATTATGTATTCTAAAAGGGACTCACCTCTTGAGTTGCAGTTTGTACTGCCCCATTCCACATGGTGGGCGTTTGCATCGCACCCAATTATGAGGGCAAGCCTGTGTCTTCTGCAATGCTCCACCAGCCTTTCCACCATCTCCGGGGGTGCCGTGGGTACCTCCCCTGGGAAGTAGGCTGAAGCCAGGACGAAGTCCTTGCCTTCGAAGTCCCTGGCTTGCACCGCCACCAGATCCTGCGTCAGGAACTCTGAAATACAAAAGACTTCAATGTTATTCCTGACAACTATGCATGTTCTGGGTCTATCGCTAGAGAGATCCCAGATTACCTTGTTTGACTCCGTTTTGAGGCCTTTAACCTCTCCTCTATGGACCCAAGGCTCTTGGATCAGCAGTATGCCCAGCTTCTCCACTGTGAACCTGTTCGCTATGACAGCCGAGGCTGCCGCCGCGTGGTGCAGGTTCACCTGGGCAATTTCCGTGTTCACGGCCATTATAATTTTGGTTCGAGGAAGGGTATAACCTCTTCCCCGCCGTCAATCACGCTGCCGTCCGGTGGGTCTCCTAACCCTTCAAGGAGTTCCTGCGTGGAGGGTAGCTCTGCTCCCTGACCGCAGGAACTAGCATCCGGGACGTCGATGGACGCTGCTGGCATTGCCTGTCCAGTCCGGCTTCCACTATGCTGGGACGCCACCTCGTCGACCTGCATTGCTGCTGCATCCGGGGGTTCCACAGTCTCTGCCTGTTTTTCGACACCCCCGCTTTTTTCCGTTTCAGCCTTCTCTGCTCCCTTGCTGCCAGTGGTTGCAGGTTGGGGCCGCATGACCACCGTGCTAAACCTGTAAAACAGGCGGAAGCTCGCTGCCCGAACGTATTTGTACGATTCGTCATCGATATACAGTTTCAGTCTCCAACCTATCATATCGCCTACTTTTTCCACCTTGCTGCTAACGATGCGCCAGGACGATATGCTGAGGCCCAGGTTCTGGTTTTTCACCAGACCTAAGGCGAACTCATAGGGTTTGTCCCCGCATCGAGGGAGGAACATAGTCATGCTGTGCATGATTGGCACATCTTCCGCCCTCTTCACGCAGAGGACAGGACCCTTCCAGTCCCCCAGCTTTGGAGCGAACTCCCGCAGCCAGTTTGCGGACCCCTCGTTGTTGCAGTCCACTTGTATCATCCCTCCTTTAAAATCTACTCCCAGGAAGGATGCCGCGTATTCAGCTCCCCTGAACACCTCTTCCATAAGGAGGTCCTGGAGCGCGGTAAGCTCCTCCGGTGTTAGCATCTCAGCCGGGTAGGTTTGAGGCAGTACAGCCATGCGGATGCCTTTGACAGCATCCGCATATCTGCGCCGCCCCTCCTCCACACGGTGGGGTGCCGATTCGGAAGGTTGGCCTCCGGCTGCCTTTGTGTTGCTTCCCCTCTGTCTTTTGGAGTTGGGGGGCTCCTGCGGCGTGATTTGGCCGCTCTTACGCTTTGCAGCTTGAGCGTACGTGTCCGAGGGCGCTGCCCTACCACCGCCACGCCCTGCTGGCCGTGCAGCACTGTCCGGGCCACGATTGCTGGCTCTGCCGTCTTGCGCGCGAGCTGTCGCGGTCCTGCCACGCACCTTACTTGGGGATGCGTTGCTCCCTTTGCTCCTGCTTTTTGCCATAGCCTCCGCTTCCTCGGGGGTCCTTCCTTCTCGGAGGTAGCGCAGGTACCATTTCATACTGGCACCACTCAAACCTTTCCTGTGCGGGTCGTCACATCCGCCAGGTTTGCCAGCTTCTGGAAGAGGGCGTTGCCCACCTCTTCTGCGCCACCTCCTCCGTCCACTACGAGCGCCGTCGGGCTCTGCCCGATGTGACTCACACGAGTCCGACCCGCGGCGCTCTTTGCTGCTACCGCGTCATCAGGTCCCCTCGCCAGGCGAGCGCCGCTGCATGAGGGCATGTCGTCGTCATCCTCCCTGGCATGCTCCTCAAACAGCGCCCGCTCCTCCGGCGAGAGAGCGTCAAGGAAGCTGAACTTCCGCCCAGCTCCTTGACCTCCTTTGCTCGCTGCTGCACCAGTTTCTTTATCGTTGACCGAGTCCGTTTTCCGCGTTTGTTGCCTTTTTTCCGGGTTTGTTTGTTTAGGTTTTATTGGGCTCATCTTTTCCTTACGACCCTTGGCTCAACAGGGTGAGCTGTCGGGTCTATTATTTTAATGGGGAACTAGAAGGTCCGCCACGCCAGAGCCCCTTGACGCGGTAAGGCCACAGTTACTCCCCAATTTGGCCCGGTGTTGGGGAGGCTCCGTTATACTACAGCCGAATTAACCTCCTGGCTGCAAATCATCCAATGGGCACGGAAGTCGCAGCTCTTGGTTGGCGCACGCATGCGGCACCCGACAACCTGCCTGGGCAGTGCCAGTCGGCACCACCCACACCGGTTGGGGGATGCCGAGTATGCCTTACGCCTAAGCCCCTGCACCGCGGCAAGGTGCCTACCATTCGCAGAGGTCATCAAAAGGGGGGTTTCTCATTCGAGGCTGGTTGTTATTTTTCATTGGGGGGCGATTTTAACGTGTCGGGTCCCAAACCCAGCGCAAAACCCCGTGTAGGGGTTGTTTCGCCATCTCAATTTAGATCGTCTTCAAGCGGATGTTTTGAGGCTACCCAGAGGATACTTGGTCAATGACCGAAGGTCGTGAGCTGCTTGAGCCTTATGTACAAGAATCATTTCTGGCCACTCCCAAGTGAATGGCGATAAGAGAACTTTCCTCTTTTACGCAAACGTCTACACATCACTTCATCCTCCCCCATATATAAATATACCTAAATTAATAAGACATCAGACAAATTAGCCCCACCTCAGCGCCTTTTGCGAGAAGTTTGATGGATCGTTTTGTACACACTCTAATTCTGATAAAAGCTTCTTTTCAGACGTGCTTCAAGCGTCAAGCAAAAGGTGAAAAGTGTGGAAAAGGGCCAGATTGGAGACCGTGGACATAGTGGATCTTCTACTGCGCTGACGGACTCGAAGGATAAATTGATACGATTGCGGGCTTATACGACTGAAACCAAGGAACCATCTTAAAGCCATAAGCTATTGTTTTGGCTTTGGGATCGCCAATTGGGGAATCCGTCTTCAGTTTGAAACAGTTGTTCAAGAATGAGCGGGACGCTAAGTAAAATGGCTCTAAACTATCGCTGTTGGAGAAGAGCGATATTCATGGATAATGAAGTTTTTTCAGGTTAACCTACAAAAGTGCAAGAGCGGCAACTGCAAACCCACTTCTTCATCTGGAATGAAACAGAGTAGATGTCTTCCTGACTCAGAAGCCGTGGCTGCACAGCTGTTGTGTTTATGGGTAGAAGCCGAAAGGCCATAGCGGCCAGTGACGCAGGTAGGACGACAACGTCCGTGCTAGTACGAAACGAACCAAAAGTTTTTCTCTTGTCATGAATTTTCAAGATTCCCTTGCGCTGGATTAGAATCTCTGGGAGTGCCTGAGATATATTGCACATCCTTTGGAGCCTTCAGAATGAACGTCACTTCTTTTTGCATAATTAATTAGTGGATATATTTGAGGTCAATTCAACTTTGTCTTAGATATATAATATATTTCATGGGATTGTAGTATCGTTTGTCATGTCTCATAAAGGTATGCATCACAGACAAAAATTCTTCCAACTTATAGCAAAATCTCTATAGATTATAATGAGCCCGTTAGCACATCACAACATATCATTCACTCAAATCGATTTTCACAATTCACCAATCACACTACTCAAATTGGAGATGCCATTTCAGTCGCTAATCAATCGGCAAATATGTATGTATGTAAACATGTACGTACTTATGCATGTGTTTGGTTGTACATAAATGTGATTTCAATATTTCCACATGTGTGAGTCGATGTCTTCCCGACTCTCGAAACGACAGTTGAAGCTCGATTTGTGTGAAATCATGCGTAATCATGCCAGAAACAATATGACACTCACATAATATGGATATAAATACATATATAAAAGTGTATATGTATGTACTTGTATGTGTTTGGCGTTTTTGTATTGTAGCCAATATTGACATCGATCAAATGGAACTTAAACTCGAATTCAATGATGTCAAAAGGAAATGACAGTTGCACGAACTCAAGTGAAAGGCAGCCAGCTCGAAACAAAAGCTTACATTTATGATTGTGTGAAAATGTCGATAAATGTAACGTATACATACATATATGTGTCCTTGGATGTATTCAACATTTTTTGCATTCACACACAAATGCCATACAATAATTGAATATAAATGGGGCTTTGTTCTGGTCTCACCGTCAAGGCTAGCACACATTTTGCTAATGGAAATATTTATGTATGCACACATTTGCTCACCGATTGCGAGCCTCAACTATTATGAGTACTTGCATATGAGGGTGGTTCGATAACTTCATATACAGACTCACTGCTCGTAGTAGCCATTATTGCAAGTGAGGTACATTCTCAAGTATGGTTTAACTGCATGAACCCTGAAAGTGATCACCATAAAAGCAAACGTTTAAAAAGACCACGAGAGAGATAACTGAGACAGTAAGTCATTTCCAAAGAACTTCGGGTCTTACGCTGCAACAAATATTGAGTATGAGAAAGTTGTCGATGCAGTCGGTGTCACAATTGCTCAATCTGGCAAAAAATTATAACCGTGAGACAATCTCATATCAGTGATTGATTTTGCTAACCGCAACTGGAAGAAGTTTACGTATTATTTCGGGATGGTCTACTCGTATAAGAAACTGAGAAACAATCTGAACAGGGATCACGACCACCTGCTCGCCAGTGAAGACAAACACTACCTTATAGGACGGAACTTAAAACATGTAAGTTATATTGACTAGGTGGAGTAGAAGAAATCAACTACAAGGCTCTATTGTGCAGAATTATTGGACTGACTCAACTACGAATTTCAGAAAAAATGGCCCTATGGCGACGAAGAAATGGCTCTTCATGACAAAGAATTTCGTAGAAAATGTACTAAAATCAAAGATAGAGGAAAGTCGCTAGGCCTAGCGAGCTGAAGGTGACTATGTTAGTGAAAATGTTATGCACAATTATTCCAAAGCTTTCGTTTTTTCCGTTGGGTATAATTCTTATTGGACCGTCCTCGTATGTATGTATATTTTTTTAATTTTTCTTACATGATGCCGGTGAGGCCAAAATTTGCACTGTCGTTACTCACGTGTTATCTTTTGGTATATCCGAATATTTATTGGGTTGATTGCAAGAATGTTGCGAAACCGTATAGAATACTTGATAATGAAAATAAGTTGTAAAGAATATGGAACCACGCACAAACACGTTCGCATATGTCTCCGAAAAATCTCTTTGATATGTTTTGGTGTTCCAAAAATATTACATTAAGCGCTTTTCAATATTCTGGATGAAAAAAATTTCAGTTAAAGTCACAAATTTTTGTGTATTTCCTGAAATCGAAGTACATATACATATCATTCATACTTATACATACATATATATATAAAAATGAATCGCAAAATGTGTTCTTTGCTAAAAGCAAAAAATAATTCAACATCGCCTGGACCAATTTGGTTAAGAGAACGGCTGCACAATCTTTTTCTAAATGTTCGTGAATGAGGTCATCAGGAAAAGTCGGAAAAGAAAATTCAAAAAGTTTTTACAAATTTTTTTAAATTTTTGTTTGTTTTGTTTTTCAATATTTTGATTTGTAAATTATTTGAATCGTTCAATTTCGGTCGCTTGATTTTTTAATCCGGCTATTCAAAAGAAAAAATTGCCGGAAATGTGAGTTTCCCAGTTAAGACGAAGAGGTCGCGCTTTTCTTTTTCCATCAACGTTTACAAACGTTTTTTATTTGTATATATCAGGCGATCGTCCGATATGTAAAAATGAATGTTGATGGTTTGTTAGTAACACTAATACTCGAGAACTGCTGAACCATTCTTGATGAAATCCAGATCAAAGATGATTGTGAAATTCTGATGCAGAGAAGATGCCATTATTATACGAAGTGATGAAAAAAAACTGTACCACTTCGGTTTTTTTTAAATGCAAAAGTCGGAAAATGATGGATACTCCATCGGCGTTCCAAATAATGGCAGAACATTCAGCATTCAATTTGGAATAGTGAATATCGAAGTTTTCGTACTATATTCCTCCATTATCTAATTGACATTCAAAAATTTCAATTTTTTTTTTTGTTCATTTGTGTTTCAATTACAGTTTGCAAACACCGCCAGTAACAAAATTGACATTGACGAGTTTTTTCTCAACTTTCGTCAGTGATCCGTTTATGAGAGCATTGCTCTATTCTGAAATACCCTGATATTATACATGAAATGCATCATCGAAGAAATGGTTACGCAGAAATGAAGGCCACGTAGTAAGTGGACATCCAGGTGTGTTCTCAACTAATGCATTAAGACGAATTTACACAATCCACCCGAAAAACAACGATTGCTTCTACCTTCGGTTGCTATTGATTAATGAACGCGGTTCAACTTCATTTGAGTCATTGGGTACTGTGAATGGTACGGTGTGTTGGAGAAGTAAGCCAGCAATTACAATTGCAGGAACACGTTAATCTCTGGAATGAAAAAGAAGTTCGCACACTTTTCGCGATGATCATGTTGACATATCAGGCTTCAAATCCGCGTCAATTATGGGATACGAACAAAAATGACATTGCCGAAGACATTTTAGATCGCCCTCGCTAAAAATTGGAAATGGTACAATTTCAGTTGATACTTCCGGTGGTTTGATATCATTTCCATCCGTCGTTTATTAATTCACGAGAGATGAACTCATCACGAATGTTCGGACATTGGCCAAATTATCGTAACTACGATTCATTAAGTGCACGCGCAATGTTAGCTGCCAAAAAGACCGATGTTAATGACTTAAACTGGAATATTCAAAGTCAAATTCCGGGAGACTTGCGCTCATGCAAATCGACCGATCGTCTTCACAATTAAGACGACGCCGTGAATTATCCAATGGAGTTTCTTAATTCTTTGGAGAGACTTGGTGGTATGCCACCGCTCATTTGCGTCTCGAAGTTGGATCTGTCGTTATTACGTTACGCAGTTTGCATGCGCCGAAGCTGTGTAATGGAACCCGACTGATTGCGACGCACCTATCGAATACAAGAGGGGGGAGAATGCTTGATTCGACGAATTCTTTTGAGTTCTATCGATTTGCCATTTCAGTTCAAACGTATTCCATTTCCAGTGAAAATTGCATTTGAGATGACAATCGAGAAGACACAAGGATAGTCGCATAGTGTGTGCCATAAATTTGAAAATGCGATGTTTTTTACACGGTCAGATATACGTGGCGTGCTCACGAGTTGGAAACCCATCCTTTCTGTACATCGGAACAGAAACCAAAAAATGTTGCTTATCAAGGTGCGTTACATTGAAAAAAATGAAATGATAAATTCAACTTTAGTTTCATTTCAGAACACATAATTTCACGCAGCACAACGGCTGCGGGGTCAGCTAGTACAAGTATAAAAAGTACGTGTCACGTTATTTGTCCGCGATGTACTCCTAAACTACTGAACCGATTTTAGTGAAATTTAGCACACTGTGTTCAGTTTGGACCAACTTAAAAGATAGGATAGTATAATCTATTTATAAATAAAAAAAATACGGTGAAAGCTCTGTTAAATGGACGCTCTATTAAGCGGATACCTTCATTAACTGGACAGAAAGGACATTGAGAAAGCAGCCTTAAATTCGTTATTTCATAAAATGAAATTTATTTGTATGAACATATTCAAAATTAAACCTCAAGTACAATCCCTTGAATTCTTATACCGATAAAAACGTGTTCGCCTTTATTCGAAAACAAAATTGTCACTGTATTGAATAGTTTATTACATGAATGATAGTATGAAAGGTATACCACCCCTACTGTTCTATAATTCCCACTGAAAACTGTTAGAACGTTTTTATACCCTGAACAGGGTATATTAAGTTTATCACGAAGTTTGTAACACCCAGAAGGAAGCGTCGGAGACCCTATAAACTATATATATGTATAAATGATCAGTATGTTGAGCTGAGTCGATTTAGCCATGTCCGTCTGTCTGTCTGTCCGTCCGTCTGTCCGTATATATACGAACTAGTCCCTCAGTTTTTAAGATATCGTTTTGAAATTTTGCAAATGTCATTTTCTCTTTAAGAAGCTGCTCATTTGTCGGAACTGCCGATATCGGACCAGTATAACATATAGCTGCCATACAAACTGAACGATCGGAATCAAGTTCTTATATGGAGAGCTTTCACATTTGACAATGTATCTTCACAAAAGTTGGCACAGGTTATTTTTTAAGGCAGCAATGTTATCTCCGAAGAAATTGTTCAGAGCGGTTAACTATAGCATATAGCTGCCATACAAACTGAACGATCGGAAAAAAGTTCTTGTATATAAAACTTTTGCATTTGACAATATATATTTACGAAATTTGGTATAGATTATTTTTTAAGGCAACAATGTAATCTCCGAAAAAATTGTTCATATAGGATTACTATAGCATATAGTTGCCATATAAACTCAACACATAGTTACTAAAAGAAATTCACCTGTGAAGGGTATACCAGCTTCGGTGTTTTCTTGCTTTGTTCTTAAATCCTTTTTATTGTCTCTCACTGTTTTTTTTAATAGGAAATGTTAAATTAAATATTTGAGAATAGTAACACGACAACTTTTGTTGCGGCAACTCTGTGTGAAAGAAAGTGGCGAGGAAAGGGTTGTGAGTGCTCGAGCGATTTGGTTTTTGTTCTTTTTCGTTTAAGTTCGACGCTAATCCAATAGTTTCTCGCTGCATGAATCCCGATCGCAAGTTGTCCAATTAGGACTCTTATATCCACTGAAAGGTGGATGTGTTGGAAGCGAAGTGTTTCCTAGACTTCTTAAAATTTACTTCGGGTCCGAAGGATCTTCGAAACTGCAGTAACTGTCCGAGCAAGCTTATTCATCTTGCAGTTTCTCGCAATAGCGCTGTGGACAGGCACTCAAACTAGTCTAATAGTATAGAAACTCGGTGCTTGCGATAAGGAGTCGAGACATCCTGTCACTAGTTTTGTCAAATTGTCAACGAGTTCAGTTAATATAGCTGCTCTAGTATATAGTCACCACTCTAAGGGAGGTAACTCCGGAGTAATAGATCTACTGCTCCTTTATTGCAACTACTTCCACTTCGAAGGCGTCGTTGTGGTTAGGTGATAGTTTCAAAGAATGTTGTTTCCACCAACCCTTGCCGCAAGCCTTTTATACATTCTGAGAAAAGCTCCCCGCCTCTCTCCTCCAGCGAGTCCTTTCCTTGCACGCCTCCCTAGACGGAATGTGAGCAGACAAGCGACGGCCGGGGCCAGGCTCGGCAACCTGGCAATCCAAGCATTTGGGATTGCAATTAAAGTGTGTGAAAATTTCAGATTACCTAGCCTCACAGTCATATGAGTATCCAGATTATCAGAGTCTGAAAAGAGCTTTCACCTCAATTCACATTCCGGCTATATCCACCGGTGATATATACAGTAAAGCATTGAGCATCATAGTTCGTGTAGTTTTGAGTGCACCACATAGACTGATGAGCCAATTTTTTCTCAAACGTGGTCTTTTCCAGCGGTTTTCACCATACAAAGATTCTGTGGAACATTAGTGGCTTCACTATAGTTATATAGTTGGAAATGCATTTTAATAACCTCGAAGTCTAATTGTGGGTTTTAACTACTGGTTTTTTCCACTTACATTTTGTATGCCCGATATTTGATTAGGCTTTGGCCATTAACCGTATTCGCTCATGATTTCCAACAGAACGTTTAAAACGCTCATAATCAGAATTTATCATTTTCTGATTGCTTAGCAACATGTTGCCAGTGAAATGTTGCTAAATTGCTGCACTGGCTGTTGCTGTGTTTCGCATGTTCTCTTCTCTCTTTTCATTCGTTGAGAGTAAGAGTTCGGTAGAGTATTTGAGTAAATCAAGTTCCAACGCGCAACGCATGCTGTGGTCGGGAAATCTGAAAGCACTATCGGTATTTCAGCTTCTTTGCCATACTAAAGTGGTGGGTTGTTTTTCAGACCTTTGAGGGTCGCACAGCTGTGCAAAAACAAACTTCCGCCTGACTGCTGGTTGTAAGTAAATACAGCCAAATGAATGAATGAAACGCGTAGTCAGTTGGTGTAATGCCAAGTCAAAATCGTACTCGCAAATACCGATATTGCAAGCGACTCTAATGAGTGCTTAGTTAACGTGCTACACTGGACCCTGCCACAAGGCACAGCGAAATTGATGAATGGACAACAACAACAACATGCATAACCATTCAATCAACTCACAATTTGGATAATTTAGGCTTGGGAAAAAAATCAATGAAAAGGTGAAAAATACAGGTGCAAAGCTGCTAGAAGTGAAAAAGATTGTAATGAAGATAGGAAAATGTGATAGGGAAGGGAGTATAGGAAATCAGCGGCGCCAATACGAACAAAAGCAAGGAAATGAAAATATTAGTTTGAAAATAGAAGAACTTAACAACATTTTTTGTTTCAATTGAAAATGGAATTACAACATATTCAAAAACCTTGTTTCAATTGAAAATGGAATTACAACATATTCAAAAAGAATAACGGGAAATCTAATATGGCGTCGGTCCACCTCTAGCGGATATTACAGCTTCGATACGAGCAAGCATTGACCCAACAAGTTTCTCCAAAACACTGCTTGAAATTTCCTCCTCCCAAACACTTTTTAACATTTTTTTTAGTTCTGGTTTACTTTTACTTTTTTGACAGAACTTATTTTTTTTTTAATATTTTATATTTGTGTAAGTCAGAGATCACTTCGTTAAAACTTAACGGAAAAATTCCATTACCGCAACAAGTACCGTTACAATGAGTGATAGAACACGTTTTCGCTAGAAATTTCTTAATGGTAAGTTACGCTTGGCCGCGGGTGTATGTACACAGGTACAAAACAATGCTTAGTGATGTCAACCAGCCAGTTATGAAAGTAAATAAGAGCAGCTCTTTTAACTTTACAGAATTACAGAACACAAGCCAACAACTGGAAGAAAGCCTTCAAGGACGATTGAGAGATCGTTGAAAACATGCCTCATTCTGGACGACCTTCGACTGCTGAAAGTATTAATAAAGTGAACGATATGAGTTTTCATGATGATAATACAGCACACATCGAGCCATGATTGTTATCGAATTTATAGCTAAAAACGTAATGATTTTTTCTTGTTCCCAGACTGAAATTGCCGCTTCGTTGAACTCATTTTTGTCGGTCAAAGAGGTAAAACAAAATTCGCTGAAGGCTATTCCAAAAAGTGCTTATGAAAAGTGTTTCGAGGACTGGAAACATCTGGTGGGGATTACTTTGAAGGCGAAAAAATTGAAAAATATACAATTTCTGTGTCCATTCTACAATTAGATTGATTGAATGCATTCTGTTCAACGACTCAGCTGCATTTTTGCCGGTGATTTCATCTGCAAATGTGTGCAGTTTGGTGATGTAGGCATGTCGCTAGTAAACAATATGTATAATAGTGATCCCAGAACACTTCCTTGGGGTACATCAATTTTTATGGGCTGTAATATAGTATATGATTGACCCCCCTTAATTAACGATTATTCTGGTAAGAAGCAACAACAGTCAGTTAGATACTATGGAAAGAAAAGTCTTGGATCGAACGCCTTGGATACGTCAAGAAAAACAGCTGTCCAAATGAACTTTTCTTCCACAGCAACTTTTTTTATGCTTGTTATTCGATGAACTTGATCCATTGTGAAATTTTGAGATCTAAATCCATATAGTTGTAATGGTATAAGTGTCTTTTCTTCAATTATGTTCTGAAGTTTTCTTATAATTGCAGTTTCAAGTAGTTAGAGAAAATAAGGCAACAGCGAGATTGAACGATATGACGAGGCCTACGCTACGCTTTTCCCAAATTTTTGTACCATAATGATTTTAGATACTTTCCATGACAATGAGGCGTATCTGAGATATAAGCAAGCGTTTATTATTGATTATGTCGGAGCTGGGGGCCTTTTTTTGTTTAAATCTAGCTTTGATAATATTTTTGTTTATTTGTTGCTGGTTGGATTTCACCTACATATTGCAATGCTGCCAGCTGCTGTAAAGTATCATGGAACAAAAAGGACAAAATATTTTTGTTGGTCCCTCATAAAAAATTTCCTCTTTTCCTTCATCGCTTTTCGCCAGGACCCGCTTGGCTTTCTGAGGAGTGTATTCGACAATATTGGTTTCCTAATTTTTTACAGCTTTCCAAAGGAAATAATCTATATTTTTGTTTAACGTTAATTTCATAATATAATAAGCTATAATTAGGAATGTTTTGTTTTGTAAATATTTTTATATTGGAGCTGAGAAGCTAATTTATTTAGTAAATTGTTTAGTTTCTTTTTATTGAGCAAATCGCGTGATTTGCCAGGATTTACGTAGTTTTCTTTTTATTTGTATGAGATTTAAAATATCTGATGGATATTTTGTATAAAACATCTTTTATTTTGGAACAGAAGTTCTTTTTAAACCAATTCTTAAATAGTTTTAATAAATGTCTGAAATTTATCTTCTAAAATATCTTGGGTTTTCATATTTACTTTAAAATTAATATTTTTCTCGCGCATGACTTTGAAATATGTATTCCCAATCCATATGTCTGTATCTTTCTAAAGCGTGTGTGTGTTGTTTTTTTTAGATGGCCATTTAGGATTAGATATTCTGGTTAGTGGTTCGAATTTAAATCTAATCCATTTTCCCTGGTAAATTATCAGGTTGTATACGAAGAGTTATTTGTGATTAGTTTAAGTGGCATCAAATACCTCCGACTGTAAAAAGTAGGCTCTTTTCGAATATTTACCGCTTATCTTTATAAACATCAGTACATTCTAATCTAATAAGTTCCCCACAGTATTTCTAAAAAATACCTCCATGATGATATTAAACCGACATTT
Organism: Bactrocera neohumeralis; assembly: GCF_024586455.1. Lineage (NCBI taxonomy): Eukaryota > Metazoa > Arthropoda > Insecta > Diptera > Tephritidae > Bactrocera > Bactrocera neohumeralis. The sequence goes on from NC_065921.1 coordinate 37,717,874, forward strand.
ATTGGAAGATTTATATAAAAATCTAACAGCAGGTACCGATCGAACCACTTGACTCGTCGTGTATATTTCAGTTGATGTGCGGACCCAAGAAATAGTTAGTGCTTACCCAAGAGTACTTAAATGAGACAGCCAAGTGGGTAGATAGAAATGGATTAGTTATGAATCCAAATAAAACTGATCTAGTTTTGTTTACTGCGAAGTACAATAATTTTCTCGTTTGGGGTTTTATTCTTCAACCGGTGGACAGGATAAAATACTTGGGGTTAGAAGAAGGCATACGAATAGGCTTGGCAGCTTTCATGCAGGCCAAATATTGAGAAGAGAGTGAAGAGGGGGGGTCGGTTACCTTATACTGCTGCTTTGGTGCTCGAAGAACAATACCAACTATGGCAGTCCATGACATTCTACATTTTGCACTCGTAGACATATATACAAGTAGAAGGCATGTTTTTTTGCAGCGAAGACTGCTATTAGACTCAGAGAAGCGGGACATTTCCGATTGCATTCCTGACAATGTGGATCAGTGCATTGCGAAAGCTCTTACCGGCGGTTCCTCCTCTGCTTATACACCTGCGAGGGATTTGTGAGAAGGCATTGGAGAAAACTTTTCAGCGGCTATACTGCCTTTGAGGTTGTAATATGTGCGCTTTACATCATTAGCAATAGAATCAAGTTTCTTCTGTATTAGACTTGCTTGGGTGGTTTGTTGATCATTGGACTATTGCTAGCGGTCCGTTGTAGCGCCGGACCTGTCTATCTCTCTTGAGTTTGAACCGTATGATATCCTCTGCACTACTTATTCTTAGTAAAGCCCGCCTTAACAAATTTGTGGTAAGGTAAAAACACTATGTCCACCTCTGAGAATTTGGCGATCCATTTGAGGACTTTCTTGGATATTACAAAGGACTAAAGTTCACGATGTTCAAGCTTGAGATCCATCCTAGGACGAACCCCACGAATAATTTACCCTAACATAAGCCTAATGCTAATGTATTGGTCAAAGCGATTATTTAAAAGTGCTCTACCAAATTCCAATTTGGATTTTGTGGACCTAGCAAGATATCGTGAAGCATGTTGAACATTACGTTCAAGAAATATCACAGGGACGAGATAATGGGTCGGTCCCCTAAAGAGTTATTTCTTATTTCACATTCATCATTTAAAGCAAAAGTGGGTGCTCTCGTTTACATTACATAAAAAAACTAATAGCTAATCAATTATTCTATACATAACTTTTGTGACACTTGGCTGGTGCACCACTTCCACTTCAAAACTAGTTAGGTTAGATTTACTTACTGTAGATTGCGCCTCTCTTTCTATGCCACCAACGAGGTACGCAAGAAGCAATGACCTAGAAAAGTACTGAAAGGCGTGAAGGTTGGTGTAAAAAATGATAATAAATTATTGTTGGCTGCGAAAATGCACTTCCGGCGACTTAGAGTGCACTTCAAATAACTGTGCACACATATTTAACATTATTATCTATATTTTGTGCCTGCGAGTGACAACGAGAATGCCATTTTATTATCGCGTTCTTCCTCTTGAGTGCAATGCAGGCGAGTAAGTCATCTCTCAACGCACGAGTGCGGTTTGACGACGAGCTTAAATAGCTATTAGTTTTGTGCGTTTTCAATAGGAAAACTTAAATTTTGATTAACTTTCCCACGCTGGATGTTGAAGAGGAGCACTTGAAAGTTTTTCATTCTTTTGTAGATATTATGCACTCAGAGGAAAGCTTTTCTAATATAGTTTCTTGGGAGACTTTCATAAAATCAAAATGTTTGAAAGTTGTTTGAATAATCCCTTACATACACATACATGCATACTAAACCTTATATCAATATTTTATAACGCTATCTATTTAACACATCTCTTCATTATAAAGCTCGGAGCGGCTTTTGTGCAGACAGGAATGGAAACATGGTAAGAGACATCCAGGGTGGCACCGTTGCCGCAAATGGGAGGTATTCGCCTGCAACCGGCGGATACAGTGAAATATCTAGGGCTCATCCTAGATAGAAAGCTTTCATGGAAGCCAAATATCGAAGACGGTGCAAAAAAGGCATCGATTGCCCTATACTGCTGTAGAAGAGCTATTGGCAAGAGATGGGGCCTCTCACCGAGTGTGGTCCTTTGGCTCTATGACACCATAGTCAAGTCCATTATGTTCTATGGAGTCTTTATGTTGTAGAGAGCTTTAGATAAGACCACACTTGCAGAGAAACTCGAGAGCGTTCAACGGGTTGCGCTCATCAGCATGTGCGGTGCACTAAGGTCCACTTCAACCATGGCACTTAATGCAATTTTGAACATAATACCCGTGGACATCGCCGGAAGGTGTATAGCAGCGAAGGTGGCTATTAGACTCAGAGAATCTGGGTTCTTAAAGGAACGCGTATCTGAACACTCGGATATCCTCACAAACTTTGTCTGCATACCGGATCATCTGGATCATGGAGTCGCCAGATCGAACTCTGGCGGCTCCTTCTCTGCCCATATACCGACGAGGTAGTGGAAGAAGCCATTAGAGGAGAGGGGCAGTAAGCTTCCTTACGGATGGTTCAAAGCTTGGAGGGAAGACTGGTGGAGGTGTTTACTTATTGTCGGGAGCTTTTTATCAACTCCAGTTTCAGACTTCCTGATAATTGCAGTGTCCAGGCTGAGGTTGCAGCCATCGAGGTAGCAGCATATTTGCTGTTTCGGAGTGCGTCCTCCTTCGGAGAAGTGACCATGCACCCACATAGCAGGGAGGCGATACTAGCCTTGAACTCATTTACAGTGCGTTTAGGGTTGGTCGAAAAGTGTCTAACGTCGCTATCTCTAGCAGCAAGTGTATTTGCCCTTAGACTGGTATGGGTGCCGGGCCACAGCGGAATGGCAGGTCATTGCAAAGCTAGCAAGGAAAGACACCCTAGAACAACTATCAATACAATCGGAGCGCGTCGGTGCTAACTTATCCTCTTGTGTTCTGCTGCTAGATAACTGGGCTTGGTGGGAGCTTAGCTAGCGCTGGGCCACTATCGGTATATGCGCTGTCGTAAAGTTCTTTTGGCCATTGTTCTATTGGCGTCCATCCTGTAAACCTAGGAATCTTACCAGACGCCATCTGCGGAAGCTGTATGGAAGAAAACATGGTGGAAACATCTCAATACTTCCTTTTTGACTATCCGGCGTTTGGTAGGTTAAGACTTAAACACTTGTGAGCGCATACCTTCTTGAAAACTGTTGATTGTTTTTCTCACACGAATGGGATCCTATTACAAATATGGTGTTTTTGGGTTCCTAAACATTATGTTTTATAATAGAGTTAAAATGAAATTTTAGTAATGCGTAAGCTTTTAATATTCACCCAACAATAATTCGAGAATGTCTGAAGAAATCAAAAATATAAGTCACCTGTGAAATTAGAAATGCAAATGAGATAGTTCATCACATATTAAAATGCTGATTGAAAAAGTGGCAATACTAGAAAGGAATAAGTGTATTTAGTGCACTATTTCTGAGTTACAGTTCACTGCAATATGTGCAGTTATATTTAACTTTCTCCAACGCTTGCTGACAGTTTTGCAATTTAATCAGAAAGTCTTAACTTTCCACAACATTTAATATACTCATAAATATTTGAACGCAATGCAGGTATAAGTATTGGAAATGGTAACCAAATGCCTAGTACGAAATTGATACTATAACTTTATAAGAACTTTGAGTTTTAAAATTGCTTGCAGATTTTCTATTGATTAATTCTTTTGATACTTCTATATTAACTTCTGTTTCTTGGTTTTATATAATATTTTTATGTTTTTAGTTGGTGCTTTAGCGGCCACAGTTCGTTTTCCAAGAGAAAGCTTTTTTCCCCCAAAATCAGGCCACAGCAGGTCCTGGAATAAAGAGCTAACGGCATATATTATCATAATATATCATCTTCGCTCCATGCTGGTCTTCTTTGGTATATGCTCCTTTAAAGAAGACTTCGAGGTTTGTGCTACTGATATATAAGTTTAGTAGTCGTACCATTTATCTCAGCATGATTTACCGTTTTTCCTGGGTTGTCGAACACTCCCTCGGTTGCAATTTACTATAAGCTTTGGCCACGATGTCGTAATAGTTGAGAAACAGTTGCCAAAACTGTAACTTTGCCGATATCGTTAAAAAAAGGTGGCACAAAAGATAATAATGAATCGGCAGTCGGAAATTACACACAATGAAATTAAAAAAGTAACGATACTGGAGTGCATAGGAAAGTTTAGAAGCTTAGACAAGAAGAACTGCTAACAAGGAAGTTTGATCATCAAGATATTGAGCATAATGAGGTGGTCAAACACGGAAGTGGTTGCAACCGAGACGACCTGAGCTTTTCTTTTCAGTGGATCCACACACCATTAGATAAAAGTTTTAAAGAATGAAAACTTAAACAGGGCTGGCTGAAAATTCCTGGACTTGAGCTATACTTATCCTGCAATCGCAAGAGGCAATGATGAGAGTGATGTATCCACTGAGATCGCATGTACATCTGTCAGCTCATTTAGGTCTCCTGTCGCTTCTGGGACTAGGTTAGATGATTAGATTATATTCCTTTATGTTATTCACAAGTGTTCGTTTCTTCTAAAATTGCTTGTAAATTCAGTTAACTGAGCTTTATAAAACTCAATGGTAAAAGGAACACCAAGCTTACTCGAAAGATATTCCCAAATAAGTATTATTTGGGTTCGAGCTTCCTTATTTAGAGTTTCGTGAATGAAATGCCTTTCGGAAGTATTACAAAGCCACACTGATCTTTGAAAAAAGAGAAACAGAAGTGCAGTTAGATAGTAACGGTAGTATATGTGTACAATATTTTTGTCATCTCACATCGCTCCAGCTCCTGATGCGCAGTTATATATGGTTGAAATGCATGACAATTAGTTTGCTACATTTCCAACACAAGTTCTGCCTTTATTGGCACATAGTCCGGGGGCCACCAAGGGGACCGTAAGCACTAATGGCTTAGAATTTGCAGCAGCAAATAATGGAATTAAAGTCTTGTGGATAAATTACGCAAACCAGAACATCAGCACAATATTCCAGATGCAATAAAGTGCCGGGAAATGTGAGTGTGTGCGACGGTGAGTGGGTGGGTGGATGTGTGAGAGGGGAACATGTGACCCTTCATTGCAATAAGTTGCCCAGACCCTGATGCATTGCAGTCGAAGAAAAATGTGCAAAGTTTCGCTCGCTTTGAGCGAGATAGAAGTGCCGACAAGTAATCCAACGGGACGAATGCGGAGCTTGCAACGTGGCGCAACTTTGCTGCTTTATGAAATGCAAGAGCGTGCAACTCAAGTGCAACAGCAAATTGTTTTGTTGCATAAGAGGCAAGTGGCAGTGCAAAAGTACAACGTTACACACCTACTTAGCCATCGCTGTTGTTGTTCCTGCTGTTGCTGTTGGCATGCCCTGCTGCATTTTGCTAATAAACAATGCCACGGAATGTGCAGCAATCGCTGGCGCTGCGGCTGCAGCTTAAGTGTAGCGATTTTTCTTAGCTGCGCGTTGCGTGCACGGGTATTTGTAATTAGGTGGAATTTGTGGCATTTCACGCAACATTTATTTTAGTCGTGCCATAATAAGTATAGCGAAAGTATGACTGCCAAGTGAGCAGCTTTGAAGAGCGTGCTAATCAGCAGCATTGCTTGTCGAGTTGCTGGTTACATGGTTGCCTCGATGCTCTTGATTTCAGAAGTGTGACTTAATTGCTGGCACTTTGTGGTACAGCGAATGTTTAATACAATCAAGTGAAAGCTGTGTACGTTAGATGGAAGTAAGCTGTCAGGGGCTGTAAAAGTGCGCCATTAGTAAAGGTGTGGTAATATAAAGCGTTGAAAGATTCTTTTAAGAAATAAATATCTTTTCGATCTCTAACAAGTTTCAAAGAGAACTAAAATATTTATCCCACTATCGAGCTCGAAATATTACAGATTTTGATCGGAGCTGAAAGCGGAAATTGAACCAAGGCTTTCGCATGGAAGTCTTAATATGGTTGTAAATAAGAACGATGCACAAAACATACATACTATTTTTGCTCAAATAAATAAAATTTAATATATTGGGTCTAATTATTGAATCCGAATCGAAATCGAATTCGTTGCGGAAAGAATTTTCGATCGAAAATGTTCATGCGATCATTGATACCGTCGATAACCTGCTTTACCGTACCATAAATAAACTGTGTTATCAACAAATTCGACAAGTTTGAAAAATGAAATAAATTGTCTAAGCTTTTTGGTTCGTTTTTACAAATATTTAAAATGAATACAATTGCATTATATATGGTTGTCAAAAAAGTTTTGCGGTATTTGCGCTAGTTGGCACTGAAAGCGCGTAGTTCTAGTTTTATTCGTCGCATCGGGTCATGCTATACCTTTTTGGAAAGCTCATTTCACGCGCTAACGCGTATTTGATTGGTTGTCGTTTCTTTTAAGTCGTTCGTGAGTTATAGCGTCGCAAACATGGAGCAAAATAAAGAGAATTTACGGCATATTTTACAGTACTACTACGATAAAGGCAAAAATGCATCTCAAGCCGCCAATAAAATTTGTGTAGTTTATGGGCCCGATACAGTTTCCATTTCCATTTCGATAGCATCGGTCAAGAGTTCTGGGCATGAGTCATCAAAAATTCATTTCAATTTCAATCATCAAAAAAAAAATTCAATAAAAATACCGCAAGACTTTTTTGACGACCCATTATTATGTATTAATATCAAAATTATTTAAATAAACATAAAAATTCAGTAAACGAATTATCAGACATTAAAAATAAAAACTAATGGCTACATTAAATGTTTTAGTTCAAGTTCTAAAACTTTTTTTTGGGTTTCTAATTTATCAATGGATATTTTTTCAATCACAGCTTTATGTCGCTACATTTCCTTCAATTTATCCCTTTTAATTTCATAGAGTTTTCTAATCCATCTATTTATTTCAGACTGTTCTTGTGCAGAACGAACGTGCAAGCATTGCTTCATAAGCGTGTTTAGAACCTTTGAAACATTGTTCTCCATCTTGTTTGGATATTTATTTGCTCCTAAGTAGACCCATTTTGTTTATCTTATGTTTCTTTTGCGGTGTACTTTGGGTCAGGTGATCAGTATCTCGATTTGCTTCCATATGCTGGTCATAATATTTCATTTTGCATTTGGGGCTGGGAAGAAATGTCGTCAATTGGTCTTTTTCTACTTGTACTAGGGATGTCATCTGAAACGTTTGTTGATGTTCCAAAAGTTTGTATACCTTTCGATCCCTATACTGATGTATTTAGGGAAAGTATAGCGCTGACATCCTCTTCGAGAGAACTTAAATCCTGTTCCAGATATTTGCTTCTTATTTTTAATCATTTTCCTTTTAACTGCAAATTTAAAATCAGTCCGAACCTATAAATGAACCAATATTAACCGATAATATAAACGCGTGATATTTTTTTATACCTTTTTCCATCCAGTCCTGTTCTTGACTGGAGGGCCCATGGCGTTTAACTTTTCTGAAGTGCCTTCCCAAAAAGCATTTATACATGTATCCGCGGGTGCTCTTTGAGAAAATCCTTTAGCTTTGTCTGGGTGCAACTTCATAATATCCACTAGTACTTCAAATTGATTTTTGTTGGTGTGTTTTTGTTTCTTCTCTCTAAATGACATATTTAAAACATAATTTAATGCGTTCTCAGGTATTTTTTTTACATAAATACTTACAAATGCTCCATTTTTCCCAATTTACGCAGTTCACTCATCAACGGATAGATTTCGATGAATATTTTCGACTTCGAGGTTTCAATGATTTCGAAATTAGCGCCATCTATTAGCCACGGAATGTATTTTATCGAGTCGGCAAGTAAGTTCAACTGCAATGGAAACTTAATCTTCGATACGGTTTCAATGATTTCAATGTAATAATTTTCGATCGAATTGTCAAGTTTTTCGATCGAAAACATAATTAGACCCATTGTGTATATGAGGAAAACATCAACGAGATCTGTACTTAGTGTACTATTTTTTGGATACTAACCAAAAAAGTCGGCATAAAATCTACAATAATAACGAACATCGTCTTATCTAATATGTGAGATGGTTTATAGGATCTAGTTCGAGGACCGACTTCACAAATTTTTTGCATTAAAATATACCTTAGTGTAACCCGTACGTATTCAATATATTCACATAATTTTGCTAAGAGATTTTACATGTTAAATAATAAGCGAGTATGTATAAGGAATAACGTCGTTGAAAATTCTTGTATTACAATATGAGGTCTAGGTTAAGTATTTACTCCACTTTATCTACTTTATTCATCAAGAAACGTTGAAATAATTTAACGCACCAAGTTTGAATGAAATTAGTGGAGTAGTCACTGTGGTTAGAATTTCATCTAACGATGGATGATGCCAAGCCGATTGTTCAATTTTGACACTGGCTCCTATGAGACCCTTCTATATCATGGTGTATGTAAAATTTAATGCTTCTGAAATATTTAGTTAGTGTGTTGGAGTATCTTTTGTAGTTTTTACCTCAGCATTCTTCTATGGGGTTATCGTTCAATTTTACCCATTTTCATATTCTCAAAAGGGATATCAAAATGATTTACCCTTATATTCCAGAGATACGAGTATCTCAATTTGTATTCAATTTACAGCTTGCACAGAAAAATGGACGGACAGATAGACAGACAGTCACCCGGATTTCAACTCGTCACGTCATCTTGATCATTTATATATACTGTGAGCAAAAAAATAGTATGACTTTGTTCATAATTTTAAATATCTTATAATAAAATAAATAAATAGTATGACTTTGTTCATAATTTTAAATATCTTTAAATATGACGTCCTTCTCAAAGAAATCTCCCTGGGTCCCAATACTCTTGTGCCAACGGGTTTTCAAATCCTCGAAACAGTTGTTAAAGTCAATTTCCGAAATAGCCTTTAATGCGCACAGTGATTCACGTATAATGTATTTCATAGACTCAAAAATGTTTCCCTGAATCGGTGGTTTGAGTTAGCCAGAAGTCACACGGAGCACAATTAGGCGAACACGGTGGTTGCGGCACGATATTCGTTGAAATTTAGGCGAAAAACTCACGAAAAATCAATGCAGTATGTGACGGTGCATTATCGTGGTGCAAAAACCTAGAATTCTCCGCCCATAATTCGGATCTCTTTGTACGGATACCTTCGCGAAAACGGTGTATATTATTGAAATGGTATTCTTTGTTGACTGTTTCGCTGGTTGGAAGGAACTCAAAGTACACCACACCTCGATAATCGAAGAAAACTGACCTGCTTTGATGTGTCATTTTCGGTTTCGGCGCACCATTGCCACGATATTCCGTTGATTAATTGTATTTTAATCGTGCTTACACTCTTCTGAGCCCAAATGATCTTTCAAAATAGTTTTTATTGATCTTTTCGACATTCCAACTATGCCAGTAAGATGTCTGACTGTTAATCGTCGATTCTCAAGTACCAATTTCTTTATTTTATTGACGTGGTGCGTCGTCAACGCGTTCTGGATCCTCTTTGAATACTTTGTACCAATCAAAAACACTTGCTTGCGACAAACAATTATCACCGAAAGTCTTTTCCTTTCCAACATTCTGGACGTTTTGGTACCTGAAATTTGATTCCGCACACAAAATTTTGTGTTTGTTTTTTGTATAATTTCTCTCATTGTAAAAATCGCCGATTGCACTTTATGTACTTCAGAAAGATAAAGCTATACTAAATACAAATGATTATTTGGAGACGTCACTGACAGTCATATCAACGTAGACAGATAGTATTTCAACGAACGTGTTTCTGCTTTAATTTAAATTAAAATGTCTTATTTATTCAATTTTGCCCATAGTATACAATATTTTATAGGCAACTGCGTGGCAAACTCAACATATCCTGACACCCTGTTCAGCTTATCTGTATTTACCTCATAAGCGTTTTCAGCTTAATAAAGGAGCGAATTTTATGATCACTGTCTGGGTTTTACGTTTCAAGGCCAGTTAAACTGGACTAGTTTATTTAGTACAGATTTCGGAGGCATAGATACTGAAAGAATGGCCTGAGTATTATATTTCTCATTAAAGTTCCTACTAGAAATCCTCAAATTAGAAACCTTAAATTAATAGATATCTTGAGTTGTAGATTTTTTTATGCTGAGATTTAAGTTTAAATTTACATTAAACGACCGTAATGTTTAGCATGGTGTTTTCAATGCAATCTACAATGACGGGTAATACTGCAATACTCCACAGTGATCCATTATTAAATAACGACGCAAATGAAAATAGTCAACCATTTTTACGATTCCATTTTTCCATTTTTAAAAATAAAAACATAAAATAAACTCAAACTGTTACAGTTTTGCTCTCGATGTAATATTAAAACATAATACTATTTAAAATTGAAATGAATAAAACATTGTTCTAGCCATGTGTTGATTCGGCGCAAAGAAGAAAAATCGTGAAATGAGCATTTTGGCTGGCAAAGTGCCAAGTACGTGAAGGGAGTCGACGGATATACATATATCCTTATCGTAAGTGCTGAGGCTTTCTAAGGCAAAGAGCACTTGTGTTCTTGTAGTCATTTTCATTTTCCATGGTTCAAGCTTCACTTTTTGCAGTTCTTTGTTTACGGGCAAGATTTTCCCAAAACGTCAAATTAGGCATTCAATGAGTGAAGTTAAATCCTTTTCTTCCAAATTTAGGTTAAATTTTGGTAACAGCTAACTCAAATTGCAACTTTCAAGAACTTCATCGGAAAACCGAGTTTTTAAATCCTGCATGACCGTGTCGAGTGGAATGTATGCAGAAACCCTGTAAAAGTCTTCACAGCTTTGAGATGAGTGATTGTTTCGATGACTCTGACGACCACATGTTCCTGGTTTTTCCATTTCAACATCTAATTTTCAATTTCATTATATTCTTCCACTCGCTTATTTTTGTCAGTACTTGAACGAATTCTGGAAGGGTGACTGTGAATTGATGAACGGCACCCATGTCATGTCTTTGTACCCACCTGGTCTCACAAAGCTGCACAATTTTTCTGCCCAAGAATTGAGCTAAAACAGTGTTACGTTTCGGTCTTGAATCTTGGAAAAATGTTGTAACTTCTCTGAATATTTTCAGAAATCTTTCCAATCAAAGCAATTTGGTCAATTTATGGGAAAAACATGGAGATCAGCTCCGCGATCTCCCAACACAGCAATACAACCATCAGTACCTATTGCAACGCATTTCTGAACATCCAGCCCCATATCTTTCATGTCTTTGAGAACCAACTGTCCTAACGCAGCTCCCGTGAGTGAAATCTCCTCGTGGTTGTTTTCTTCAATACTTATATACTCCAATACTTATATACTTTAACACTTATATACTTCAATACTTATACTACCGTGATCAAATTGAAAGGTGAATTTTTAATTTATACTTCGGGTGTTTTTCGAATCGGTAATTTTTTTTCTGTAAGTTGGTAGTACTGTTAACCCTTTCGACCCCTGCTTTTTCCACGTGAACTGAAATTTTTTTTTTAATATTGGTGGTTTTGTATTCATTTAACAAGTATTTGGTAAAAATTTTGAGTCGCCACGCCCATCGGTTTGGGCGCTACCGGAAGTTGCTTGTGGGCAACGTTGGGCCATGGTGGTGGGCCATATACAAAATAAACAAAAATGTTCTTTGGAGAGCTTACAATTATTTCTATATTATTTTGAAAATTAGGTGTGGTATGGCAAAAAGCAGTTTTTGTTGTTGTTATAGCAAAGATGGACTTTGCATTTAAGGCATTTGGATATTGGTGTTCCTGTTTTACACATTCTGCAACATCCTTTTTCACCAAATACAACCCAATGTTCCATTTTATCATAATGCTGAGAGTTTGATGTATTCGGCTGGAACCTGTACTTTTTTGACTGAGGGATAGACAGACTACTTATTGGGGACATAGAATCTAGGGATACTATAGAGCTAGCCCTTTCAACATTCGATGGTCGTCCTCTCTTCTTTTCGAATGTAGTAGAGGTAGTACTCTGTAAAAGCTCTATTGCAACTTCTGTTTGGAATTTAATAAGGGGCATATATTTTGTTCGTTGGGTTGATGAAATATAAATGTTTTCTATACAAAAGCCGGGCATTTGTAGCCGATGTTCCCAGGCACCAATAAAATATCCTTATGTACCACTTCTTTCAACGGTGGTTAACCTTGTAGAGTTCCATAAGCATGTCGGCCAAATCAACTCCTCCCATAGCATTGTTGTAAGAAGCAACAATCGCAGGTCTTGAAATATCAATATATTTTTTTTCTTTTGGATTCCAACGTTTGCATATCCCAACGGGTTCATGGCTTTGATATGAGGATATAAGTTGAACTGGCTTATTGTCAAACCATTTCACACATACAATATTATTGTTGATCTCACATTTTACATCAAACGATCCTCTTCCAAGCTTTTTTAAATCAGCATCTGAAAGCGGATCGCAGTTGCTTATGCGGCTCTTACGTACAGTACCAGTTGCAAAGATACCCATTTCCTTCAACGAAATAAGAAGGCTTACTGACGGGAACCAATTATAAAAAAAAAATCTTAAAATTCTTTGTGGAACCCCTTTTGCCAAAAATAGTACAACATCCGTAGATATTCCCAATCCATAATCAGGGCAGGTGCCTTCACCAACATACAGCGTAAAGTCGTAAACTAACCCAGAGTTTCCAGCACGCGTAAACATTTTCAGACCCCATTTGTGAGGCTTAGCTGGGTTGTATTGTTTATATGTCGATCGTCCTGTAAAAATAAATTAGGCTAGAGTGTATGTTTTTTATGACATTACGGAAGGTATACCTTTGAACGCGATGATTTGTTCATCAACGCTTTGATGTTCTTCCTGGGGTAGTTTACCAAAATTTTCTTTGAGAATCTATGGTGAAGGGCGTATCTTGTACAGCTTATCATAGTTAGACTCTCCTTTTTTGGGTTGCTTAGAGTTAGCGTTAAAATGTAAACATTTCTTAATTTTTTCAAATCTTCCGCGTGGCATTGAATCTGTTATAGCTGTAAGCTTTAAGTCGTTTGACCATGTAATTTTGAGTTGTGGTAATTTTAGAACACCCAAGTACAACAAAATACCAATGTAACGTTTAATATCCTCTCTAGTACATTTTAGCTCAATGCCGTGTTCTTGCAGCCCTACAATTCAGTTTGCAATGTCAGCAAATCAATTACTCGGCTATCAAAAAAGGTGCAAAAATATTCTATCGGCGTCATCAATTTGTCGCTTCTCCATGCTTTGTATTCTTCCCAAATACTCTCTGGAGATTGAAATGGCCTTTTTCTCTACTTAAGTGCCTTGGGGTCAACTTTTTCAAAGCACAAGTCTACAACATTACAAGATTCCTTCTCACGTTCATCTTTGTTCATATTTTCAAAAAGGCCAATCTCTATGCTTTCTCCTTTTTCCATTAGCCCATCCAAATTGTTCTCTAACACTGTGGATGTGTCTCCCATCTCATTTTCACTTCTTCATCAGTTGAAACATCCCATTCAAAGTTTACGATCGTTTCAATTTCTTCATTTGTCAATCCTTTCTCTTCCGGTCTCATATCTAAGTACAAATATATATTATTTATTGCTACAATGGCCCAAGGTTGCCCACAAGCAACATTAGAACTTTGAAAATTACTCACCTGGTTATTAGCTAATACAAATGAAATTAACCTCTAGTACAGTTAAGCATAAACTAAGCTTAATTATATTCAGTTTATACTTTTTTATTTTACTTATTTTTTATCAAAGATATTAACAACTTGAATGCCTCTTCCGAATTATACAACACAATTTTTGGTGAAGCACACTCACTCTCTTTGAAATAACTGCTAAATGATCTTCAAAAGTGAATTTGCTTAATTCAATTCCAAGAATACACATAAAAGACCGTAATAACTAAGTATGAGCCGACCAAAACAAAGACAACGCTTACAGGGTCGATAGGGTTAATGACATCATTAGTATTTGAGATACGCGTCGTTTTGTGAGGCTCTAAAAGTGAATTCTTCAATTTTTACTATGTCACAATTTATTGAACAAACAAGTGCGATAATGACAATCTCATACTAAAATCGTGACCAACCACCGCATTCGCCTGATTTCCTTTCGTGTAACTTCTGGCTATTCAGCAAATCTACATTGCCACTCCGAAGACACCGTTTTGACTCAATTGAAGATATAAAAGCTGAATCGAAGAAGTCTCTGATGACCATAACGACGGAGGATTTTTCCAAGTGCTATGATGACTGGAAAATTCGTTGGTGTATTGCAGCGGGAGTGGATTACTTTGTAGGAGATGAAATGGACAAAATTCGCCTTTCAATTTGATGCTGTAGTAATTCCTTATAAAAACATAAATATGTGGCTCGTATTTTTCAAATGTACCATAGAAAGAATATGTATATGTCCATACATATGTATGTTTGTCCTGTGTAAGCATTGGTTTATTTTGCAAGTCGGTCTATGCGCAAGAAATAAATTTTAAAAACTTGAAAATAAGATTAAATGATTGTGATTTTTTATGACATTTGTGGCTCAGTGGAAATAATGTATAACTTTTTACTTTTGGGGGAGAACTCTCCCTCAGTTCCACAACCCCATCACCCACGATATTAAATCGGTGGGTATTGCGTTCCAAATTTTTTGAGTCCGCTCCCATAAAAAAAAAATTAAGTTACAGTTCTAACTGATGGAATATACTCAGTTGAAATGAAAGCGTCTTTAACGTATTACAGTATTGCTCGTCACTGTATACGAATCTTTTGCATTTTCTAGATTGTTACGTCCTTAATGCATAAACTAAAATTATACTTTTACAAACAATAACGTTCTGACACTCATATTTTTGGTTGTTGGAAAGGTGTGCGAAGCGTGTTCGTTGCTTCTGCTTCATTCGTGGTATGAAAAAGTTCAATTGTTTAAGATAGTAGTTCCAGATTCTGAGTGAAATTCGTCAATCACCCTTTACTGTTGCTTTGCAATATTAAAAGCAAAACCAATTTTTATTCCACAAAATGTATATTTCAAAAATAACTGTGGTTTAACGTGGCCTGACTGATTTTAACATCGCACAATTGAATTTACAAATTTATTTTAAATTGAGCTGAGCAAGCTCTACATTTCAAAATTTCGCATTTTGTTCAAAATCACAACCACAAACGAAGTCTGAGCTGGCTATTAATGAATATTTATACGCCCATTCACTTTCGGTTGCATATTTATGGAAGTTCTACTCTGAAAGGTGCAAATACACCTGCACATACACACATACATACATGCATACATACTTAAATAGTTGTGAATATGTGATGCATGCATATTTAATGTCCCTTCGTTTATGAAATTTTGCTGGCGTAAAAAGCAACTGCAAATAATGGAACGCAAACGCAACACGAAAGAGAAACATTTTATTTTATGAATATGAATTGTTGAGCCGTTAAAATATTTAAATGTTCTCTGCTAGTTTCAAAGCAGAATTCCCGTTGTTTGCATTTGGGGGTGTGTGTGAATTTAGTTTTGAGCAACAAATAGTCTATTTGTTTACACTGCCATAAGTATATATTCTAGGGTGGGTAAACAAAAAGAGAGACCCCACAATCTGCGCCAACTACCGTGGGATAAGTCTCCTAAACATCGCATATGGGGTTCTATCGAGCGTATTGTGTGAAAGATTAAAGCTCACCGTCAACTGATTGGACCATATCAATGTAGCTTTAGATATGGAAAATCAATAACCGACCAGATATTCACCGTGCGCCAAATCTTGGAAAAGACCCGTGAAAGAAGAATCGACACACACCACCTCTTCGTCGATTTCAACAGCAATTTAGAAGTAAAGTCCTCTCTCGACGAACAAAAACAAAACTCTATAAGTCACTCATAATTCCCGTCCTGCTATATGGTGCAGTGGCTTGGACGATATCAACAACTGATGAGTCGACGTTGCGAGTTTTAAAGAGAAAAGTTCTGCGAAAGATTTATGGTCCTTTGCTAAACAAACGATTTGCGCACCGAATATAATCACAGCAGAGTATCGAAGAAGACCCGAATAAGTCCATTCGGACAAAAGTTGGAGCTTTACGGAAGATTTTTCGGAAGGATCGTGATTTGCGAGCTTACAAAATCCAACCCCTGCAAGAACTGAAGCCGAACGACCATCAAGCGAATCGCATGTGCGGTGAAATAAGATCGTCACCAATCCCACATGTGGTGTGATCTTTGGAGTGTTGTATAGGCAAAGGGCCGGCCATAATGTCACAGTCAATGAGGAACGCTACAAAGACATGATTATTGACTTTTTCGAATCTGAATTGGAGAACGTTGATTTTGACGACCTTTGGTTATAACAAGGAGACGCTACGTGTCATACAGCCAACGAAACAATACATTTATTGAGGGAAGCTTTAAGTGAGACGGTTAACGCCATGGAAGAGAATATTCGGCATGTCATTGTTGACAAAATGGCCCAACCAGCCATGGCGGTTACTTGGCCATAATCATTTTTTAAATACAAACCATTTTCTCTTTATAATGAAGCTAAATTCTTGGCCATAATAATCAATTATTTGATTTTTATTTCTGCTTGAAAACACCTGTCTAAAAACAACTCCCTCTGTAATTCATATGACTTCAGTATTTACCAATACTTGCTTGACATAACTGTACCAATAAACCGTAACACAAAATCGCGTCTAAATTGCATTTCCGCTAAAGTAAGTGTTCATTGACGTAAAACATATTTTATCTTTGCAACAAGCGTTCCCAGTGTTCACCTACTTACAGTAGAAAGCTGCAACTGTCCGGAAATGCAAAAAATTCTGAATTCGCTACTAAATCCGACACAATGTATTTGGGGAAAAAGTTCACGAAGTTTACGCGTTTCATTTCGTTGTCATCATTTTGCTTTGGAAGTATTTACATGGCTATGGTGCTGGAGCGTTGCAAATAGTTATGAAGAATGTAAGCTGGAAAAGCACTAAATTGGTAAAAGAACCGAAAAAAGTTAATAAATGCTAACGGAAAAAGTGGAGACATGTAACACAAACGAGAATAAAATGAAGCACGCAAGATGAACGCAAACAGTAGTATGGTAGAGTTGATGTTGGCAAGAGACAAATAGTAAGTTAAAACAGAAGCAAAAGGTGGCTTAAGAGAAGTACTTGAAAGCCAAACAAAAAGAAAGTGGCCTCAAAAGAAGTGAAAAAACAAATTATAACTGTTTAAAAAAATTAATGACTACCGAAGAGACATTTCACGGATAAATATAGAGTACTAGCAGGCCGCTTCGCTACGCACATAGTGAAATAATAAAAAAACTATATATATTTTAACTTCAAATTCAATTGTTCACTTATCAACCTATACCTTGTCAGTATTCTAGATGTCTGCACGCCTTTTGCAAATACTGCCAAATATCTTGGCATCACGCTCGAGGTTAAGTCACGTTAGAAAGAGCATATTAAAATAAAAAGGATTACATTCAATCTGAAACTGTCAAAAATGAAATGGCTAATTGGGCGAAGGCTAAACCCGTCCATACACAACAAAATACTTCTTTATAAACAAATAATAAAGCCGGTATGGTCATATGGTGCGCAAGTGTGGGGATATGCCAATGAGAGCAGTATTAATATTATACAACGTTTTCAAAACAAGGTGCTAAGAGGCATTGTAAAGGCTCCTTGGTACTGCAGAAATGCAGATGTTCATCGAGACCTTAGGGCGAATGCAGTCGCCGAAGAAATAAGTAGTGAGGCAGATGCCCACTACAAACGGCTTAATGCTCATGTGAACGAGGAGGCAAAAAATCTTCTCTTAGACATACAAATATGCCTCTATGTAAAAAAAAAACCACATATTTTGTTGGAAGCTAAAATATAAAGGAACTAATTATATACCATTTATGTTCGAAAATCATTATAGATTTCTAAGTAATTTTTTTCTAAGTTATTCAAATCAAACTGCTCGTTAGTTTTTGAAAATATGTAGTTGTAGTGATATTAAACCTTGTTTTAGTTTTAAAAATGTTTGTAATAAAAAAAAAGCATTTATTCAAACAAAAAATATTTTAATTATAATATTTTGTATTGAAATGGCATATCAGTTGGAATCATACGGTTACATTGTATCAAAAACCTTCTCTTTTTGATTAAGCAGATAAGACCGTTGCTACAGTCAAATTTGGCAACAACTTTTTCATTGCCAACAGCAACAGGTTGCAATACTATA
Organism: Bactrocera neohumeralis; assembly: GCF_024586455.1. Taxonomy (NCBI): domain Eukaryota; kingdom Metazoa; phylum Arthropoda; class Insecta; order Diptera; family Tephritidae; genus Bactrocera; species Bactrocera neohumeralis. Next base: position 37,736,157 of record NC_065921.1, read on the forward strand.
AGCCTACTATTTTTTTGTAGCACCAAAAGATGTCATTTGAAATGTCGAATTATATTGTTAAACATGATTCCAAAAAGGCTTCAACGTTTGAGATAACCCAGAAATTAATGAATACAATGGCTCAGGTGAAGTTTTTAATGCTAACAATCTCACTTAGCCATTTGAAAGTTAGCCGGAATGCGTCCATCATTCCAATGTATCCGCAAATACCATAATCAATCTGACTGTTCTAAAAGAAAGATTCAGTACAGATACAGGGTCAACGGATCGATTTTATACATCAAGTTCACCCTGCGTCTGAATGCACTCAACCATATGTTTAACAAGTAAGGAAGGGCTAAGTTCAGGTGTCACCGAATATTTTATACCCTCGCATGATAAAGTGATAATCGAGATTTCATTATCCGTCATTTACATATTTTTCAAATACCGTATTTGTGTAAAGTTTTATTCCGCTATCATCATTGGTTCCTAATGTAGATATTACACAAAGAAGGCATCAGATGGAATTCAAAATAGCGTTATATTGGAAGAAGTCGTGGTTGTGAACCGATCTCACCCATATTTCGTACATGTCATCAGGGTGTAAAGAAAATATTATGTACCGAATTTCATTGAAATCGGTTTAGTAGTTCCTGAGATATGGTTTTTGGTCCATAAGTGGGCGACGCCACGCCCATTTTCAATTTAAAAAAAAAAAAACCTGGGTGCAGCTTCCTTCTGCCATTTCTTCCGTAAAATTTAGTGTTTCTGACGTTTTTTGTTAGTCGGTTAACGCACTTTTAGTGATTTTCAACATAACCTTTGTATGGAAGGTGGGCGTGGTTATTATCCGATTTCTTTCATTTTTGAAATGGAAATGCCTGAAAGAAGCGACTCTGTAGAGTTTGGTTAACATAGCTATAGTAGTTTCCGAGATATGTACAAAAAACTTAGTAGGGGGCGGGGCCACGCCCACTTTTCCAAAAAAATTACGTCCAAATATGCCCCTCCCTAATGCGATCCTTGGTGCCAAATTTCTTTTTAATATCTTTATTTATGGCTTAGTTATGACACTTTATAGGTTTTCGGTTTTCGCCATTTTGTGGGCGTGGCAGTAGGCCGATTTTGCCCATCTTCGAACTTAACCTTCTCATGGAGCCAAGAAATACGTGTACCAAGTTTCATCATGATATCTCAATTTTTACTCAAGTTACAGCTTGCACGGACGGACGAACAAACAGGCATCCGGGTTTCAACTCTACTCGTCACCCTGATCACTTTGGTATATATAACCCTATATCTGACTCTTTTAGTTTTAGGACTTACAAACAACCGTTATGTGAACAAAACTATAATACTCTCCTTAGCAACTTTGTTGCGAGAGTATAAAAATATACAATTCTTCATATTCTTTAGTGGCTTAGGAGCTTATGCGGTTATAGCCGACTTAAAAACAGCGCGCCAGTCTTTCTCCGTCTAACTATGTGGCGCCAATTGGAGATGCCAAGCGAAGCCATGTTCTACTCCACCTGGTATTTTCAATTGAGTGGAGGTCTTCCTCTTCCTCTGCTTTCCCCGGCGTGTATTGAGTCTAATACCTTCAGAGCTGGATTGTTTTCGTCGATTCTGACGACATGACCTAGCCAGTGTGGCCGCTGTTTTTATCGTTCCATCGCCATCGTTCCATCGAATGTGATATTCGCCGTAAAGGACCATAAATCTTTCGCAGAACCTTTCTCTCGAAAACTCGTAACGTCGACTCATCACTTGTTGTCATCGTCCATGCCTCTGCATCATATAGCAGGACGGGAAGAATGAGTGAATTATAAAGTTTTGTTTTTGTTCGTCGAGAGAGGACTTTACTTTTAAATAGCTGTTGAAATCGACGAAGAGGCGGTGTGTGTCGATTCTCTTTTTGATTTGGCGCATGGAATAATTGGTCGGTTATTGATTTTCCATATCTAAAGCTACATTGATATGGTCCAATCAGTTTGTTGTCGGTGGGCTTTAATCTTTCACACAATACGCTCGATAGAACCTTATATGCGATGTTTAGGAGACTTATCCCAAGGTAGTTGGCGAAGATTGTGGGGTCTCTCTTTTTGTGGATTGGTAGAGTACACTTAAATTCCGATCGTTGAGTATTCTTTCGTTCGACCATATTTTACAAAGCTGATGCATGCTCCTTATCTTCTGCGCCGCCGTGTTTAAATAGCTCGACCGGCAATCCATCCACCCCCGTCACTTTGTTAGTCTTCAGACGGGTAATTTCGATTCGAGCTTTTTCATGGTCGGGCAATGGAACATCTGTTCCATCGTCATCGATTGAGGAATCGGGTTCGCCTTTTCCTGGCGTTATTCTTCCACTGTCATTCAGCAGGCTGGAAAAGTGCTCCCTTTAATTTTAATATTAGTATGCTCTGTGCATCGGTCACTAGATCACCTTTGGGGTTCTGCCAGAGTATGATCCGGTCTTGAAACCTTCGGTTAGTCGCCGTATCTTTTCGATGAATTTTCGAGCATCACCCCTGTCGGTCAGCTTGTCAAGCTCTTCATACTCACTCATTTCGGCCACTTTCTTTTTCTGTCTGCAAATACGTCTCGCTTCCTTCTTTAACTCTCGGTTCTATCCCATCCCGCACGTGTTGTGGTCGATCGTAACGTTCGGAGGTAGGCAGTCTTGTTTCTCTTCGCTGCGACACGGCACTCCTCGTCGTACCAGCTGGTCTTTTGCATTTTCCGAAAACCTATGGTTTCGCTTACAGTTGTGCGTAAGGAGTTTGAAATGCCGTCCCACAGTTCCCTTATACCGAGTTGTTGACGAGTGCTCTCAGAGAGAAGGAGTGCAAGCCGATGTCTGTTGTGATTGCAGCTCTCGACGTCGAGCCTTCTTTGAGTTTGTTGATGTGAGTTTTTTGCTGCACAGAGACGAGTGCGAATCTTGGTTGCAACAAGATTGTGGTCCGAGTCGATGTTTAGCACGCACATCTAAATCACTGGAGACGTGTCTTCTGTCATCACAACATGATTGATCTGGTTGATAGCTTTTCGATCCGGAGAGATCCAGGTAGCCTGATGAGTGTTTCTTTGCTGGAAACTAATCCTACAGATAGCCATGTTTCAGGCCTCGACGAAATCGATTAGCCTCAACCCGTTTGGGGATGTTTCATCATGGAGGCTGAATTTACCGACCGTTGTGCTAAAGATACTTTGAGCACCCTGGCGGTAAAGTCGCCAAGCATGATTTTGATATCGTGCCGGTGGCAGTTCTCAAAGGTGCACCCAAGCATTTATAGAAGGCGTTTTTGATCCCATTGTCTTTCTCTTCCGTCGGAGCGTGGGCGCAAATCAGCGATATATTGAAGAAATTCGTTTTGATGCAGATTGTAACTATTATTCCGTAATAGGCATGGTAAAAAAGTAGTTTTGAATAGTTTAGTCCGGTGTTTTTTTGCGGTTTCTGAGAGAATTTACTCTGAGACAAAAAAATACTCGAAATTGTTATTGTTGGTAAGACTGTGCTTAATTACCATGTCAAATATGAGCGCGATCAGTCAACCAATTGGTTTACAGTACCTGCTCAAGTCGGTACACCTTAGTACTGAAAAAGGCTTACGGTAATTTAGTTTTATCAAAAACACAAACTTACGATTAATACAAAGTCTTCAAAAACGCTCGAGAGATCATTGAAGAGATACCTCGTTCTGGACGACCTTTAACCTCATCAGCTGATCAAAATATTAAAACAGTGTAGGATATGGAGCTTAAAAATCGTCAGAAATGTGTTAGAGAGATGGCAAGAGACCACGACATCCCCCACTAGTCTGTTCGAATGATTTTGATTGATAATTTGGGTATGAAACGCGTTCTTGCTCGATTTGAGCCGATAAAGCTGAATTGTTTTCAAAGAGAGTATGATTGTTACCGAATTCAAAGCTTACTCGATAGTATTCAATCAACCACCGTATTCACGAAATTTGGCTCCGTGTGATTTGATCTTGTTCGCCAAACTGAAATTGCTGCTCCGTGAAATCCGTTTTCAGTCGATGGCGGAGGGCTTTCCGAAAAAAGGCTTATGAAAAGTGTTTCGAGGACTGGAAAAATCTTTGGCATTAGTGTATTAAATTCGGTGGTAATCAATATTTTGAATAAAAATAACAATATGTTTGGGACATAAAAATGTAGTTTTCCGGAAAATTTCGTGAAAGAGAAAAATATCATGCACAAGATAAAAATAGAAAACCCAAAAAAAGTGATTATTTGAATTTTTTGTATAAGGTTGAGGTTATTTTCAGAAGTTTATATTTAAAAGTGATACGCCTTTTCTTTACATACAGCATGGTTTTTATACTCTCGCAACAATGTTGCTAAGGAGAGTATTATAGTTTTGTTCACATAACGGTTGTTTGTAAGTCCAAAACTAAAAGAGGATAGGGTTATGTATACCAAAGTGATCAGTGCGACGAGTAGAGTCGAAATCCGGATGTCTGTCCTCCGTCCGTCCGTCCGTCTGTCCGTCCGTCCGTGCAAGCTGTAACTTGAGTAAAAATTGAGATATCATGATGAAACTTGGTACAAGTATTTCTTGGCTCCATGAGAAGGTTAAGTTCGAAGATGGGCAAAATCGGCCAACTGCCACGCCCACAAAATGGCGGAAACCGAAAAGCTATAAAGTGTCATAACTAAGCCATAAATAAAGATATTAAAGTGAACTTTGGCACAAAGGATCGCATTAGAGAGGAGCATATTTGGAAGCAATTTTTTTGGAAAAGTGGGAGTGGCCCCGCCCTCTACTAAGTTTTTTGTACATATCTCAGAAACTACTATAGCTATGTCAACCAAACTCTATAGAGTCGTTTTCTTCAGGCATTTCCATATACAGTTTAAAAATGGAAGAAATCGGATAATAACCACGCCCACCTCCCATACAAAGGTTATGTTGAAAATCACTAAAAGTGCGTTAACCGACTAACAAAAAACGTCAGAAACACTAAATTTTACGGAAGAAATTGCATAAGGAAGCTGCACCCAGGCGTTTTTTAAAAATTGAAAATGGGCGTGGCCTCGCCCACTTATGGACTAAAAACCATATCTCAGGAACTACTACACCGATTTCAATGAAATTCGGTATATAATATTTTCTTAACACCTTGATGACATGTACGAAATATGGGTGAAATCGGTTCACAACCACGCCTTCTTCCAATATAACTATTTTGAATTCCATCTGATGCCTTTTCTGTGTAATACGAGTATATACATTAGGAACCAATGATGATAGCGGAATAAAACTTTACAAAAATACGTAAATGACGTATAATGGAATCTCGATTATCACTTTATCGAGAGTATAAAATGCTCGGTGACACCCGAACTTAGCCCTTCCTTACTTGTTTCTATAGGGGTCATAGTTTTGCTGGAAATTACGGTAAGTGTTTTTAAGCCTCGAAGGTTTCTGCTCTGGCCCAATCAGACTAACAAAGAGTTTAAAATACAAGGTGCGTTTGAATCTAGCGCCACCTGTTGGCGACATCTATATGTCGACTGGTGCGTTAGAATCTGCTATCTTTATCGATTGCCCAGTGAGAATTTCATGACATTTCATCATGACATTGGTAGTGAAATTTTTGCGTTTTAAGTGTCAGTATGTATGTGTTATCGTTTCGAAAATGAGTTTCGAACAAAGAGCCAACATTAAATGTTGTTTTAAAATTGGTAAAACTTTTACCGAAACGTTTCAATTGATGAAACAAGTTTATGGCGATGATTGCCTATAGCAGAGTGCACCAGTGGTTTCAACGTTTTCAAAGTGATCGCGAGGACATAAATGACGATCAACATGTGGGCCAATCAAAATCCGTGATCACCAGAAATTCCATTAAAACCATGAGTGAATTCACCTAAAATCAGACGAAATCATCATTTAAATTCAAGGAAATGGAATTGAACATCTCCAAAACATCGATTTATCGCATTTTGACTGAACATTTGGGCTTACGAAAGGTGTGTGTACGGTTTGTTCCGCACAAATTCACTGACGACCAAAAATTGCTCAGAATCCAACATTCGACCACTGCCATTTCCCGTATTTACCTCATATGGCACAGTGCGACTTCTTCCTTAGAGAAAAATGCATTTGCCCATGAAAAGGAAATGAAAGCGTTGTGCAGATGTAGAGGCCATCCAAAAGGCTTGCACCAGCCATACCGGCCAACGAGCTAAAACACTCGTTCGACATGCTTTTGGAGCGTGCAAAAAGCTGTATTGAAGCAGAAGGAGACTATTTTGAATAAAATAAGTTGGTCTTGCCGAAAAAAACCATTTGTTCTGTTTTTTTTAAAGTCCGGTTTACTTTGGAACCCTCCTGGTATAACTATGGATACTGGAAATTATGGTTCTATAGTGGGACGTAGACCTTTAATTTAACCTTTTTAATTTCGGAAAGTATTAGTGTTGAAATTTAGCAACTCACAACTTTATCACAAACTTTGACATTTGTGATTTTATACACGCCCATTACGTTTGGAAAACGATCTCTATTTGTATTGTTTTCAATAACATAAAGTATTGATCTCGGCCAAGAAATGGAATAAATAGTTAACATTTTCCCGCAATTAAGTTTTACAAATAAGTTGAACACAACCACTTTTTTACAGGTGTCTTATAAGAAATCAAGAAAGCCAACCGCCGAAAACGGATCACCACAATTTACGAAATACAAGTAAATGTTCTGCCCAAAAACTTCTTGAGCAGAACTAAATGATGGAAATACCTAAACGAACCCTTTAACTCACACGCATATCTAGTCATGCACTCTCATGGACACCAGAAGGACACACTCCCTAATATGATTATTACGCATGCTTTTACGGAATTGCATTAAGCGCTTCCGGATTCAAGGCTAACGAATTCCTTGTGCTTGCTCCAAAGATTTTGTGAAATGCACACGTGAGTTTTGGAAGTTCGTAATTGCTTCAAAAGTAAAATTCTATTTTAGTAGAAATTCGAAAACAAAACAGTTTATGTACATAAGTGATGAAAGTAATAGCAGTAACACAAAAGTATATATTTTTTTATATACTTATTTTGAGGAAAGTCAAATTTATTTTCAATATTTTGAAAAAAAGTAAGTTAAAATAGTTTCTGAATTATGAACAGCTCTTTCTATAATATAACATTTTTTGTTTAGAAAGTAAAAAATTACCCTTTTAACAAAAATACCCTTTGAAGTAACCTCCATCCAGAATAATGTGTTTGTTGTCATGGTCTTCAAATAAACACTTATTTCCATATTTTGCTCCCCAATAGAATTAAATTTTTTTCAGGAGACACTTTTTGAAGTTGGAGAGCTAAAATAGGAGCCCAAAATCTGGCTAAAAATCTGGCAAATGTTTACTTTACTAATCCCTTTCATTTGAAAGTATTCGTGAATGATTTGATCTATGAATTGTTCTTAGTTCACTTAATTTAATTACATGGCCACTCAACACAATTTCATTTTGTAATATTTTCTGAGATTACTCTCTCTTGTGGTCCTTTTGTGCTAGAAGTATCGTACCGATGCTGGTAAGGTAAATCAGTACAAAACTGTGGAGTTTGATCAGTCGTAATACTTATCAAGTCACTGTTCTGTATCACGGTGCTAGTTCCCATCAGGGAACAGTATCTAATAAAGTCCCGAAAATCAAGGTTTTTAATTATTATCAAAAATAGCAGAAATCATGCTTCAATGGGTAGACCAGGGTTTCCAGCATTTGTATTGTTTTACTTGCTTTTCTCGGAGTTAGTCTCTTTGACAGCTGTTACTTGTTTTATAACCAATTTTGTCAGCTATTTGCAAAACTTTAAGCCGAACGACCCACCAAGGCCGTTGTACATTTAGTGAATGGACCCGGAAGGAGATGTGCAACAACAATGCTATAATGGCTCTCACAACTGCACACAACAATACGAGTATAATAGTGCTTGATCATAGCATGTCGATGCCTTAAAAGGAATTGCTAGGCTGTGGGGAGAAAACAAGTCGAAACTCAGCTGAAGTAAAAACAAAAACAAGCCACCACTGTTGGCAGCAACGTGTCAGAGTCAAAGTTCAAAACACACACAAGCACTGCGGCGAGTGTGTGTGTGACTTGGGACTTGAGGATTTCACACTAAATGCGAGTCTGCCCTTACTCGGTTGCACGTTGCAAGCACTTTGACCTTTCGCCTAAGTGTTAACAAATCTGCTTGCCGAATGCAACGTCAGCGTGTTTGCATGTGAGCAATGTAACGGTGCTATATACATACATATTTACATGAGTGCATTCTTCTTATACATTTTCGATTACCGACTGCCGGGGCAGGCGTGTTGGAGTGGTTGCCACTCGAACTGCTCGAGGCCAGTTAGAAGTGCTCAATGCATATGCTCTTGAAATCCAGTCTGCATTTGCCTACCTTGCCTTGTGTTACTTTCAATTGGAAATAAATCCCTTAAAAAGTGTTGCAACATGCAACATGCACAGCTGCCCGCAGGGAATGCACTTACGCACTCTTATGAACCGTGTAGCGTTTAAGCTTGGCATCTCACGTGGTTGCCGTAAGTCAACATATATAATCAATACCTTCCTTATATAAAAGAGGAAGTATTTACATATGTATATCAGCAGTATAGCGTTTTTGGGGTAGGAGAGTAGGTGTGCCGGAAATTGAATGAACGCAAATACGTTTTCTGGTTTGAAGAATTATTTCACAGAGGGCAAAGTGGAGACAGTCAATGCTTCTTTTTGATATAAAGTACTTTTCTTGCATGACACTTTTGTGGCTTTCAGAAAGACTAGTGGTTAATTCTCACAACACAAGGCCAGTATAGATTTGAGGTTTATATGTTTATTGTATGCTTGTTGTACAAAGTACACTACAAGCGTGAGTGGGTCTGGCAGAGAGTACAAAACTTCGCCGATTGGCTATGGCTTTTTTGCGAGGTCACGCCAGTTATACATTCCAAGTGCAGACAGATCCTTATGGACTTAGTTCTTCCATTGGATGCGTGGGTACCCATAAGTCGCGAATTGAAGGAGCTTTTCGCTAACAGCGCATTCGTAGATTTTTTTGCGCTTAACTATATCAATGTTGCCGTAGAGTTCATACAATTTGTGGTTCCATCGTCTTCAGTACTCGTCGGGCATTTTCAAGCAATATAATCGAATGTATAAAAGTTGAATATTTAATCATTTTAAAATAATAAATTTTTGAATTAGGTGGCAACTCTTTATAAAAATATCTGCAAATCGAAGCTATTTTTAACGCCTGTGGTTTGACGTTCATAACTAATTATTTATACGAAAATTTTGAACAGGTGGCAACTCTTGTAAAAATGAATTCCCAATCCAAGCCATCTTCAACGCCTGTAGCTTTACTTTGTAAAAGTTATTATTATTTTGTATGAATTCTAATTTTCGAACAGGTGGCAATACTCCTCGAAAATCATTCGTTATGCTTATCAAATATAAATTTTTAATACATAACGACATAACCTTTTATTCAACCGGGTTAGTTTACTGGCGATTGTACTTATTGCAATATTTCATCAATTTAATGCCATACAAAATGATATGGTGGCAAGGCTTATAAAAAATATTTTCTGTAATTAATTTGTAGGATCTCTATTTTTTCATTCCAATTAAATAACCTTTTATATTTTATTAAATTTATTGTTAAAACGGGTGGCAGCTCTCACCAAAAAAATTTCGACTGTTGGAATGATTTCTTAAACATACTTGGGTTGATGTTCACCACTTTGCGTTATTTATTCTTTCATCACTTTAATTAAAGTTATTTTAATACCAAATTTTAAAAAGGTGGCAACTCTTCTAAAAGTATTTTCACCTGCAAGCTTTCTTAAATACTCTAGCGTATATAGCACTTCTTTCACTAAAGAATTTATTGAATTATATTTTTTAAGCAGGTGGCAACCCTATATCTTTTATTAAGCTAAAAAGTCATGTTGAATAATTGTTATTATAATTATTCAATAATTTCAACTGCTGTATTCCATACTTGATTTTCCATAAATAATTCTTGCGCAATTAGCTGGAATTTACCGCCAAGAGAAAATCTTCATGAATTATATTTATGTATATTTGTACGAATTGGCTATCTTTGAAACTGATTCCCCTACTAACATGCACCTTTTCTTGGAAATTATGCGAAACACAAACACCCCAAATAAGACCTTGAAACTGGTGCTCTTATTAACAGTGAAGAATCTTCTTGGTAATGCAACCATCTTATGAATTCGTAGAAATCATGTTTGAATAACAAACACACCCATCCAGTTGAGTCTTTGGGGGTGCTGTATTGAGTTTATATCTTAACGGTCTACAAAGAGTTCGTAGTAATTCGTGTTACGTATACGCAGTGATAGCCACGGTGCGTTTCTTATGCCTCGCTGCACAAATTTGCAATTTAACACTTTGTGCAGCATTTCTAGCAGCATTTCGACCACCTCCACTGGAGTTCAGTTTATTTGTGAAATTAACAGTTTTGTGCTTAAGCCTCTGCAGAGCAATTCGTTGAAATTTAATTTGAGGCGGAAATAAACGTGGCAAAAGTGTAGGAAAATACCTTAAGCAATTTGAAGGGGAGTGTAATTACATAGTACACCATAGAAAAAATTCATATTTTCTCCAAAACAATATCTTTTAAAGTCAATAGAAGGGACGAAAACTTAATTTACGAAAGCCGCTTGCAACAATAAAATTAAGATCGCATAAGAGTGACGACAACAATAAAGCTTTCTTTTGGCTTGATAAGTTCATGTAGGGTCTGCCATAACCTCTTCAATCACCTCAAATTTCTGTCCGATGAGTGACTTTTGAAGTCAACAGCTCGCCCTCATTGTAGTTGGGAGGTATAGTTATGTGTACGTTGCTTCTCATTTGAGTAGCATTCAAAGACAAAGTTTTACAAAAAGGGCTGGATTAATCTTGCTGGAGGCGTCAAATAGCATATCCTCGAGCGGATATTACGGATAACCTGACGCCCTCTGCAGTACGATAGCTTTATTTGCGTAGCGGCGGTTACTTTCTCTTACGCTCGTGGGTTCAGAATATGAATGAAATCAGCAATAATAAAAAAAAGAAAATATTAAAGGAGTCTCTCCTGAAAAAACTCCAAAAGGAACTGCTAGTTCCGTGAAGAGGGTAACGTTCGAGAAACGACGAGTTCGAAAGTAACGAGCTTAAGGACAGAAGCTATGCTTGATCTAAGTGGAAGGGTTGGTACTAACCCTGGAGTTAAAACCATGTTTTGTCTTTGTCGGAAAGCATTATTTTCTTCACCGAATGAGATCGTTACATTTTGGCGTCGAATTGGCTTAATAATTCGGTAGAGTAGAACTACGTAATTGCTCTGGGTCGTCGAACAAAATGGTGGAACTCACTAACGACTCATCAAAAATCGATTTTTATTACTGGAGATCGCCATTGAAAAAAATCATCTGCATATATAATATCAGAGTAAGTATTAGGCACAATATTTGTTGGACAACTTTCTTTTGAGTACTAAAGGAAAGAAATTAAAGACTATTTTTTTAAGATGTTGTTAAAGATCCCAAACACCTATAATGTACTTGAACTATATTCTTAAATATGCCCTAAAAATCAGTACAAAATTGGCATACAAAATTTATGAAAATACTAATCGGACTATTAACGAATCTCTAGTATATATTAATCTCTGGTCTGTGGAGGACGAGAAACACATCCGCCATCACATCGAAACGTATTAACATTAATAAAGTAAAATAAGTAAGGAAGGGCTAAGTTCGGGTGCAACCGAACATTTTATATTCCGCAACTTGCAAGAATCAAAGCCAGGGAAATATGTACTTTAAGGTGTGGAACCAATCAAATAGAATAAAGTAAGCCAGATGTTCGAAAATCCTGATATTAGTTGTCGCTCAAATGTATTTATTTTGGGTTCAAAGATACACTGTTATAAGTAAAACACGCTTTCAAATTTTCATTGAGGTAACTCATATAGTGACCGATATATGCGGTACAAAGTCACCCGGAAGTTTTTAAATCTTTATATTAAGTATATGGAGTACTGGTTCGATGCAACCCATTTTTGACATACAGACATACAATTTTAAGCGAAGGATTATCCCTTAATTTCAGTTATATGTATATATCACACATTGGCCGACATTTTCGATCAAAAGTCAGTTATTCAGTGTGATTTCGTCCGTTTTCACACTGCGACATAGGAGAAAATCGAAATCGGTAGGTCGGGTGCCACGTACATTGTCCAATTTTCACATCGGCTCTCGTAAAACCATCTCAGATGTAAAAATTAATGTCTCTGCCGTAATTAGTTATTGATTTATTGCCCTATTGTAGTTTTGAACAGTACCGCTACATGGGGAGTAAGCGGGTTATCTTCCGATTTCATTCATTTCACAGCTAATAGATCTTATGATATTTGCGCTCAGCTAATTTGGTTTTTGTAGCTTTACCAGTTTAGGAAAAATGTACATTAAACTTATTAGAGGGCGGGGCCACGTCCACTTTTTAAAATTTTTATTTACGCAAAGATTTCAGGCACAATGATAGTACGTGCAAGGATAATTATGAGTAAAATAAGTTCTGTATATTTCATTGAGATAACTCAAATATACACAAGTAATATATCCAGCGTAAAGTCACCTGGAATTTCGAAAATCTTTATATTAGGTAGACCCGATTTAACCCACTTTCGAAACACAGAATTACTATTGTCAGAAAAGGATTCTCTCTGCGTTTCAATTGAATATCTCATCATTGACCAATATTTTCCGTCTATAGTCAACTATAGATTCTGAGTTATGGCTCTTACAGGTTTTCGGATAATGGCGATTTGTGAGCATGGCAGTTGCCCGATTACGCCGATCTACTCACACGTAATTATAGCTAGGTTCGGGGATAGGGAAGTACTTTCAGGTACATTCATGATAGTCATATTGGGTCTAGGACGAGTTTTCTTCATTCTAAGCACAAATATTGAAACTGTTGTGTAAACTGACGTTGAGCAATACCAAACCCGTAAGGATCGGGAAAAATCTCTGAGTCGTTCGTTACCAAACTAGGTTAAAGACAAGGCAACTCCCTATCGTGCGATTTCTTCAATCTACTTCAGGAGAAAATAATTTGAACTACAGAACTTAATACCGATGATATTGATAACCTTGGCCTCAACACTCGCGCCGTTAGTTCTACCTTCTGGATAAGGAAGTAAAGCAAATGGGTCTAGTAGTATCTGCTGCCTGCAAACAAACAGTCGTCGCCCCACGTCTCTGTTAACAGTCATAACTTCGAAGTCATAGACAATTTCGTCTATCCTGGAACCAGCATTAACACAAACAACAATGGCAGCATCGAAATCTAACGCAGAATAAAAGTGAAAAGTAAAATCCTGTCTCGATGAACAAAGGCCAAACTGTACAAATCACTTATCATACTGGTCCTGCTCTACGGTGCAGAGGCATGTACCGTGACAACAAGGCCAAGATATATTCTATGGAAGATTTATGGTCTTTGGTGCGTTGGCAACGACGAATAACGCAGATGAAGAACATTGTTCAGCGAAGTAAGAGACAGCGGCTACGCTGGCTATGTCATGTCGTCCGAATGGATGAAAGCACTCCAGCTCTGAGAGTATTCGACGCAGTATCCGCCGGGGGAAGCAGATGAAGAGGAAGAACTCCATTTTTGGTTCGATAGACTCAAAAACCCGCTTCGAGGCACGCTTTTTACGTCACGGCAATGGAATCAATGTCAATGGAAATGCAATATCTGAGAATGTCCATTAAAGAATCCCAAAGCTCTGCCGCTTTCTTAAAATCAGAAAATAAACTCCTCTTCGGTCCAACTTTTGGAGAAATTCTCCTACTCTTAACAGTATTATTTACTAAACATGAAAACTACTCTTGCTTTATTTTCTTTCGATCTTCATTGTAGTAAATCATTAAAGTATATTTTGTTGTTGTTGAAACTAAAAGTTGACTTGCACATTTCTACCTTTTTGCAGCGCTTCCCAAACACATAAATATTTATTACTTCGTCAGTTTATTCTCTCACATAAACGGATTTACTCATTTTGCAGTTTACTCACTTCGGCCAAACGCCGAGCAGAGCGAAAATAAAAAGTTCGTCTTAAGCTGGATAAAGGTTGAAAATAAACACTTCCAATCCATTCCGCCACTCTCGTGCTGAAATCGTAAAAAGGTTTAAGTCGCCCAAGTGACGCAGAAAGCCAAAATGCGTTGCAAACAATTCTGTGCTTACCTTTAGTCAAGAATAAATAAAATAAAGCTAAAAACTAATTTTACGATGTTGTACGTTGTAGTCGGGCTTAGGCGGGCAGTTAGCTGATTACTTTGGCATAATACTATTACTGGAGCAAAAATAAAATTTGTTATGAAATCTTAAATCTATAATTCGTTTAGCAATTTAAATTATGTTTTGCAGAATTTTTGATGCGGGTTAAAAGCGAGTCTTTACAGTTGTCGTTAAGTAAGGTAAGGTAGTAAAGGCGCCGTTGGACAAAGTATGTTGAGATAGTAAAGATTGTGATAATAATTGATTATTATTCAAAATTTCCTAAAATAGGGCGAGAAGGATTTAGTTTGAGAAGAATGTCTGAAAACAACCAAATACTGAAGGTGATTAGAGGTATGTAGCCAATAAGCTAAAGTTAGGTTACACTGGCTAGCTAACACACCTTTCCTTAGTGAAGCCAGATGTAGGTTCAGATTAATTTGAACTGAGGTATTTTTCATACAGAATGTCAAATGCGTTTTGCGAACTTTAAGAGTGTTGTGATAACTACGTTTGAGACTTTGTCTAGTACCTTGAACTCCGAAGCCCCTAGATACTTAAGACGAGTTCGAGATTGTGCTGGACACAGACATAGGCGGTGTTCCGACTACTCTGCACTTTCTGCACGTATCGCCAACTCTTATGCCCATTCGGATCGCATGTGATGCCAGCCAGTTGTGACCTCTCAAGAGGCCAACAGCCATCCGGCTGTCCTTTCGAGACCTTGTTTTGATGCATGTTTTTGCTTTGGGGCTCTTGCACATGATTTTGCTGATCCAGAATGTCCTTTAGGCATTCCATCCCACCCTAATCCGTGTAGCAGTCCTTTCGGGATTTTATTAAGTATTGTTTTTAGCGATTTGTTTATTTCCTAAACTAGTGCAGTTCCTAGATGAATGACACTTTTGGCAATATTACCAGCTGTGTATTTCGTTTCCCGGAATATTTTTGTGTCTTTACTGCCTCACTGCTTCTAAGAAAATTCTCTGACATAATGTCTTGTTAGATTATTGTTGTTAGATTGCTGTTCGCCGACGTATAGTAGTCAATTTTATGCTGTAACCGCAAAATCTTCCGCCTGGAATATACTCCATTATTCTGGAAGTTTAATGAGTCGCTTAAGAACCAGCTTTGAGCGATTTCCGGCAATCACACCATTAGCCATTTTTTTATGTCTGCGTCTGTGTTGTAAGTTCCGCATGCAATCCTACGCCATTCATTCTCTTTAAGTGTGACTTATAGCTCCAAATATTGCTTGAAGGTATATAATCTAAATCCTAGTGGAGAATGTTACTGACACTGTTAATCTTGTGGCTGATTTGACTTATCAAATTGTCTTATATGAACACACCAACTCATAACACATAGATATATGTGCGGTGTCTAGTGAAACCTTGGTTGTAAGGTCCATCTGTCTCAAGGTTTGATTGCGCTCGTAGTTGGTCGACTTTTAAAGCTGGATCTCCAACTTAAGGAGATAAGCTTTTAAGTCTTTATGGCATCAGTAGTTACTCGGTTTAAGAGGATCATAACGAAATAAAGCTCTGAAAGACAAAGCTTGGAAAAGTTTTTCGTAGAATGGACCTCCAAGTCACTATTACAACTCATATTTTTATAGCGAAAACTTCAAACAAATCGATTGCAGTCAACTACACACTTTCAATGCTTTCAAAGCCGTGCTCTCATTTACTCGAATTATTTCCGAAGTTATTTGCATAGATGTATGTGTGTGCGTTGAGGCCTGCACATTTGTTGTCGGCAAGTGAAAGTGACACATTTAATGGATATTTTTACACACTGCAACATTAAGAATTAAATTATGCACAAGACAAAAGAGTTTAGCAGCAATTCGTTGTACGCACTCACTCAGCTATTGCTGTTATTGTTGTTTTTGTGCGCTGCTAATGACTATTTCACACTTAATTAAGGTCAAGTGGCGGTGTGGGGGCCGGCAAAGTAATATGAAATTCAATTAGTTGGGGGAAATCACTTAGAAGCAAGGAGTTTAGGGCAATATTTAAATTTAATGAAGCATTTCATTTCCTCATTCCTTCATTTCGTTGATTTATTTTCAATTAAATATTTTTTTGTGTTTTGTGTTTTGCTTTATCCTTAATTCGATTTGCAAGTGGCTGCTGGTGCACAGCATGACCAGAAGAGCAAAAATCATTTAGCAGCCTGAAAATATAATTATTTAATTTGGTTATAATTGAATTTCCGAAAATTGATGTGGACCAAATTGTTTTCGAATCGTTTTAGTTTCGTGTACGAAGATGGATTGACAAAAACTGTTTGTGATAACAAAAGGGCACGCAATATTTTGTGGATATACATATGTACATACATACATACATATACATATGTATGCGCGATTTCCTTGGCTGAGAGCGAATGAATGCAATTATTCTAACCAACCCTTGTAAAATAGCTTTGTATGGTATGTTAGGAGAATAGTTTCCAATTTTTTTTTTATTTTTTGTATGAGTGTATCAAATGTCAAAGGCAGCTGAAAACTATAGATTTTGTTGTTTCATTTATCCACACAAATTTTATACAGACACACTAAAAACAGCTAGGGATATTGGTACAATTTTAAACGGGTTCAGGGTAATATACTTGCATATTTATAAGAATTTCTTATAGTCTTTTACATATTTCATATAAAGTAAAACTGTAGGATGTGGATCCTTCTGTACGTCTTACGAAATTGGGTAAAAATATAAATCGGTTTGGAATATATTTTGGAAGACAGGTCTACTGCCCATGGAACGTAATTTTTACATCGTAGCTAAATTGAAAGCTGGACACAGAACTGACAAAATGTATTATGCATATAAACGGCAATATTTTAGTTAGATTCTTCAGTTATGCCTATTAAGAGCATCCAAGTTGGTTTGAAAGGTCCTCCTGGTATTTATCTATAAGAGCTTACGCAGGTTGACTTTCATATTTCGGGATTTAGCGACTCTTGTCTGGCAATTTACAACTTTATCGTAAAGTTTGAACGCTATTTGTGTTTTTTACAGTAACTTAAAATATTCTTCTCGACCAAAAAATGGAATCGAATAGCGCACATTTTCGTAATATATTATTTTTTACAACTTTCGGTGGTATGATAAATTCAATAGAGGTCGGAGGCGGATTTCGTGAAGGTTGTCCAAAATCAGTTTTCTTCTGGAAACTATAGACGCCTTGCTTTTGTGAGATTGAGACACTTATGGTCATTATTGAGACTAGCATACATTCAATATTGCATGAACATATTGCATGCACATGAATGTATGCCAGCAATAACACGACGAAGATTCTCTTAAGGGGGTATTCTACTCTAGAATTTTGAAAAATTCGATTTTTCATATATTTTAAGTATAGACCCTTAAGAACATATTCTTCAAAGGATTTTTAAAAATTAAAATTATGTTAAGAGCTACAGTTACTTTAGTGACGCAAGACAAGCGACTTGGCATAAATCCACAAAAGAAAGTACAGTGGTGCGTTCTAGCACACGACCTTGGAACCACGTCATGGGTATATGAAGCGACATAATGAGCTCAATAAGAGTTTCCTTCAATGAGTTGATTGTTTCGTTGGCTGTATGGCATTGACTGTAAAATTATGAAGGGCTTCACTTCTATACTCTTGCAACACGTTGGTTCAAGGTATAATAACTTTCTTTACCTAACGGTTGTTTGTATCACCTAAAACTAGTCGAGATAGATACAGGGATATATGTATATATAAGTGATCAGAATGTCGAGGCGAGTTGAAATTTGCGTGATTGTCTGTCCGTATGTCCGTAAATACAAGCTGTAACTTGAATAAAATTTGAGATTTCTTAATGAAACTTGGTACACGTGTCCCTTGGCAAAACATGAAGGACGAGTTCATAGATGGGCGTATATCGACCACTGCCACTCCCACTAAACGCTATTAAAAGAAAACCTCTAAGCCAGAACAGACACTAGGTACTGTAATTTGACACAGGGGATCGTAGTAGCATGGGCTATTCGTGAGCAAGACATTTTGATAACTGGCCGCAGCCCTGCCCTAAACCATTAAAACTACAATATTCGTTCCCACCCTCTATATAACGGTAATGTTACTTAAGGCGCGATAAATCAATAACTAAATACGCCAGTGACATTAAATTTTATCACCGAGATGTTATGAGAGGGCTTTAAAGAAGTCGGAGTGAAAAATGGACGACCGCCCACTCCTAGTGTGATTTTGCCTATCTCGAGACCCGCTATACCGTTTTCGATAAAACTTGGTACGTGATAGTCCTCGGAGATTTTTATGTTACAGTGTGAAAATGGACTATGACCACGCCCACTTCCCATAGAACACAATTTTAAATTCATTTTTATTCTTTCACTTTCCAGCATAATAATCATTATAAAACTGACTAGAACTTTTAACGTCTGCCACCTTATGACTAGAATTTTTCCAAATCGAAACAAAACTGTTTAAGACCCAAGGTGCTGAATGTGTGGACCCCAGTACCTTCAGTTAACTTTTTACCGAAGATAGCGACCGATGTGTGAAATATCTTATTGAAATTTTGGAAAGTGTTCTTCCCGATAATAGTATGTCTGTGTGTTAAAAATGGGTTGAATCGGGACAATATTTCCCTTAGCCCCAATATACCTAATGTAAAGATTTTCGAATTTCCAGGTGACTTTATACCACATATGCGAGTTATCTCTATGCAATTAGGAGGTGTGTTTGTATAATAACAGTGCATCTTTATGCTTAGAATGAATAAAATCGGAACAAAACTTGACCTAGATCCCATATAACTAACAAGCTTTATGTATCTGAAGGTATTACCTTGGCTTAAATCCTCACAAGTTGCAAAAGTACAAAATGTTCGGTTATACCCGAACTTAGGCCTATCTTACTTGTTACGATTCATTTTGCCTATAGAGTACGACAAAATGTGACTTCTTGAGAATGTCACGGCGCCTCAATAATGGCTTATGGATTATCATCACTGGAAATGCAACAATGTGGCTTATAAACGTACAAATTTAACTAAAAATTGGCTGCATTGTTGAATTAAATTTCGTCACGCGAAGCGAACCCTTATTATTTTTGAAGCACTTTAACATATGAAACTATACCTTTGATCTATTCCGCTGTTCGGCGCTTTGAAGCGGGAAAATCGCGATATTCATGGCATCTTTGACATCCTTCTCGCACATCGGTAAACGAATTAAATACATTCAAAGGAATTAACACAAATTAAATTAAGTTACGCAACAGCAGGGCTTGTTTACATTTTGCTTGCTCACTGAAGTTGAGATTCCTTTCGGCGTTGGCGCGACTGTTCTGTGCTCTTTCCATATGATATCCCACGAAACATTTCTATTTCTGCGAATAACATATGATTATACAAGTATGTACATGTACGTATGTACATATGTAGAGCAATTGTGTGTGTCATGTGGCCTTGCGTGTGCGACAGTTAACCCTATTAAGGGAAATTAAACAAATCTAAATTTCTTATCTAAACGCTGACGACTGTGAATGAATGAGGAGCAATTTTTTGTATATTTCCTGTTTCCTTGGGAGGGCCGATAAGCTTTCTAAATCTTATGTATTTATGTATGTATGTACATGTGCATATTTGAAGAATGATTTAAAAAAAATGTCAGCTGTAATGCTACAGCCTACTTCTGTGCGGAAAGAAAATGCAAATACGATAGAAAGGCTGCTATATGATATACAGTATATTTCTTACCACAGAGTGCTTATGCACACATACATGTAATATATGTTAAACATAGTAACTGTGTAAAATCGTTAGAACATTTTAATATTTGAGTGAGTGCTTTAAAAATAGACAAATATAATTATTTAAGGCACATCTTTGTTTAACTTCAACCGGTACCGCAGAGATCAATTATCATAAATAAAGGAAAGTGCGGGTATTTACAACTGGATCAATTTTAAAGATGTACCATTTGTTGACTCTCTCAAATCTTCAAATTTTCAATTAATCATTAAAGTTATTGAAACTAATCTATGAGTACAAGTATATCTAAAAATTCAAGAACCTCTTACTGAAATGTAAACGGAAAAGAAATGAAAAAGTACCAAATGTATCATTGACTGGCCTCAATCAGTATTTTGATAGGTGATACAAAGTTAAACCGAGCAGTAAGTGTGTAAGGAGTATCTACCAAAAAAAGCAAATAAGAAATTGTCTTAACTGTGACCCTCAACAAAGGAATTTAGGAGAGTAACGAGAATAAACGAACTGTTTATATCCGCTTTTCAAATAGGGACGATATGATTTCTAAGTGTCGTTTCGAAAAATATTTACAATTTCATCATGGAATATGTAATATGCATAAGAACAACATTTACAAATTATTAAATTTTATTTTCTAAATAATCTTTCCGCAATTGCAACTTTTCGTGCGCTTTTGCCATTTTGTGGCCGTAATATTCGTCCACCTGTGCTCGCTATTCGTCGATTTGTTGAAAATTTCGAGCGTAAGTTTTCTTTACATAATCTTCAAGTGCCAATAAGACAAATAACTGCTCGAAGTAATGAATATACTTGTATTGCTGCCGTTCAAGCAAGTGTTTCTGAAGACCGCAATTTGTCGATTCCAAAACGTTCTTAAGAATTGGCACTATCTCAAACCATAACCTGGGGAATTTTGAGAAAGAATTTGGGCTTGCATGCAAATAAAATTGTTCTCACTCAGGAACTGAGGCCATTGGCTCACCGTAAACGTCGTGAATTTGCTGATTTTCCTTTGGAGTATCTTGAAAACGATAACGATTTTCAAATCATCAGCATCATCTTCTCCTTTGAGGCTAACTTCCATCTGAGTGGTGCAGTAAATAATCAAAACCGTCGATTCTGGTGTGAAGAAAGTCCACAAATTATTCATGAATAATCATTACCTAGGACTTAATTGACAGTTTGGTGTAATTTTTAGTCTAGTGGAATCATCGGTTCATACTTCTTTCATAATGAAGCCGGTGATGCCATTACTGTCAATGGAAAACGGTATAGATAAATGGTAACCAACCTTACATCTGGTTCCAAAAAGACGTGGTTTCGTGCCACAAAGTACGTGCAACAACCGAATTATTGCGAGAAAAGTTTGGAGTTCTATTATTTCAAGAAATTGTGAGATTGAATGGCTTTCAAGAAGTTGTGATTTAGCACCAACACCACTTCTTGCGGGGTTATTTGAATCTCTTGATCTTAAGCAATAAACCAAACCCTTCTCAAGCCATACTAGTCAATATGGAACAAACTATTCATGACATATGCCTTGATGATGATCCTTTGGTTCGGCCAGAGGAGACGTATCATCCTGCTTTGGAAATTAACATCGAAATCATAGCCAACTTTGCTCTTAATAATACACAAGACCTTTGTTTTCGGTTCAACTTTGCGAAAGCTAATTTTAAGAAGATTAATTACGAACTTTCTAAAACAACTTGGCCAGATTTCAGTGGCAGTATTGAATTTAGTGCTTCCCACTTTAATGAAACTATTGTAAACTTATTTGAAAAATATGTTCCGAAGTGTGTTGTTACTCAAAAAATTAGTTCTAATTTATGGTTTTCGAAAGAATTATGTAAATTAAAAAATAGAAAATCTCGTGCTTTTAAACTTTTTAAAAAAACTGGTTTAGTTGCTAACTATTCAAAATATTCTAAACTGCGTCGACAATTTGCTGAACTTAACTAAAATATGTTATCATAATTATATAAATAAAGTAAAAAATTATATTACATGTAATCCAAAATTATTTTATGGTTTCGTCAACTCCAAACGCAGGATTTCTAATTTTCCGACCGCTATGAAATATAAGTCTAGTATGTCCAGTGACAATCACACCATTTCTAATATGTTCGCTGAATTCTTTAGGCCCAATTACTCTCCAAAATCTCCACAAAATGTTCCACATCAGATCAAGTTATGTCCGATTTCTGTCATTAATGCACCTACCGTTTCCGAAGCAGACGTCTTAAATCAGTTAAATATGTTAGAACAATCATACAATTATGGCCCAGATATGATTCCCTCATGCTTTCTTAAGAAATGTGCCAAATATATATACCAACCCCTAACAAAACTATTTAATTCATCTCTTATGCAACGTTTATTTCCATCCATAAGGAAAAAGTAATTTATAATCTCTTTACATAAGAGTGGTTTTAGGTCATCTATTGAAATCTATAGGGGAATAGCAAAGTTGTCTGCAATACCTAAACTTTTTGAAGCAATTATAACAGTCGACCTTCCGGATCTCTCCACTAATTTCTAGTTCTCAGCACGGTTTTCGTAAAGGGAAATCTACAATAACTAATTTGCTTGAATTTGGTTTAGGGAGAATAAGAATACTGATGTTATATACACCGATTTTAGTAAAGCTTTTGATAAAGTAAACCATTCAATTCTTTTGAATAAACTTGATCTTCTTGGTTTTCAACCAATATTTCTAAAATGGGTTGCTTCTTATCTTAGTAATAGAATTCAACAAGTCATATTTAACGATACTTTTTCTGACATAATCAATGTTCCTTCAGGCGTTCCTCAAGGTAGCCATCTTGGTCCAATTCTGTTCTTGTTATTTATTAACGACATATCATCTGTTAAGTTTTCAAAAGTTTTATTATATGCTGACGATGTAAAACTTTTTAAAACATATACTTCAAACAGTGAAAGATGTCAGTTGCAAACAGACTTAAACAACCTAGTTTCTTGGTGTGATAGAAATGACATGCCATTGAACCTTAAAAAATGTAAAACGATGTGCTTTTCATGTAGAGCTGTAGACCATACCTCATACGCAATACAAAACTTTAGGTTGGAGCAAGTATGCAAATTTGTTGATCTGGGAGTAACTATGGACCTCAAACTCAATTTTAATCTTCACGTATCTTCCACGGTTTTTAAAGCTAAAGGCGCTCTTAGTTTTGTTAAACGTTGGTCTAAAGAATTTAGAGATCCGCTTACCACAAAAATTCATTTTACATCTCTGGTGAGGCATATATTGGAGTATGCTTCTGTGGTTTGGAACCTTAGTTACCAAGTCCATTCGGATAAGTTAGAGTCCGTTCAAAAACAATTTTTACTTTTTGCCTTAAATCATTTGCGTTGGGATTCCAGGTTAAATCTTCCCCCTTACATTAACCGTTTAAAACTTATAAATCTCCCGACACTCGCTAGTCGTAGGGAGATGCTTGGTATAATATTTCTTGTCAAACTCATGAACGGGTCAGCCTGTAGCCCATCTCTCTTATCTGATATTAATTTTAACGTTCCCGCTCGCCCTACCAAGCAGTTTAGACCCTTACTTTTAAAATTTTCTAGAACAATTTTTGAGTTAACTGAACCATTCCGCCGTATATGTCATGATTTCAATTTTCATTCCAGCACATTTGATCTAACAGACTCAATCTTTACCACTAAAAAAATTATTTTATCTACTCCTAACAAGTAACATTTAAAAATTATAAACTTTAATCTAATTCTTAATTTCGGCCGTTGAAATTTTAGTTTTGTAGCTGAGCAGTTTAAGATCGCAACGCTTAAAACTCTCTTGCCTTATATGACTCGGCTAATTCCGCTCGTTCGCGGATTGCGCCCCTCGCGTCGGTTGGGCGGGAGGAGGGTAATCGTTGGGTATTATTATTATTATTATTATTATTTAGTAGAATAAGTACACCGCAAAAGAAGTTGTGGAGGTCAATTAAATGATGTTTTAACTTAATTGTAAGGGTTGTACTTCAGACTAAATAAAAAACATTTCTTAACAATTAGTGTATTTTTGTTTTTAACCTTATGTAAGCAGCAGATATTTACTTTCGTCCTCTTCGTCCTCCTACCATCTTTAATTTTTATACTCTTGCAACAAAGTTGCTAAGGAGAGCATTATAGTTTTGTTCACATAACGGTTGTTTGTAAGTCCTAAAACTAAAAGAGTCAGATATAGGGTTATATGTATATATCAAAGTGATCAGGGTGACGAGTAGAGTTGAAATCCGGATGTCTGTCTGTCCGTCTGTCCGTCCGTCTGTCCGTGCAAGCTGTAACTTGAGTAAATATTGAGATATCATGATGAAACACGTATGTATTTCTTGGCTCCATAAGAAGGTTAAGTTCGAACAACTGCCACGCCCACATAAAGTGTCATAACTAAGCCATAAATAAAGATATTAAAGTGAACTTTAGCACAAAGGATCGCATTAGAGAGGGGAATATTTGGACGTAATTTTTTTGGAAAAGTGGGCGTGGCCCCGTCCCCTACTAAGTTTTTTGTACATATCTCGGAAACTACTATAGCTATGTCAGCCAAACTCTATATAGTCGTTTCCTTCAGGCATTTCCATATACAGTTCAAAAATGGAAGAAATCGGATAATAACCACGCCCACCTCCCATACAAAGGTTATGTTGAAAATCTCTAAAAGTGCCTTAAACGACTAACAAAAAACGTCAGAAACACTAAATTTTACGGAAGAAATGGAAGAAGGAAGCTGCACCCAGGCCTTTTTTAAAAATTCAAATGGGCGTGGCCTCGCCCACTTATGGACCAAAAACCATATCTCAGGAACTACTAGACCGATTTCAATGAAATTCGGTATGTATTATTTTCTTAACACCCTGATGACATGTTCGAAATATGGGTGAAATCGGTTCTCAACCACGCCTTCTTCCAATATAACGCTATTTTGAGTTCCATCTGATGCCTTCTCTGTATAATATATACATTAGGAACCAATGATGATAGCGGAATAAAACTTTACACAAATACGGTATTTGAAAAATATGTAAATTACGGATAATGAAATCTCGATTATCACTTTATCATGCGATAGTATAAAATGTTCAGTGACACCCGAACTTAGCTCTTCCTTACTTGTTTGAATTTATTTTAACTTTTTGAAAGAGGAAGTAACGTTATTTTGCATTTTGGTGACAATATGTAGAAACTATTCTGTATATATCTACATACATATTTATCTTTAGCTGTGTAAAGACTTTGGGCTTGTACAAATAAAATTCTATATTTGTGATGTAAATATATATATGTGGAAGGAAAATTGAGTCAGTAAAAACATGTACGTGGCTTCGATAAAATAATTCTATATCAACTATGCTCCGCAATGCAGACAAAATGTGGCGTCCTGAAACTATTGATGTGACGTGAAAGTTTCACGTTACCAATGGAAAGTATATGTTCAATTTTGTTTGCTTCTTTCATTTTTCGGAATTATGAAACTTGATAGACACTATAAATGCAGGGTGTAGAGTATTGTTTGTATTATTTAAAACAACAGGTATACATATGAAGGAAAAAGTAAAGTTTTGATTTATTATTTGGAAACTTTCTGGAATTAAGTTTTAAATTTCTCTAAAAAATCCGCTTTCGGATAAAGCTTTGCATCACATTTTCTAACATAGCCGCCGAGTGTTGGTTTCCAAAGGCCATCGCTATGATATACCAAGACCATTGACTTGACGTACCACACAAAAGGTAGTCTAACGTTGTCAAATCATACCAATATGATGACCACTTGACAGGCCCAATTCTTTGTTTGATCATTCATCAAAAGGTCGTCGCAATATTGTAAAGTTAACGGTCGCAATGACAAGGAAAATCTTGAAATTTTCGGAGAGGCGTTAATACTTGGATATATTTTTATTTCTTTAAAAAAAACTAGGTGCACAACATAAATATATAATTTTACTTGCTGGCCCGGCAAACGTTGTTTTGCCTTTCTAGGAAACATTTTTTTAGTTCAATAAAAATAACTATCTATTCTTCCATTTTCTACTTTGAAGATTGAAAACCACAAAAGTCGCGCAAAATTTGCCTGTGACACTGATAATTGTCGGTATTCATCTTCATTCATCTTCATGCGATGTCATTTTTTTAAAAGTAACGAAATAATAATGTTTTGTTATTTAGTACTGCCAGGCCGCATTTTTGTTCGTCATTTGACTGAATTCTTTTGCCATTTTAAAAGGAAAGATAGGAGGATTTTCTTCAAAATATAACAATTATGTTTATATGTTAACGGGATAGTAAGGATTTCTACTGCAAGTTTACCAAACGAAATGTTGCTGCAGAATAATAATAACTTGTCAAAAGTCAATTGCCATAAACGTCCAATGCGTTGGTTTACAAAGTAATTTTGACATTGTAAAACCGTTACATGAGTAGAGAAGTGTTTGTGCGAAGGGTTCCGCACCTCAGTTCAAAAATTCTATAGTTTTTGGTCTTAAAATAGACACCCTATATACAATATATATGTATACTAGAGACAATTGGAACTGACATACCGGCCAATTTGGTCGATTTTATGCAAAAGGTGTACATTTTGATATTCACCGAAGCATGAATGGAAATGTTTTCCCAGAGGTGAATATGGTATATTTTTAGGTCGAAAACTTGAAACAGCAGGGAAGTTTTCAAAAGAAGAATCAAATCAATGACACCCTCATGAGTATAAATGATTGTCCTGGTTTTTTTTGGCGAAAGGGTGGTCCTAAAATTGTTAGTTGAAGTACTACAATTGTAATAATTGCCATCTTCTATTGCGGAATGAATTTCTGTCAAGCAACGTGAAATCTTGAAAATCGAGCCGTTTCAGAGTTATTTTCTATTTTTGCGAATATTCTGGATATATTTACTTGTATATATTTTTATTTTTCAAAAAAAAATTAGTTGCACAACATAAATATATAATTATATATCTAAATGGGATGCTGTCCGATTCTCCAAATTGAGGTGTAGAATTTATTTGATCGGAGATTTTTTGCCGTCTTACCTCCCTCATTCACCCTGATGAGTGCTGATAGCCAGCAACCTGATCGTTAAATCACGAAAATCTAGTCGAGCGGTTTCAGAGGAGTTCAATAACGAAACGGAGTTCGACGGGATTCTTTCGTGCATTTATTGTCAGACATACAACCCGGAAGTGGGATTGTGGAGTCCGCAAGGTCCATGAACCATATTGGTTTTCAACATTTGGTATAATACTGTATCTTTCTCTGCATCAGGAATTTCCGCAGAAATGAGTTCATCAGTTTGATCTGGTGTAACCACCATCCACCATCCACCATACTTTTTTTTTGCGCTGCACATCCTGACAAAAAAGAACTGAATAATTTTCAATAATTTTCTTTTGGATAGCCAGAATAAAAAAGCAAGCGACCGCAATTGAACGATTCAAATAATTGAAAAACAAAACAAACAAAAATTGAAAAAAAAAAATGTTTTGAAAAAATTTTATTTTTGGTAATTTTTCACTGTCTCTTTACATTTAGGAGGATGAAAAAATAGAAGAGCACTAAGTTTCACTACGAACGCTTTGAGGAAGCGTATGAAAAATGTCTCCGCTACGCTGTTAAGATCGTGTTCGGCGACTTCAATGCCAAGGTGTACAAAGAAGGTAACTTTGGATCAATGGTCAGAATATTTAGCTTTCAGGACCCCATCTCCGACTGTGGCGAGAGGCTAGTTGATTCTGCCGCGGCGCGTAACATGGTAGTTTGTAACACTAGGTGTCAGCATATAAATAAACATAAAGCTACCTGGTTGTCGCCTGATCAAAACACCCGCAATCGAATTGATCACGTTGTGATAAATAGATAAAGGCGCGCTTCCAGTGTATCAGACGTCCGTTCTTCGAGGACCTATAAGAAGAGTGGCACACCATCTTCTGTTCTCTTCCTATCGCTGCGGAAGAGGCAGTAAGTTACTACCGTTTACGTAGAAATACTTGGTATGTGGTGAATGCGGCGCCGTCACTGTAGAGGAAAATGCGGCGTACAAGGCCAAGTCTGGGACCAGCTTCTGTAAAGACAGAAATGGAAGCGTGACAACTGTCTAAATGGGGGAAGCAGTGTAGTCCATTCGAACAAGATGAGGTGAAAACAGGCGGCTTAAGAATAACGAAGTCCAAGGGGCCAATGGATTACCGGCTGAACTGATTAACGCCTGTGGCAAGGAAATGGAAATACGCATGTTCTTGCAGCTAAGCATGATTTGATCGAATGAATACATGCCCACGGATTGGAATATGAGTGTAATCTACCCTATTCACAAGAAGGAAAATC
Organism: Bactrocera neohumeralis; assembly: GCF_024586455.1. Lineage (NCBI taxonomy): Eukaryota > Metazoa > Arthropoda > Insecta > Diptera > Tephritidae > Bactrocera > Bactrocera neohumeralis. Next base: position 37,764,581 of record NC_065921.1, read on the forward strand.
CGGCAGTCTGCGCTAAATATAATATATATAAGCTCATTGTAAATAAACTGATTGGCTGAACACTTGGTAAATGCAACATATTGACACACATCACCTTTTTGTCGATTTCAGAGCCTTCGACAGCACTAATAGGAGCTGCTTATTCGACGTCTAAATTTGATATATTCGCTCATACGGCTATGCAGAATGACTTTGAGAGCAACCCTCAGTTTCACTAATAATGTAAGCTTCCAAATCAAGCGCAGATAAACTATTGCCAACAGGCGCTCACGCATTCAGTGGAAGAACCAAGTGACCTCGCGGAGGATAGAGGCAACTGGCGAAATCTCGTGTTCTCGTCCCAGACCGACCCACGGTTGTATGTATTGCCAACGAAGAATTAGATATAAATGGAAGAGTTTTTATCTACTTGTAAAACACTTCCCTAAAAATAATACAGAAATGGTCGGACATTCGTCAAAAGTTAAATATTTGCCATTCTAGATGACATTCTTAAACATTAACAATTCTCACTCAATTTCTTATCCTTTCATACTCTACTGCTTTTTTAAGGCATTTATCGACAAAATATACACATATGGTACATATAAACCGAAATGTGTATGATATAGAAGAGTGGAAAATCAGTTGGCCACAATGTTTGTAATGCAAGGAGTGTAGGATAGTAGAATAGTAAGCAATATTATCGATTTGATATTATTAAAGCTTCCGGGATTGGTTTGATGGCTTCGTGCGTGGATTGTAAGAAATAAATTTGAAGAGAATTGAAAGTCGAGAAATATGAGAAACTTAAAGGGACTAACCAAGGGACATTTTCAGAGAAAATCGATAAAAATCATGTGGGTAGAATTATGTTCGTCTTGTTTCTCTTTTGCTGCCATCTGAAACACTTAGCATGAAATTCTAGTGAAACACACAAATTTGCGTTCCCATCGCCAAGCAGAAATTTCTCAAGCCTTCCACGCCTGCGGCAAAGCAAATAGTGATGATTTATGACATCTCCATTGGCACGGAATTGCTTCATTGCCAGACGATTCACTTCCTGCGCATAAATTCATTGCTGACATTTGGAAGAATGCAAAAAAAAATGCAGAGAAAAAATTATGTAGAGAAGAACACAAATTGAAACCAAAATCAAATAACAATATGAATACATCGATATTTTTACCAGCCGCGTGGGTAAATGGAATACAAACACGGGGCAGTGCAAACGGCAAATAACACAAAGCAATAAATGAACACAACCAGGACACACAGCAAAAACGAATTGTGTGATAAGCGCAAAACTGCTACAAACAGACATTTAAGCAATGCAAAAGAAAACTGTGATATAATCGCCTCTGTGTGTGTATGTGTGTGTGTGTGTGTAAGAGACAGTCAATGTAAATATGTGCTTTTATTCATATGTGTGCGTTCGTTTAACGGCAATCTACCGGCGACGATGGCGAACAAAATGGTTGGCAAAAGAATTCAGCCATAAAATTCGATGACAAAAACCAAAACAAAGAAACAACAAAAATTTCATGAGAATAAACAAAAGAATCTGCCGAATTTGCGCAATTGCATGAACATGTAATAACTGTTATTTGTACAAGCCTTTCATATTATTGAACATGCATTTTATAGCCTCCGAGTGAACATTTGTCTATCTATGCGGGTGGAAATAGTGCTTTTAATGGATATTTCTGTGGTTGCACTAATGGATATTAGTAGTCTGCTACAAGTGTACATTCATTTTCAGATTGAAATGGCAAAATTCTTATTTTTCGCTTTTAGATCGTATCTAAAATACAATTTTTAAGTTGGAAAATATAAATACACTGCTTGTGGAGGATTAGATTCAGGGAGGGTAAAAACAAAAACCAAACTTTCTTCTTAGAAACCCTGAAAATATCGTACGAAATTACGAAACAGATGACACTTTGGGCTTTTTGGTTGCCGGTATAAACAACACGGCAATATACCTTTTTTGTTTGCATGTATAATGGAACTGAAACTCATTCTTGTAAGAATTTTCACGATCTACAAAAAATGTCACTTATAATTTTTTGCTTGGTCGACTAGCTCAAAAGTTATTCGAGGTTAGAGTTCATTCTAAAATCAAAAAGACCTTAACTTCATCTGAGTTGCAACAAGGTCCCTTGACGACCATAAGGTTCGTCTTCGTTTAGTCTCTCAAAATCAAAGTTTGGAGTTACCGAGCGTGTATTCTTGGGAATCGCGAAAGATGGGATCCGCCTACTGCGTAGCCTAATAGAAGCCTTAACGCAGATCCCTCTTCCGGCTGTCGCCAAGGACATTAAGCGTATTTTAGCTGTGCTGAACTTTTATCGTTGATTCTTGCCAAACGCGCTGGAACATCAAGGGCAACTTTTTGCCATGATCCCGGGTAACAGAAAAAATGACAATAGCACTATTCTTTACACCGAAGCAACTATCAATTTGTAAATAGGTCAAGGAAAACTATTTACAGAGTAACAGCTACCACAACAGGGCACTGACCATTGGGGAACACGCATACAGAATGGGTATGCCCTAAAACGACATCTGCGTGGCTGCGGAGTAGCAGGGAACAAGGAAACAATCTTCCACTTTCTCTGCGAATGCCCAGCTCTAGCACAGATCCGACACAAAACACTTGGAATCCATCTAGCACCAAACCTTGAATGGATTTCCACTAAAAGCATATCGGACATAAGTAGTTTCATCCAAACTTCAAAATGGTTTGAAAGAGAAGGTGAAACGTAATAGCAGATACAGGAGGTTCTACGAACAGTGCATCAAAATGGCACATCAAGTGTTGATTGAGCCCGATAGGGCTGCATTCCTACCTACACATCAACATAGCGGGCCCGTTTCCGTTGTCGGAAGGCAATAGGTATTGTCATACGATAATTTATAGATTCACCCGATGGCAGACTCTGTAACAATACCAATCATGACGTCGCCGGTAGTTGCTAAGCTTAGTGGCTGGATTGCGGGTTTTGGCATTCCCATCGACATCACGTCTGACTTTGGCCGTCAATTTGAGAACGCGTTTTTCTAGCAACTGTTCCAATGTCTCGGTATTTCTAATTTACGAACAACACCGTACCACCCGCAATGCAATGGCTTAATTGAGCGATGGCACCACATAATAAAATCTTCGATTTTTTTCTACAATGCAGACCAGTGGACGTCCTATCTTTCAATAAGTTTATTCAAACGAGGTAGAGACAGTAAAATAACTGCTTCGCGTCATGCAAGAGTTGCGACTCGTCGATATTTCCCAACGAAACTGTTCGCTCACGGCAAGCTATTACGTCTTCATTCGATTTGACTCCATTCGGCCATCATTATCGGCATACCAGTGCTTGAAAAGTGGCTCTTTTGTTACCGAAACGTAATTTTTATTGAATTATTATAACAAAAGAGGTTCGCTTTATGTAAAAGACATATTAATATTATATTACACCATGTTGAAGAAAGAACTTATATTTTTATGATATCATAAGTGGTTTCTATAAAAGTTTATTAGAACAAATCATGAACCGATTTCCAATATAATATTAATTTAAGCACCTAACGATTGGTCTTTCTCAACTAGTTTGCTTAAATATCTTACTTCATATAAATTTTTTAAAAAATTCAACGTTTAAAAGGAAAAACATGTACAATAGTATAATTAAAAGTACTACTGTGATCAAATTGAAAGGTGAATTTTAATTTATACTTCGCATGTTTTTTTCTGTAAGTTGGTAGTACTGTTAGTGACGTCTATGCTAAATTTCACGTCAAAACATTCATTAGTATGTGAGATACGCGTCGTTTTGTGGGGCTCTGAAAGTGATTTTTTTTACTATGTCACAATTTATTGAACAAAGAAGTGCGATAATGCACCATCTCATACTGCATTAGCTATTCGGATTCGATTACTTTACGGGAGATTAAATGGACAAAATCCACCTTTCAATTTGAGCCATATCTGGAGCCATAACATTTTTCATCTTGCTGGCAAATTGTGGATTGCATCCCAGGGCTGTCAAGAATTAATGAAGTAAAGTTTTTTTACTTTGTTTTGATGTCAACCATTTTCCAGTGAGTCAGAAGGCGCAAGGTTTGGGCTACAAGATGGGTGAGGCAAAATTTCTCAGTCACTGGTTTCCAAATATTATACTCGTATAATAGACCGGTTAAAGGTCTTGTAATATGAAGCTGAGCGTTGTCATGGTGGAAAGTGAATTAAATTAATCAAGTTAAGCTATTTATTGGCAAACTGCATGAATATATTTATGAACCCGACATGTGTGGACCAATACTTTACTGAATACTGAAGAGTTGCCACTTAATCCAATATTTCATCTAGTTATATGGAGACAAATTACATTACTTCCCTGAATTGCTATCTCACATATTAACCGATATAGCTTATGCTGTAGTCGAACAAAGTGGTAGATATTCAATAATATAAGGGCAAAAACACTATCACCTTGTACGAGAGTTGTCGAACTGTCATTGCAGTGACATTTACTGCAGATTCTAAAAAGCTTATTGTACGGCATAGTTTATTTCATGATAAAGGATATCTTGAAATACTCGAAAGTGTAGTTGGGGTATACCATCCTCAATATCAAGCCTCTTTACCAAAACCTTTATTTGAGGCTCTATAGCGATCTTGGCTTTTTATGTGTCTAAACGTAGTTGTTGGTAATTTGAATTTATGGTATAAGAAATCATACTTCATTTTTATAGGTTCTTAAATTGCCTTAGGATCCTTCAAATTTCAGATGTGAACGTATTCAATAGCAGTTAAGAGTCTAAAATCTTATCATAATCAGACGAAGCCATGCTTGCTCTGAAATTATTTACGAAATAATAAATTATAAAGCTTCACTAAAATTGTTACAGCTTTAAGTTCTGTTAGAAGTTATGCGATAAGCCGACCTTGAACTCAACAAATGCTCGCGCGTTGGTCTAAATTTCATCAACTCAGCTGACATTACGTTTTTTGCTCCAATTTAGCCTTAAAGAATAAAAGCTTGCAAAAGTTGCACAGGTCGTGCAAAAAAGCCTAAAGGCACGGCTACTCCAAATAGCGGCACATTATTAGAAACTGTGCCAACTTCGCGTCACGCTGCGTCGCTTAAAGGCCAGACGCGTGGCGACGCCCATTGCTCTACCTTTGGCAAGCTCTAGGCGTGCTAGATTGTCCTTCCGACCTCTGTTTGCCGCGTTTTTCCCTCTTCCCGCCAGCAGGAGTACATCGCAGTTTCCTCTCAGAAAATGTTGTATTTTCAATTGTGTTTTTGCTTGGCTGCATGCTTCATGGCTCTTAGCTTTTAGCAAATGGCAGTTTTTCAACTTTCCTCCGTTATATTGTTTGGTGTGTTGGCCATTTTTTTGTAAAACCAGGCGCGCTTACACGTAACCCTGTGTTTATGTGGCGATGTGTATGTGTATGTGTGTTGTTTGCGGGTTTGCGTAAGCACTTGCACCTTTCCATTAAGCTTTGCTACGCATTTCAGCGCGTTCCTTTCACTGTTTTCCTTATTTGCGTCAAACGTCACATACACACATACACGCGCGACTTTGACATTTGACTGCTCTTCAACACTTTCGCCTTCTCCAATATTTTTTTGAAACATTTTTCAGTGGATGTTTTTTAACTCCAGTGGCTTAATGGTGCCACACTTATCTACTAACACACATATGCGTATAAGTGTATATGTTGTTCATTTTTCAATGCTTAGTTGGTGCTTACCTTCATTGCAAAAAATGCGTGCGTGCCATCATTTCTTCCGAGCCGTAACCGTTCATTTAAATTGCAAATTTGAAGGTTTTTGTAGGGTACACCCTCTGAACCTTCTCAGATCAATAGTAGCCTTCAGTACTAAAGCATGAGGAAGCGCTTGCACCATGTCGGCGGAACGTCTTAAGCCTTTCGGCTCAGAAACTGCGGACATGACATCATAGCGGATTCGGTGACGGAATTGTGCACGCTGGACAATAAGACCAGGAAAGTAAGAGATGATGGTGTTATAAAAAAAATTATAAAAAAGATTCTACCAGTAATTAAAGTTACAGTGTTAGAATTACGTGGGCAAGGATGAGTGAAAGGTTTCTTCTGTAAGAACAGTACAGCTTCAGGATCAAAACAATCGGTATCCCTTTAGTGGCAAACTCATAAGCCTACTTTCCATGATCTCAACTTTCAACTCTTGTAATGGTTGCTGGAAGCCATGGCCACCGCAGATTTTATAGTACCACCAATATATTGGGGTAACGTGGGTAAAGATGAGACCAAAAGGTTTTAAAGTATCTGTGAGAAATAGGGCGGAATTAAGTAGAATCAGCGTAAGAATGGTGAAACACACTTATTCTTCTTCTTCTTAATTGGCGTAGACACCGCTTACGCGATTATAACCGAGTTAACAACAGCGCGCCAGTCGTTTCTTCTTTTCGCTGCGTGGCGCCAATTGGATATTCCAAGCCAAGCCATGTCCTTCTCCACCTGGTACTTCCAACGGAGTGGAGGTCCTCCTCTTCCTCTGTTTCCCCCGGCGGGTACTGCGTCGAATACTTTCAGAGCTGGAGTGTTTTCATCCATTCGGACAACATGACCTAGCCAGCGTAGCCGCTGTCTTTTAATTCACTGAACTATGTCAATATCGTCATATATCTCGTACAGCTCTTCGTTCCATCGAATGCGATATTCGCCATGGCCAACGCGCAAAGCACCATAAACTTTCGCAACGTCGACTCATCGGTTGTTGTCATCGCCCAAGCCTCTGCACCATACTGCAGGACGGGAATTATGAGCGACTTATAGAGTTTAGCTTTTGTTCGTCGAGAGAGGACTTTACTTTTCAATTGCCTACTCAGTCCGGAGTAGCACCTGTTGGCAAGAGGAATCCTGCGTTGGATTTCCTGGCTGACATTGTTGGTGGTGTTTACGCTGGTTCCAAGATAGACGAAAGTTGTGACTGTCAACAGTGACGTGAGAGCCAAGTCGCGAGTGCGACGACTGTTTGTTTGATAGCAGGAGACATTTCGTCTTGCCCTCGTTCACTGCCAGACCCATTTGCTTTGCTTCCTTGTCCAGTCTGGAGAAAGCAGAACTAACGGCGCGGGTGTTGAGGCCGATGATATCAATATACATTACATACCTTCTCTATTTAGTTCTGCAGCTCGAACTATTTTCTCCAGAAGCAGGTTGAAGAAGTCGCACGATAGGGAGTCGCTTTGTCTGAAACCTCGTTTGGTATCGAACGGCTCGGAGAGGTCCTTCCCGATTCTGACGGAGCTTTTGGTATTGCTCAACGTCTGTTTACACAGCCGTATTAGTTTTGCGGGGATACCAAATTCAGACATCGCGGCATAAAGGCAACTCCTTTTCGTGCTGTCGAAAGTAGCTTTGAAATCGACGAAGAGGTGGTGTGTGTCGATTCTCCTTTCCTTTTATAACATGGTGGGTAATGATCATTGATTTATTGAAAGCTCGTAATTTTGGTGTGATATAGTCCCGAAGAAGTGCTTTAAAAGCTATCCATATCATCAAAATACGGAATATAAATACCCATATGGTATATTTGTTCGATTATATTGTCTACTCTTCACAGACAAAGCTTCGAGCTTCAACAATTGCAAAAAATATTATATATGGCTAAGTTATGGTATTTAAGTTAGTCACTGAGTTTTCTGTTAGTATGAAAAAATTTTACCACTTTTAACTTCCGTCAGAGTTCCTATTTAAAACGAGTATTTTGATGAAAACAAGTAAAGAGAACTTAAAGAGAGATTTTATGAAAAAACTTTCACCAAAATGTAAATAACGGGGGATCCAAGTAGAGGTACTATTTTGAATATCCTGTTTTGACAGATCACGCGTGAGTCTTGTTAAGCATAAACAGATAACCACATAAAATACAGCTTGTGCAAGAACTGAAGCTGCTCGACCTTCCCAAGAATGATAATTTAACGTTCTGAGCCGGTGGATTGGTCACCAAGATCGTATGTTATCACACCGTTAGGCTTTTTCCTGAGGGGATATGTAAAGTCTAAAGTCTATGCGGACGCTTTTATTCAGGCCTTGAAGTAAAACATCACGCGTGTCATTCGCCAGTTACCTGTCAAAAGTCTCGAACAAATCATCAAAAATTGGACTTCACTATTGTACCATCTGAAACGAGGCCGCAGCCAACGTTTGAAAGATATAATATGCAAACAGTAAATGTCAAAGACTGTTCTTTCGAATGATAGTAAACATTCCCAATTAAATTTAAAGTTTCTGTGTTTTTCTATGCAAAGGTGGGGAACCTCGAAATGGATCACCCTCTATATACTCACGCAAATAATACTTTCTTCGTATACTAACTTTATAATATATACATACAAACATACCTCATTTATTCCGTAACCGCAAACACAATCTTTAAGGCCGTCATTTGACAAAGTGTATATATATGTACTTAAAGGCATTTACTCTTACAATACATTTACGTTCACCATATTTTGTCATATTTGAAGGACTTTGACACACATTCACATTCACACTAATATCACGGCCATATGTGGGAGCACATAATTTTCACACAAGTGTAGAGTGGCTCCACTGGTTAGAGGGATGTTTGCCTTTCATTTTATCGCTTATCCTTTCTTTACAAACTGTCGTTTATTTTCTACGCGTCCTTAGCATATCAGCTGCAAGCCAAACGGCAAGCGTCAATTGCGAACCGCCAACCACTGGGCACATCATCAATGTCGGTTGCTATGAAATTTGCCTCTCGGCTGCGCCGCGGCTCAACTCGCAGCTCGACTCAATCAACGAAAGTGTTTGGGCGAAGGTCTAACTATTTCACAGCACCAACGCATGTGTCGTAAAAATGTTTGCATTCCGTGTTTGATAGTGTGTGCATACGAGCGCGCTTGTGTGTGTGTGTGTGTGAGTGCAGCTGACTGCGGCTAAAATCAAAAGTGACTTGTATGCAAAGCGGCTAAGCAAACAAGAAAAAATGTCATTTGCGTGTGAAGTGTGCTGAGAAAATTTAAAAGAAATGAAGCAAAGAAAAGAAGCAAAGCATAGATGACACAGAAAATATGAAAAAAAAAATTCTTTCTAATAATATATTATACAAAATTCTCTTTCGTCAACTGAAGCAGAGAATAGACAGTTATAGAAACAGATTCCTCATCGGATTAAACAAGAATCCTTTCCTTTAAACTGTCGTAGTTGATGTTACTGTTACCGCTGCCACGGACATCAGTGCATGTCGCTTGTGTTTTCACTTAAAAAGATATACATTTTGGCCGTAAAGGTAAGCAGCAAATGCAGGAATGTGGCTCGCCAGCATTGTCTTTGTGGTTTCGGAAGTTTTACCATTTACCAGTAGTAGGAGTATTCCTACATCTCAACTGCCTTTTTCTCTGCAAAATTACCACAGTAAACAAATGTTTTGTCCTACTGTACACATGTTCCAGCAAGAAGGATATCGCCGTCTTAGTTTTTATCAGTTTTAAGGTTTTGACTTGACGCTGTCAAGAATACGTGGATGATTTTGTTATTATAGCCCGACGCGAGCTCGAGGACACTCTCAGCGTCTTAATACAAAGGGGTTTAATCCTCGGTAAAGGATGGTGCTGTCAGGTTGAGCTGAACATCAACCCTTCTAAGACGGCCATCGTCCCGTTCACGAGACGTAGGTAACTGTCCGGCTTTTGGAATCTTACCCTTAGGGGGCAGAGAGGTAAAGTTGACCAACATGTTTACTGACTGAAGCACTAATGCCGTGCAATCGATTAGGTGGTAGGTGGTTATACACCATGATCGTGCGACCGATAAACCTGTATAGGGCGGCGGATTGGACCTCAAAGGCTTCGCAGACTTAGGTGGGGCTTCAACTATCGAAGCTGCAACGACTTGCATGCATCTGAATATCGACTGCAGTGCGCTCTTGGAGTCATGCTTCAGCTCACACCACTTCACCACGTAATCGGTCAGGGAGCCAAACACATTTAGCTGCAAATGATAGCAGAAGGGTGTGGAAAATAATAATGTAATTGGCTCTTCTTCCAAGGGACAGCATTACTAAAGGAGCAAACTTCACCAACAAGTTCAAGGTTACCTTTAGCAGCAAGGCTTAATGCAATGATTTCACTCTCGAGCTACTGCACAGGAATAGTACAATCAAGTGGTTTACCAACGGCTTGAAAACTTCGAAGGGAATTGGTACAGAAATCGCAGGACTAGGCACCAAACTCTCTATACCTTTGAGAATGGTATGAGTTTTCCGAACATTTTTCAGTCAGAAGGCTTTGTCATAAGTCGGTGCATAGAAATAAACTTTCAACGCAACTATCGTAATGAGTACAATCATACTTAGTGACAGCCAAAGTGGCACTTAAGGCAATTTTTGAATATGAGATTAAATCGCTAAAGAATCGGTAGACAGAGGTATGCCAAGTTGCTAAATATGTTGTGAACCTTCCTAGTGCCAAATTCAGGCTACTTGTCGCTTTCTACACTGGCCACTGCATGCTGAAGAAGCACTTATACAACATGGACCTAGCTTCTTGCCTGAAACTCCAAAACACCTGCTAATGACAGTCTGCAGACGCAAGGTAAAGGCCTTGGGATCCATGTTTTCAAATAGCGATCACATCGCCTCACTAGCACCTAGCAGGGTTTTCAAACTTTCCTTCGGGGCAAAACATTGTTCAGAGTATGAAGTTATTTGAAGTACACAGCAATATTGCAAAATATTAAACCGCTTAAGTAACACACTTCATTTTTAACAAATAATTTTCAGAATATTTTCAGAATATTTTCATCAAAATTATAAATAAAATATCTCAGTTCGCATAAGTTCACTTTGAAGTAGTACTTTAAAACTATCAATAATTTAATTCGATATTTATTTATTACTTTCAGCATTCAACATATTTTTCGCCTCCACTTTCTGCATCGTTTCAATACGCGGCCGCATTTCGAGTGCGACTCTTTTGTGTGCAGAAATCGAAAATGGACAAATATTGCACGGTGTCGTGTGCTGTCAGCGCCAGTAGCCGCCGCTGTCAGCTCAATTCACTGCTGTGCACCGTGGCGTATGAGTAACTCTTTTCACATACTCCGCACGGCCCATATGCATATTTACAAATATATTTGTTAAATATCGGAAAAGTATCGATGTGGGCTTTTAAGCGGACCCTTTAGATTAATAAAAGTGTGTGTGAAACTGTGAAAACTGTTCGGCCTCCCTTCTTCAGTTCTCACACCGGCAAGCCGGTGAGTGCAGCGTTACTGCGAGTGCCTATGAAAACGTACAAAGCATACACGGCATTTTCTTATTTGTTTGTCAACGTAGATATATATTTGGTGTTGAAGAAAGAAAGGCTAAGGGCCGCATATGTTTACTTTTCATATAAAATATGCATGAACGATTCAACGCGCTTTTGTTTCGTCGCTTTTTCTTCGCCATTGTGCGCGAGTGCACCTTTAAGAACCTTTAAATGCATACAAATATGTATACGTGATGAACGAGAAAGGAATAAGGTGGTTTAGAAAAGCAGTGTCAGAATGCTAACGCCTTTAATATATTTCGTAGCATTCCGTGATATATTTGTGTAATGCTTTCAGATATAATACTTTCCTTCGAGTTTTATATATTAACTGTATTCTTCCTTAGTTAAAATTTAACTTTTGATTTCTAAATTGCTTTTCCAAATATTTGAAGAGTCATCATACTTATTTTCTCACAAGTAAGCCTTCGTCACCGTCGTTACTTTGGTATGACGGTAATTGATTACACTTTAGATGCGTTGTCCAGGGACCTTTGTGGAAGTCATGTATCATGTAGGTGTGTACGCTCTGCTGATAATAATGAAGATTAAATCCACGCATCCACTTTTAAAAACTAAGAACTAGCTTTTGATATTTTGTATGTTGTCTTCGTGTAGTATACTTAATATGACAGTTATAAAAAGGAAAAATTTTATTATTTGTTTGAATTAAATAAATTCCGAAACCAATTGTAGGGTTTGAAAAATGTGTTCACTGTTCAAATGTTCTCTCTATACTTAAGAAAGTTTTGGATCCTTACTAAAACACCAATAATGTAAGCCAAGGTGCAAGAAATCGACCTAAAATTTCCTCACAATACGTGCGCTGCGAATATTATTGATTATAAACCGAAATAATGTTCCATAACATTGCAGAACATATAATTATCTATAAAAAATGTTAATATTTTATTAAAAAAAACTAAACAATATTTAAAATGCCGTCGCTGTAAAAGCTCTTTATTGGTACCTTGGCATTAATACTTATAAAAATTAGTTACTTGATACTTGATTGATTCAATACTTTTATAATTTATAATATTTTGTATTATTCGAATTGAAAATTCGATTGAAAATCTACTGCAAATTTAAATATGTGAGTATTAAAAAAAAGATGCGTGGTGATCGACGGGGTGTAGGCGTCATTGGGCTACGGGAGGAGAGTCAATTTTATGTAATAAAGTACAAAAAAATTCACTCGCCCAGTTGGCTCTTAAAAAAGCGGTCGTGTGTGGAATTTAATATAAATACTAAAAAACTGAAAGTTTGATATTCACATCTCATTATCTATATGAGATCCTCTTTCCCCAAAGTAGAATGCCAAATGGAGTGATATGGTAGTATAATATAATCTATATTCCTTTCTTCCCTATAACCATATGTGTTTGTATTAATTATGCCGAATGGTTTGAGGATTCTTAAATAGTACAACTTCCTAGCTTACATTTCTGATTTAACGTTAAACCTTAAAATAATTCTACTTTTACGTCACCAACGTATTGCTTGAAACTATTAAAATATCTATTATATAATATTATTATATTTTTATTTCATTGTCTGGAAGTCAAATGAATGAAGAAGAAGAAAATGTTATAGTTTTTAGAAGTTTAATTCTAGTAACTTAACAAAGACTTTTCGATTAGCTTTGCACGTTGTTCTTGAACTGTAATCTGTTACACGGGGGTGATCCGACTCTCCACATTCAATGGTTGCTCATCGTTGTACGCCTAGATGACTGAATATGTGAGAAAAGATAATCAAATTTTAATCATCGAAGACGTTTTATTGTTTTTCATAATTCAATTAAGATTTGCATATGTTTCCACTAATCGTCGAAATACTTTTGCCACTCTGATTGAGTTGTCTCCAAAACACACGTTCTGAGCGCACCAACCCTAAGGGAATAAAAGAAAGTCATTCGGCGCCAAGTCAGGATTATTCTATAAAGATGATTCATAAAATCGATGTTTTAAGTACTCGAACTGTTCTAGTCTATGTGTGAGAGCAAGTATTGTCGTGTAAGCCATTTTGTAAAATTACACTGGTCAACAAATTTGTAATTTTTTTGTCACATGAAAATGTATATCAAATTTTGAATATACTAGGGCCACCAAATAATAATATATCAATGAAAAAAAAAATGTACACATCATGTTTTCTTGTGACATCAAAACATATATTTTCGTAAAAAGTACAAAATTCAGCCACTCTTACAGAATTATTTCCAAATATCTAAAAGATACTTTTGATTTTCTTGAATATTTGGCTTCCGGTAGGTCCCTTTTAAGTCTCCAGCAATAGTCTGCTAGCATTACTGGACTCCATTTCCCTTGATAACGCTTCTCCAATAAGGAAATGTCTTGATGGAACCTCTCACCTTGTTCGTCGCTCACAGCACCCAAATTTGCCGGAAAGAAATCCAGATGAGAGTCCAGCATATGTATTTTCAAGGACATATTACACCCCAAAGCTTTAAATGATATCATAAGTTCATTTATTAAATCTTTCTAATTTGCCGCTTTATGGTTACCTAGAACATTTTGAACAACATTCACAAAACATTACCAGGCGAGTTTTTTCCTGATCATTCAGTTTTTCTTCAAAGCTCTTATCCTTCATCAATTGCCGTATTTGTGGGCCTACAAATATTCTCTCTTTGATTTTCGCCTCGCTGAGTTTAGGGAATTTCTCTTTTAAATCTAAAAATCCATCTCCAACTTTCGGACTAGAATTCTCACTTTTTGATAGATTTGGAAGCATCGCCACAGGCAGTTCGGCACTATGTAGGATGGATCTCTTGGCCAAGGACAAGTTTGGATATTGGATAATGTGTTTGGATTTGGTAGTAATACCTTTTGTTTGAGTCAAATAAAAATAACAATCACTTACATGATCCTTTGGTTCCGTTCAAATCATTGGTATAGCATATGAGAAATGTCTAGCTTCTTGTTTAGCTCAACCTAAAAGGAGCCTCACACAGGTTACACAACATTTATGTGGAACCCAGGATTTGTCTTGATTCCTCAAAGGAAAACCAAAATAGTCTAGCACTGTTCAATTAGTGATGTGAAATTTCGACGCTGAGATCTAAAAGTTAATTCTCCACACACATAACAAAAATTGTTTGGGTAGTTCAAACACTTTCGTGGCATATTTACGATCTAACTAATGTAAATAAAATGTAATTTAGCAAACACAATAGTTGCACAGTCGACTAAATGCAGTTATGTAAACAAAGAAACGTATATGAGGCCAGAAATGAAAATGAAGCTGTCACAAGAAAACTGGATGTGAGAGAAACAAAACTGTTATATATTTTTAATGAGGGTACACCAACCAACATAAATAAAAATCATAACAAAGTTCATGTGAGAAAAACAGTGTTTACCAGTGTTATTTGGGCCTAAAATAAGTGAAATCCGTGCCGCAGCTACTGTATTCGCCTGACTTGGCTCCGTGTGACTTCTAGCTTTTCAGCGAACGACTGCTCCGGAGAAACCGTTTTGACTCAATTAAAACATTAAACGTGAATCACTATGGGCAATGAAGGCTATTCCGAAAATAAACTTTAATTTTGAGGAGGCGAAGAATTTTAAAATTATGAACAAAGCCTTTCTATTTTTTGCAGAGTTGTGGTTATGTTTAAGATCAAGAGTTTTAAATTTTACTATTAAGTTGTGAGATACCAGATTACAACTCTAGTGTTAACAAATTCCATCAAATGAAAAGCAACCTACGTACAAGAGGATTATCGAAAACATATTTGGTTTGACGGGCTAAAGTTCAAGCATCACCAGGTCAAATGTTTAATGCTTTAATGATATTATATATTGTGAGCGTCAAAAGTGAGTCAACACCTATGGAAATTTTGGTTTTCGTATAATTACAAGCTCAAATCGAAAGTCACATCAATTCTAATTATACAAGCATAAAGGTTAATTCAATACTAAAAGAACGAGAGCAAAAAAACAACAATAAATAAACGGTGTGATTTTTTAAATACAGTTAAACTAAAACATGCCATATTTTACGCGTCAAAAGTGAGTCAACATTTCTGTTTAAAATTCATTGCTTGGAGATACCGTTATATTTCAAGAAGTTTTTGCATGCACATTGGTTGGCAAAGTAAATTCGGCATTTTCCTTCTTCATTCGTAGTTGTTATTTAAAGTGAAACAGTCAGTGAGGTAAACAAATTAATATACATAAAATCATGAGAACCGAAATATCCTTGGAAACCAGGAAAATCATTATTGATTTAAAGAAAAATGGGAAATCTTTGCGACAAATTTCTAAAATTGTTGGAAGACATCCCACATCTAAAAAAAAAATTGTGGATAAATTTAATAACCATAAGCAATTAGAAAATTTTAACCGATCAGGCCGACCAAAACGGCTGAATGAAAGGGAAGTAAGGAAAATAATCTCTACAGTTAAACAGAAACCTGGTAGTAGTGCAGTAGAGATTGCGAAAGACATCACAACGGAATCCGAAAAGACCGTAAGTGCCAGCACAATTAGAAGAATTTTGCATAAAAATGGGTTTCATGGTCGCCGACCGCGAAAGAAGCCATTTATTTCAAAAGTTAACAAAGCCAAACGATTAAATTATGCCCACAAATACAAAAACAAAGATTTTTCTTTCTGGAGCTCTGTCCTTTTTACTGACGAAAGTAAATTTGAGATTTTTGGTTCACAAAAGCACAGAAAAGTCTGGCGAAAAAGGAATGCAGAATACAATGAACCAAATCTACAAACTACGGTAAAACATGGTGGAGGCTCGGTAATGGTCTGGGGATGTTTTGCAGCTTCCGGAGTTGGTGAACTTGCTTTTATTGAATCTACAATGAATGCGCGAGGTTACTTGGAGGTATTAAAAAGCAATGTTGCTCCAAGCGTTGTTAAATTGGACTTGCCTAGTTATTGGATCTTCCAACAAGACAATGACCCCAAGCATACCTCACGCTTGGCGAAGGAATGGCTACTATATCGAACACCAAAACAGCTGGACCATCCCCTTCAATCCCCAGACCTAAACCCAATTGAGCATATATGGGACTATCTGGACCGGCAAATACGAAAAAACAAAAACATCTCGAGTAAAGAGTCCCTTAAAGCCGTATTGCTGGAGGAGTGGAGAAAAATACCAGTGGAGTACACAAAAAAGCTGATAGAGTCGATGCCACGAAGACTAGAAGAAGTAATTAATGCTAAAGGTGGCCAAACCAAATACTAATTTGCATAAAAATGTACATTTATTCTTTTATTTTAATTTTAAACAAAAGTGTTGACTCACTTTTGACGCGTAAAATATGACATGTTTTGGTTTAAGTGTGTTTAGAAAATCACACCGTTTATTTGTTGTTGTTTTTTTGCTCTTGTTCTTTTAATATTGAATAAACCTTTATGCTTGTATAATTAGAATTGATGTGTTTTTAATTTGAGCTTGTAATTATACGAAAACCAAACTTTCCACAGGTGTTGACTCACTTTTGACGCTCATAGTAGATCAGATTGCCTCGAAAATTTTTGTTTTATCAGAAGATACAAATTATAGAGGTGAACCTTTTAGTAATTTGAGTTTTATCAACTATTTCATTTGTTTGACTGATATCAAATAAGTTCGATGTCGTTATACTCTCTCGACTTTCTTACTGGAAAATACAAACATTTGACGAGCTCTCTTCTAATTATTCTTTTAACAAAATATAAGGAGCACACAAAAGAGAAGCAGGACTGATCGAGTTTATTTTAATTCATATTCAATAGACTAGATCGGAAAAAGTAGGAAATTTAAATGCATTTTCATATTCTTGCAACATCTTGCTAGAGAAAATAATAGTTCTGTTTACCTGAAGATTGTTTGTATCCCCTAAAGCTAATCAAAATAGATATAGGGTTATATGTAGTATATATCATTAGGATGACGAGACGAGTTGAATTCCGAGAGACTGTCTGTTAATTGCAAGGGCGACCCATTTCAACTAATTTCGGTACTTAATATATTCCCTAATGGGCGAAATCAGACAAAAACTACTTTACTTTCCATATAACACAAAGTGTGTGGAGAATGGGTTAAATTGTATAAATACCTCGCTTTGCACCATATACCCAACTAACTTAATAAAAAGATTTGGGAATTTCAAGTAGTCCTTGTATCACACATATCGGCCAAGCTAGTTTTGCCAACACCTATTTAAAAGCATTTCGCCAGCTTTGATCCTGACAAGTTGCAAGAGTATAAAATGTGCGTTTACACCCGAACTTAGCCCTCCCTTACTTGTTACCATTGGATAACGTAGTGTCTTGTTTTTAAGACTTTAGTATCAAAAAAAAAGAATTAATTTTTGAAATTCTTTTAAGCCAAATCCTCAGCGAATGTATTAGATTAATTTTTGAGTGTCGCAATCCAATAATAACCGTAGATATGTGTTTAGGACAGGGTTGCCCAAAAAATTTCACTCCGGAGCCACCCGGCAGCAACATATAACATTTCTCAGAATGGCAAAAGGAAATTCAACTCGAAACTTCATTTCCACTGAATCGATAGATAACAAGACCAAAAGCAAAACTGCGTCAAATGATGTTCTTGCGTTCTAAACGGAGCCAAGTGAACTATGGCGTGAGCACGTTTCGAGATATTCTTCGAATTGAACACTATTTGAAATGGTTGGTATATTAAAATTTACCAATAAGTACTAATACCAGTAGATCCCTCGCGAATATCATGTAATTTCAAAGAAGTGGTTCATATAGTATATTGTGTTCGTAATAAACTAAAAGTGCAACAGAATTAAAGAATTATAAATAAAATGACGAAAACAAAGGAATTGTCGATTGAAACTCGGAGATTGTTACCAAATTTATAAGTGCTGTTTCAGCTTAGGAGTTAGTGAATTGCTACAAAATGTCAAGGAAAACGATTTATAATTTAGTTAAAGAAACGAGAATAATAATTGCTTGGACAATTAAAAGAGAACAGAGCATAAACTAGCGATGACTGAGAGA
The DNA here is from genome assembly GCF_024586455.1 of Bactrocera neohumeralis. Classification (NCBI taxonomy): domain Eukaryota; kingdom Metazoa; phylum Arthropoda; class Insecta; order Diptera; family Tephritidae; genus Bactrocera; species Bactrocera neohumeralis. The sequence continues at coordinate 37,782,901 of NC_065921.1, forward strand.
TAATGTCTAAAATTAATAGGAGCAGTCATACAAAATCATACAATAAGTCCCGTTAGGTTTGTCGCAGTATCAAATCAACTTATTTAAAGAAAATCCGTGATGCTACACTTCAGTCGCTAGCGCATAGATCAAGGTTTACAAGAACGTATCATCTTTTTGCACAGCAACAACAATGACAACAAGAGAACACGTTTTCTGTGGAATGTGCAAAAAAAGTTCGTTGTGTAAGTACTTTTGACCACCTCTGTATGTGTAGCATAACTTTAAGTGTTAGAGAAGCGGCCATTGAAGAAAGTCTTGAGTTAAGTGCTAAGATCTCATCCAAAGACGACGACTTGCTACTTCTATTTAAAAAATACAAAATCATTCAAAAGTGTTAAAAATTACAGCTCTTGTTTCCAGCGCTAATATGCCAGCTTGACTTCAGTTGATCGGGTTTTGACCGATCCACTCAGTCGCACTTACAGGGCAATAACTCTGCTTGGGTGCACATTTTCGCCTTTTGTTTATATTTTACCTACTTTTACTTTTTTCCCCCTTATCGCCGCAGATAAGTACAAACATTTTACACAAATTTATTTACATAAGCATTTGTGTGAACATGCGAGAATGTGAAGTGCCTTTGTGCAGGTGTCGAAAGTTGTGTGTTTTGTGTGTTCTTTCGCCTTTTATGCGCGCATCCGGCATTCAGAGCTTACAGCATCCGGCAGACGCTCAACACGCCTGGCCGGCCATTCAATATTCAGCCAGGCTGAATAGCTGTTCAGCATTCAACATCCGACATCCGGTTTGCCGGGTTTGCCTGCGCTTTGCATTACGCCTCACACTAAACTCTTCACACGCTCCACACCGTTCACTGAAGTGGAGGCGGGCCTCTAACAAAGCTACGGTCCAAGCTCGTGCTCCCGATCCCCACCGAATGGAGGCACATACATTAACATACATTTGTTCACTGATGCTCGGCACGCTCAATGGCGCTGCCACTTTACTGTAAAACTTGACATCAATTTAAAATTTGTGGCGCTGGTGGCGTTCTACAACTTATCTGTTTGTGCGTATGTGTGGCTGTGTGCGTGTGTGCGATAACCGCGCAGTTCGCTGCTTGACTGTCAAATACTCAGGCTTTGTGTAGCAGGATTGTTCGCCGGCTTATGTGTGTGCGTGGTCTTGGCAGCTTGGATGCTGATAATTTGTGGCATCGTGGTTGCAACTGACTGTGGGCTCTCAAAATGGATAAATGCGCCATTGAATATGGCGTGGTGTTTGTGGGCGTGAAAGAAAACTGCTGAAGCTCACTAAATAAAGCTAGTTAATAGAATGTGTGGGACAATCCATGAAAAAGTCATGAGCTCCATGAATACGATTGCTCCAAAAGCATATAAATTATGATGAATGTGTGATGAACTCGTCGTTGCCGCTACAAAATTATGCAAAATATACATTTAGGTTTGAGAATCCGTTAGTTTCAGTGTGTGTGTATGTGAAGCATATTTGTTGACTCTGTGATAAAATATTCGACATCTTCTGAATATAAATCCTCATTGATCTGAATGCAACAGAGTCCATAATGTTGGAAATAAACTGAGTAGACATCCGTATTTGAGAAGGCAGGGTTCCTGACTACCACTCGGAATTTTGTGCTTTCAAATCACAACCGGGACAAAGCCTAAAATTTAAAATATTTTTCTCTCACGTCGGTCGAGCTTTCGATTGTGACAATTAGACAAAGTATGTTTCTGACTTCGAAAGCATCTAAGAAAATTCCTTCATGCCTTAACGCCTTTCATCGGTTAACATTAACACACGAGCTACACATACGCAGGTTGAAAAATATTTTGGTTCCGCTCAAAACGAACTTGGGGGTTTCAAAGTTATTCTGCTAATAACTTTCCATAAGATGACAGTGAATATATGTAAATTCAAATATCATTCAATATCATTCAAATTGGAAATGGCAAGGGTTAGATTAGGTTAGAGTTCGGTAGAAGTCGATTCTAACAGCGATCTTACTTGGACAGTTCATAGCGCCGCCGATTTGTTGATATACCCCGGTTTTAAGCCTATTAAGTATAAGTTTATAAAGGAGGCTAACATCTGTTTTATGGTTGGTAGAAGGTAAAATTGCCGAGGCGTTTCAACCTCAGTCTTTCAAAGGCTGGACAAATGAAAGTGCAGGATATTTCCTACTTACCCTACTCCATGCAACTTTGACAATTAGTGTTCGAAAGGGTTTGACAAGGGACTATATGAATGTGATAGGTGAATAAGTTTAAATTGAAGCTTGATATTTTAAGTTTCCCATGTTCTAAGTAGCTAATATTGCTCTAATCCCAAACTATGATTAATTTGTAATAACGAAATGTAAATAATAACGGGTGATCCAAGTAGAGGTACTTGGTAGAGGATAGTTAAGTACTAAGTTGAACTAAAATTGAACTCTTTCCATCCGAATTAAAACACCAAAACATCTTCAAATTTATTTTGGCTGACCAAGAATTAAGTTGGCAGCTGACACATCGTTCACGAGTATTTGGGCCTGCAAATGATTTACACAAAATTGGTGCATCGCGAGCTCACGTTGATTTAAAAATAACAATGGATTAAGAAGGCTATATGAAACTGTTCGATCGTAATCAACCTGAATATTTATGTTGATAAGTGACCATGTATTAAACGTGTCGCAATCGTTTGACTTTAGAGCCGAATATTCTCTTTCAAAGGATTAATCGTCTCCGGCTTATTTGCGTAGACAAGCGACTTCACACAAGACGACAAAAATCAATGTTGAATCATACTATCTTAGGAGACCCCGCCAGAGACTCACGACGCGAGATAATTAGCTCACCAAAAGTTTCCTTCAATAAATTTGTCGGAGCTGTAATATTTATTTTATTTATTTATAATAATTCATATAACAAAAAGAGTTTTATTATATAAATACATAAACGCAGCACTGGCTACGAGGCCTTCAGCCGTCTTGTAATTATAACTAGGTGAAAAATTCTATTTGCTAAGGGTTAGTAAAGATGTAAGTTGCTTAAATATGTTTTAACAATCGTTGGTTTTTAAGAATCTATATACAATCATAACGTTTTTTTCTGAAGGTTCACTTAGTAGTTTTATGAGATCAATTTTGCCAGAGATGTGGGCTGTTGAGTGAAGCATCGGACAGAGTGTGAGTAAGTGTTTGATAGAAGCGGTGTCATCGCAAAAGGGGCAAATGGATGGGCTTTTACCCGATAGTAAGTGGGCGTGTGTTATGATAGTGTGTCCAATCCTTAATCGAGTATATGTCTTCATTGCGCTAGTTGGAACTGCTGACGAGTAGATTATTCGATTTTTGGCTGGGTTTATGACCGCGTAGTGATGTTTAAATGTTTTCCATTCGCTTGCGTTTTTTTGATGCCTTTTGTGCTTAATAAGGTTAAGAATGTCTTGCTTGGATGAGACGTAGTATGTTAAGGCAGGAGTCCTGGCTACATTTTTCGCAGCGAGGTCTGCAAAGTGGTTGCCTGTAATACCAGCATGGCCAGGGATCCACATTACTTGGATTTTCTGAGGGGCACCAATGACCGCGTCCCTGATAACTTCTATTATGGGATTGCGATTGGAAGGAGACGTTATTGCAGACATACACGATTTGCTGTCGGTACAGATGAGGAACTTTCCTTTAGTCTTTTTTGCGTAATTAACTGCATGAAGGATAGCAGATCCTTCAGCGGTAAATACAGAGCTCGTTGAGGGAAGAAGCCAATTGCAAATGATTTCTCCTGTGACAGTGACAACTGCTAACGAAGTGGAATCGATGGACTTGGACCCATCCGTAAACAATAACTTCCAGCCATTATTTGTGTAATTAGATTCCAGTTCAGCAAAGGTTTGTTGAAAGACTTCGTTTGGTGTGTTTTGCTTGGACAAAAACATAAGCTTATTCTGTAGGATTTTATCATTGATCAGACAGGGAGGATGTCGAGTGGTGAATTTGCGTGTTGCGTTACGTAAAATATTATTTTCTGCAGCGAAACTTAAGAATCTCGAAATAGCCGATTGTATTCTTGGAATTTTTCTTTTTTTCGTGGCATGCGTGATAGTTGTATTTAGTAATGGTTGGTGTTCTCAGCCGTTTTCGCAAGAATTTGGAGCGAAGAATATATAATTTTATTTTGAATAGTTGGTAAACCAGATTCAGCCATTATCGTTTTTATTGGCGAGGTTGGAAAGGCCCGGAGACTTCGCCGTATTGCGCAATGGTATGGTGCATTTAAAAGGTTGATACTGCTTTTGGAGCAATTGCCATAGATGGGGAGCCCATAATCTATTTTTGAAGTTAGCAAAGCTCTGACAACATTGATTAGTGTGTTCGGATGAATAAATCCTGAAAACATTTACGCTCGGCCTGTTTCGCGGGTATATTTTTACACACTGGAATAAAACAACCTGCTTAGCGTGAAATACAAACCGGAAGAGAGAGGACATATTTATTCATTAATTCAACATAAACATATGAATGCAATGGAAACTTGGACTCTAAAAAAAAACTCTAAAAATCACAGATATGAACAAGCTAGAGTCCTTCGAGCTATGGCTTATTAGAAGAATCCTAAAAATTCCATGGACAGATCGAGTTACAAACAGTGAAGTTTTGAGAAGAGTGAACCGCAATAGAGAGTTGTTAAGGACTATGAAACAAAGAAGAGCAGCCTACCTAGGACATATTATGAGGCACTCTAAGTATGAGCTCCTACAAATAGTTATCCAAGGAAAAATTGAAGGAAAACGGGGTATTGGCCGTAAACAACTATCGTGGCTTCGAAACATTCGACAATGGGCAGGAATCCAGAACATTGGCAACCTTATAGATGTGGCGAGAGATAGAGAGAAATATGCTGAGATAATTCAAAATCTGTGATATTTTTTATTTTTTTCTCTTTCAATATACAATATATAGTATGTATATATTTAACATGTAAACAATACATTATTATATTAATATTAAGCTTATTAATATTGTACATATTATTAAATGTTATATGATCACCAATATTCGAATACGAATTGGCAAATAAAGAAGAAGAAGAAACATATGAAATTACAGAGTTGTATTTATTAGTACAAAGGGTCGGTCTTTCTTTACTTCACAAAAAAATTTATTGTAGTCTTGTTAGAACCAAAGGTCGTACACATCAAAATCCACTAATTGAGACACAAAAACGGCATTATAGCGTCTCCCACTCTGCTCATAGAGTACATAATAATGACTTTTGGGTTATCAATACTCCAAATGCGACAATGCTAAGGAGAGTATTATAGTTTTGTTCACATAACGGTTGTTTGTAAGTCCTAAAACTAAAAGAGTCAGATATAGGGATATATATACCAAAGTGATCAGGGTGACGAGTAAAGTTGAAATCCGGATGTCTGTCTGTCCGTCCGTCCGTCCGTGCAAGCTGTAACTTGAGTAAAAATTGAGATATCATAATGAAACTTGGTACACGTATTTCTTGGCTTCATAAGAAGGTTAAGTTCTAAGATGGGCAAAATCGGCACACTGCCACGCCCACAAAATGGCGAAAACCGAAAACCTATAAAGTGTCATTACTAAGCCATAAATAAAGATATTAAAGTGAAATTTGACACAAAGGATCGCATTACGGGGGGGGCATATTTGGACGTAATTTTTTTGGAAAAGTGGGCGTGGCCCCGCCCCTCACTAAGTTTTTTGTACATATCTCGGAAACTACTTTAGCTATGTCAACCAAACTCTACAGAGTCGTTTTCTTCAGGCATTTCCATATACAGTTCAAAAATGGAAGAAATCGGATAATAACCACGCCCACCTCCCATACAAAGGTTATGTTGAAAATCACTAAAGGTGCGTTAACCGACTAACAAAAAACGTCAGAAACACTAAATTTTACGGAACAAATTGCAGAAGGAAGCTGCACCCAGGCTTTTTTTAAAAATTGAAAATGGGCGTGGCCTCGCCCACTTAGGGACCAAAAACCATATCTCAGGAACTACTACACCGATTTCAATGAAATTCGGTATATAATATTTTCTTAACACCCTGATGACATGTACGAAATATGGGTGAAATCGGTTATTAACCACGCCTTTTTCCAATATAACGCTATTTTGAATTCCATCTGATGCCTTCTCTGTATATATATATATATACATTAGGAACCAATGATGATAGCGGAATAAAACTTTACACAAATACGGTATTTGAAAAATATGTAAATGACGGATGATGAAATCTGATTATCACTTTATCATGCGAGAGTATAAAATGTTCGGTGACACCCGAACTTAGCCCTTCCTTACTTGTCTTTATTATGACGTACCCATACAAACAAAAGTAAGCTTGAACGCTGAACAAAATTTTCTTGTGAAAATCGTGATCGGTGGCCATCGCGTTTTTTGCTTCAATTCTTACACAAGTTGGGTTTTGTAAGCCCGCAAACCAAGATCCTCCCGCAAAATCTTCCACAAAATACAGCTCCAATTGTTGCGTTCGGTGGCCTTATGAAGTGGCAACCCAAATTGACTATTATTCAAGTAACAGCTGTCAAAAGGACCAAGTCCGAAAGACGCATTCCTTCATTGAAAATCATACGTCTAAGAAAAAAACACGATAAATATATTCTCCGGGATACACTGATGGCCACTTTGGGGAATAAATAAATTAAATGAAGACTTCAAGGCTTCTCTAGAGATTAAATGAAGGAATGCATTAGATATTTAAGAAATTCACCGCACAAGCATAAATGTCACTAAATTTACGAAATATGTATGTATGTGTATGCATATACTTGTACTATATGAGGAAGGAAATATGTGTAAGCTCTAGTGCACGAAGTTCCGCATGTGTAACGGACGAAGCTGTCGGCGTGCGATAAGCGAATCAAAGCAGTCGTGGCTTATTATGCTTATGAGCTCACAGTGCTCTAATATTATTATTCGTAACAGAGTATGTACTACGAATATACCGTTATGCAGTATATAATAGCAAGTGCATTTCCACACATCAATTACGCTGAATAATAAGACATACAAACATAGCACACACTTTCAGGAATACGTTTATTTCATTTAATGATAATTTCGTTGTCTGCAAAAATTAGGTTAGTAGTAGCTGCATGCACAGACTGTGCGCATAGATACCATGGATATTTTTTACCGGGACTTTTTGTTAGTAATTTTTCTAAGCCCAACTGCAAGTGTCTTTGAAATCGGTTTGAAAACATTTGTTAAATTTTGAGAATTATTACCGATAAAAGTTATATAAATTTTAACATATATTGTCCAATATTTTTTAAACCGGAGACTTCAAGAAAAGTCTTTTACAGATGTCATAGTATATAATAAATATTCCTTGCATCGACTAGGACGAACAATTATTACCATAATTGATATTTAAACCCCTGCACGATGCCTGGCCGAGCTTGTGGAAAGTGGCTTGATGTTACTCGATCCGAAATGAGCAAACTACGAGTTTTAAATTGGCACCAAATGACGGATAGATATTTTGAATATAGAAATCCGACAGCCAGTTGATGATGTTGACGTCTAAATAATAAGCTTTTGCAAGAACTGAAGCCGCTCGACCTTCAATCAAAACCGCTTCGCTTTATGGGCTCTTGAAAAGTTCCAAGAAGATTCGACGACGCGTCTATATAAATTTCTCCCATGAACATCGTAAAGTTCTTTAAATTCGAACTTTTCCATTACTCTATGTTTCTTAGCTGCTAGACCTGGACAGTCCCAAAAGTGCTTCACCTTTTCCTCACTGTTTTTTTCTAACAGCAGTGAAACATTTTTGAACAAGCGAAGATCTTCGGTTTGAGATTGATGTTTTGAGTAGATGCTTAATTCGTGAGAACATATACGCAAGGCAAATTTGCTTTGCTTCCAGCATGTCTTCGAAATCATTCTTCTAATTTTTACTAACTCTAGAAATTGTAACACAATATCCCTCCTTATTTGCCCCAGAAGATCCAGAGATCGCACTAGGAATAGAACTCCTATGCTAGATCTTACAGATCAGCAAAGCATCTACTCATAGCCAATACAAATTTGCTTAGGCATATAATTTTTATTCCACTAGTTTGAAGAAGAGAATGAGGAGCTGTCTGAATTTGTGAGCTTTCACGTGTTTGAGGCTTGATCTCGCAACGGATGGTCAATTAAGATGGAAGGTGTTTCCTCCTTGTCTTGTTCTGCTGCCGACGTTCTTTAAGATTCTCAACTTTATAAAAGGAAGATGCTAACCTTACTGAAGGCAAAGAGCTCACTCGACCTTACGAACGATCTTGGGCCAAAAGGATCTTCCGATAGCACATGAACCGATGGTAGACCAACGCTGGCCAAGTTTCATCGGCTAACCAGTAATAGAAAATACGAAGATTGGAGTATTTGCCATTCCACCAATAGCGCGGCTTGGGTTTCTTTCCTTGTCAGATCATTAGCTTTACAGTTACTTGCGATTCCGTTGTGGCCCGGAAGCCATACTAGTCTTATCAATAGTGATTCGATGGCAATGATAACGAGGTTAGGCATGCCTTAACCAATTCTCTACGCATGGTTAGTGAGCTCAGGGCTATTATTGTCTCAGTTGCAGCAGCTCTCGATTTGAAAAACACTGCAATAGTCAGGAAGTCTGATGCGGAAGTTGGTGGAGAGTTTCTGACAATATATCTCCCCACCAACATTCCCTTCAAGCTATAAACTATAGCACTAAATAATAATAAAGCATATAGTATTTAACTGATCAGCCTGACGAGCTGATTCGATTTAGCCATGTCCGTATGTCTGTCCGTCTATCAATGTATAGCTTAACAAGTCTTCCAGTTTTTGAGATACTGACCTAAAACTTTGCACACGCCTTTTCTCATCAAACTGCTTGTTTGTCGGAACCGGCGATTTCGGACCACTATAACATATATGTAGCTGTCATATTACCCGTTCAAAATCAGGTTCTTGTAAGGTATCTTGCGTATTTGTGAAGCATATTATAACTTCTGTAATGATCAGTATGCATCTATTATCTCTGGAGTATCGCTCTGCAATATGTCCGCTTTGATCTACAGTCGTACGGAGGGAAAGACGTGGATCACTTCGCAGTAATATGTGTAATTAATTAATCGCTTTGTACATATCACAAGCCCTCATTCTAAATATTAAACTTCAATTATCTTTTAGTCGTGTCATTACTTGTCAGCTGCCTGCAGAAAAACTCTGGTTGTTTTAAAAGTGTGTCAGCAACAAATAAGTACTTACATCTTGGCAGCTTGTACAAGTTGCACGGAAGCGCCTGCCGAACTCGACAACTGTGTAAAGGCGCATTGATAGCAATGCTGCGTTTTTCTACTCACACTCATAAATAATTTGTTGTTTTTCTTCTTGTTGTTGTACCGTATTTTTTTTCATAACGAGCACCTAGTTTTCCCGCTGTACAATGTAAGTGAGCGTGCTAAAGTATTTGACGTGGCACAAAAAACTTATTTTCATTTTCAACTTTATTTTTCCACTTTTTCCAGCGTTTTTGCCGGCGCGCCAAAGTTTGTCAACTGTCAACTGGTGCAAAATATTTTGCGCAGCAGCGAAAGTGGAACAAAAAATTCATTAAAAGAAACACGATATTGCACCGTTATGTACCATCTTCACTTCACTGTAGTATTTATGTATTTTGAGTGTGCATGGAGTGTGTGTGTGTATAGATGCGCGAAGAACTTCAACAATTTTATCCATCCAATTAGACGTTATAGAGGAAAGGTGCAACAAAGGCAGTTAGCAAGTTGATTTATCAGAAGAAAGAAGTTAAAGAAAATATACGATAAAGCAAAAGCAAATATTTTAAAACTTAATACCGTAGTCAAGTTATAAAATACTTTGCCATTAATTGGTGCGATGGCTTAGCAGCATAAGGAAGTTTAAAACGTCGTGTCTATTTGTGTGTTCCAGGAAAAATGGCAATTAAGGCGGTTTGCAGGATTCAACTCATTTCAGTGTCTCTCTAATTATATGACTAAAAATTATTAAAAGATGTTCTCGAACATGTTCTCGAAGTTTGGAAAGCTACGAATTCTATCTTCGTTAGATGATTGAAGGTCAATAAACATTTTCAATTCACTTTCGAGCATCCTTAAATTATTAATTCAATTGTTTATGTTATAAATTACGATTTTTTTAAGTTAAGGTAAGTTAAGCACTAATATGAAGAAATCACACGGATCAAAGGTATACAACTTAGGGTACTTATCGAACGATTTATGGTATATATGTACATAGATATACATATTATTAACACAAATCGATTTCATGGTCAGTTTCCAGTATTTATATTTACAGTCTACCACACCTTCAAGAATTCGCTGTCTTAGTTAATTACGAAATGGACGAACACTTATGCCCGGTTTCACAGTCCATACTTAAGTTGTACCTAAATAAAATCTTAGCTAAGTATTGTTGCAAACTGAGTGGTCGTTTGCGTTTCACAGTCAATGCTCAATTTCTATAAAATTTTATTATGATATATGGCAACGTTATGGGCAACATATGTTTTACAAATGTCTTTCATAAAAATATGTTTGAAATATTTAAATTATAACAATGTTTGAAATATTAATTCATCACTAGCGAGTCGGAGCACCTATGGGAACTGAAGGAAGAGTACTAATCTTAACGAGAATAACAATCGTTTTGAAGTTGTTGAACTCAAAGTGACGATATCACGAAGCTTTACAAATGAAGAAATGTTGTGAGCGATAGTGTTGCGTTGCTCTTGCTCCACGAGCTTTGTTAGATTGAGCTTGCGATACGACCATATATTAAAGGAATTACGCTTTGATCTTTTCTCCAACCTACAATATTCGTCAGATTTGACTGCCAGCGACCTTTTCCCCTTTCTCAGACTCGGAAGGTGACTCGCGGTAGAAAGATTTCACTAGGTTATGATGGAAAAAATATTATTTCGAAGGCTTCACAGCTTTACGCTATTGTCCGGTATCGCAATGTTGGAGTACCGTTGAAACCAGTGTGAATTTTTACTTCAAAAAACTAAAAAAAAAAAGTCAAGCGAATATGCTATACAGTAGATTTTCCGCCATATAATTAGTATATGTGGGAACGTATATATGCACCATAATACTAAAAATCGACACTGCGTTAGGAGCAGAGTCGGAGAGTAGAAAATAGACGAGTTGAAAGCAAAGTACAAGACAGGAAGATCAAGACCATAGCCCACAGCAGACATCATCTGGCAATAGCATGCATTTAAAATAAGCAAACAACAGTAAGCAAGAGTTGCTTTTATTGTAGTAAAAACCTATATATATTGCTGGCTGTATGATATATAAAAGTTCTTTGATATTCATCTGGTTCATGTCTTTCCTTATGGTGGAATCGGAGGATAACTAAGCACTACTTGACATTAGTTGCCTAACTAAAGTGTCTGCTCGGTGCAAAATGAGAATAAGATTAAAATTTCTATTGAAAGATCAATCATTTTTGTAAATTTCATTTCGCTAGATGGCTTAGTTTTACGGTTATGCTGTCGATTTCCAGAGCTTGATTCAGAACACGAGTATTTGAGTAGCACAAAGAATTCCATGAGATCGCGAAATCGTGTCAAAATATGAAAGTGTATGCATAAATGAAGGGAATTTCTTCTTATACGACTATGAGCAAAAAATATTACGACTTTGTTCAAAATTTTAAAATTCATAATCTATGTCGTCCCTTGGCTCAATACACTTGTGCCAACGTTATTTTAAATTCCTGAGACAGTTCTTAAAAGTCAATTTCCGAATAGCCTTCCAATGTCTTCAATAGACACAAAATTATTAGGCTGCGGAACGATATTTGTTGAAAGATGGCGAAAAACTCACGAAGAATCAATGCATTATTATTTTAAGTGTTCTTGCTGGTAAAAATTGACTTAAGGTCGTAACTTTTATGGATACCATAAAAACATAAATGAAATGCTATATTTGCTATCAACTTCACCAGATTTACTTCATGCAAACTTTCTCCAATATTTGAAACATAACGATCCCTTCAGCTAAGTACGTTTTAGCGAAAATTCACTAAAGAAAGTTAATATGGGCCAGAGATTGATAGAAATTGGTGAGAGTACGAAATTGTTGTACTACTGTGCCCAAAAAATAAAGTGTGAATTTAATCTGCGCGTCAAAGGATTTGGAGAATTATTTTCTTTTTTAGGTTGGTAGTACTCTCAGTCACACTTATGTCAAATTTCATGTCAAAATATTCATTAGTGTTTGAGATACGTGTCGTTTTGTGAGCTGCTAAAAGTGAGTTTTCGTTTTTTGCGATGTCGAAATTTGTTGAGCAAGAATTTGCATTAAATTTTGTTTACGGAAACAATTTTCTGCTGCGGATACGTTGAGGATGGTGCAGAAAGCCTTTGGTGATGAAGCTATGTCTAAAAAAAATTTTTACAAGTGGTATAATGAGTTCCAAGCCGGCCGTGAACGTGTCGAAGACGAAGAGCGTCCAGGGCGACCATCAACCTCAACCGACGAAGCTCACGTTCAACAAATCAAAGATTTGGTGTTGAACAACCGTCGATTAACAATTAGAGACCTTGCTGATGAAGTTGGAAAATCGATAGGCTCAGCCAATACCATTTCGAAGGATGTTTTGGGCCTCAAGCGCGTCAAATCTCGACTGGTACCGAAAACATTGAATTTTTTGGAAAAAAGGCGTCGCGTTGAAGTGCGTGAAACGATGCTTTCCGACTACCAGGGTGTCATGAAACGCATTATAACTGGCGATGAGACTTGGATCTATGCTTACGACCCCGAAACAACCGATCAATCGAGTGAATATTGTGCGAAAGAGAGCCGAGAACAAAAAAATCGCGCCAAAGTCGCTCAAAAATCAACGTCATGTTGACTGTTTTCTTCGATTATCGTGGAGTTGTCCATTACGAATTCCTTCCAACCGGTCAAAAAGTCAACAAGGAATATTATTTGAACATTATGCGTCGTTTGCGTAACGCTATCGGGCTAAAAAGGCCGGAATTGTGGAAAGACAATTCTTGGTTTTTACTCCACGATAATGCACCATCCCATACTGCCCTCGTAATTCGTGATCATTTCGCCAAAAACTCAACCCATATCGTTCCGCAACCACCGTATTCACTTGATCTGGCGCCGTGCGACTTCTGGCTGTTCACCAAGCTCAAAAGACCGCTCCGAGGACACCGTTTTTATACGATAGAGGAGATTCAAGCCGCAGCGAAGACGGAACTGAAGGCCATCCCGGAAAGTGACTACAACCAGTGTTTCGAAGATTGGAAAATCCGTTGGCATAAGTGCATTTCATCGGGAGGGGATTACTTTGAAATAATTTTCAAAATAAATACAATGTCACCTTATTTTTTGGGCACAGTAGAATATTAAAAGCCTAGATATCATTTGATGGCATACAAATAAGCACGATTCAACATTTGATAACATTTTGTTAGAAGTGTTTAATGCAACAATCTGTGAACTCTAAACGTTGCTGATTACCCCTCCAGCTCAGAAAATATGTATTAATTAATGGGAGACTATTTACCGCTCACTAAGTGTTTTGCAAAATTAACATAAAACAGCTAAAAGCATTAAAATTTCAATCAACTAAATATTTTTTTAATTTTTTTTGTCGCTTTTTTTATGCCAAAATCGATTTCAGCTCAAACCGCACAATACTAACGATGTTTTCGAACGACCACGAGCACCACAAGCGGAAATCGTTTGCCAAAGCGTGCACGAGCGAGTGTAAACGGTTTCATTTGCCCTCTCGACGTGGCGTCACTTTGAGTGGCATTGTGGATTTACGGATTTTCGACAGCGCCGCGCAGCCACTTGTTCGCCCGTGTTCGAATTAAAAGCAATACGCCATACGAGTATGTGTGGCTATGTGGATGCCTACAGCGTGGATACTCGTTTTCGGATATGCGGTCATAATACACTTTTACACAAAATAATAATGCTTTGCGGTTTACGACAGCTGGGTGCTGCCATATTGTTGATTAAAGCTTTGATTACGCGCTAAATTCGTATGTACAAACGAACTCTAACATAGATCGGCACTTTCGCGATTGTTGAAGTGGCAGGATTTTAGGATGGCATAAAGTCTGTTTTAAAGAGAGGTATAGCTATATGTGTTGGAAATGACATAAGAGGAAATCGGTAGATAATAATTTGTAAAATCTGAATTGTTGATCTGACATCGTGTATCGATTCATTTCATTTTGTCCAGATCCTACTGTCCTGGTAAATTCATGAAGATCTGTCATCAGATCTCTAGCGGCACCTCGCAAAGAACTGTCCGCGAATTTATATTACTATCCGCAGATTGAACTTGAATTTACTGTCCTGTCAGATATCCTGAGGCAATTCTTATTAAAAATTAAACATTCTGTCACGCTGAAGCACTTGCAGAGCTCTTCCAATTTCAAACTCCTGTAGATGAGCTATTTCCGCTTAGTGAGTGTTATTACCCCAAATTGAATATTTGCTGCATACAAATGCCATCGATCTCTCACCGGCATATATTGTGACAAAAAAGTAGCCCGAAATTTTTATTTAAATTCCCCAGGTAAATGGTATTTCAAAAAAATGTTTTCTGCTAATTTGGTAGGACAATCTGGGACTATCTTTGATTACTATGCCAAATATGAGAACGATATGTTAACCACTCTGCAGTGCTTCACGATTTTTACAATGGATAAAAATATCGAATAAAGAATTTGTCTCCAATTTTGTATTTCTAACCAAATTTCGTGTGCGAAATCTTTGTGAGTGTTGGAAAAGGCTTACAGTGATTCAGTTTTATCAAAAACACAAGCCTACGAGTGGTACAAAGCCTTCAACGACGGTCGAGAGATCGTTGAAGTCATGCCTTGTTCTGGAAAACCTTAAAAAAGGATATGATGTTTGAAAATATTGAAAGATTTTGGTGAATATTTTGGGTATGAAACGCGTTCTTGATCGGCTTGTCCCAAAAAAAGCTATTTTTTTTTGAAGAGGGTTCCATAAACACGTCTCTTTGGACATGCTTGATCGTGCGAATTTCGATCGAAATTAGGTTTTGACTAGTTTGGACGCGAAATCGCATACCTTATATATTTCTATTTGCATTATACAAATCATTGGTTTTTATTATACCCGGTTTTCCTATAGGGATGATATGAGTTTTAAGAGTCGTTTCGGCTATTTTTAATATG
The DNA here is from genome assembly GCF_024586455.1 of Bactrocera neohumeralis. NCBI lineage: Eukaryota > Metazoa > Arthropoda > Insecta > Diptera > Tephritidae > Bactrocera > Bactrocera neohumeralis. Next base: position 37,798,142 of record NC_065921.1, read on the forward strand.
CCATGATCTGTATATTTTTTCATTGTCTTCAGTAATATTTACACTTTGGTCATAGTAAGATATGTACAAGAACGAAGTTTAGAAATTATTCAATTTAATATCAAAATCATCGTTCTCCAATTGCAACTTTTCCTGCGCTTTTGCCATATTATGGTCGCAATAATTTTCCACCTGTGCTCGCCAATCTTCGAATTGTTGAAAATTTCGAGAGTACATTTTCTTTACAAAATGTTCAAGTACCAATAAGATGAAGAACATCTCGAAGGAATGAAAATATTGCTGCCGTTCGGGAGAGTGTTGCTGAAGACCGCAGTTTGCCGACTCCATGACTTTCTCAAGCATTGGGACTGTCTCAAACAGCAAGCTGGCGGATTTTGAGAAAGGATTTCGGCTTGTACTTGTATATATATGAAAATGTTTCAATTTAAGAACTGAAGCCATTGGACTACCGTAAACGTAGTGAATCTGCTGATTGTGCCTCAGATCACATTTTCAAGTTGGTAACCACATTTTCCGATGAAGCTGACTTTCATCTGAGTGATGCTGTAACTAAACAACGCTATCGATTCCGGTACGAAGAAAATCCAGAAATTATTCATGAAAAACCATAACATTCCCAATTGATACTTTGGTGTGGTTTTTGGTTTGGTGGAATCATCGGTCCGTACTACTCTCAAAATGAAGCTGGTCACACCGTTACTGTCAATGGAGAGCGGTATAGATCGATGATAATTAACTTTTTATGACGGAAAAGAAGAAATTGATGGTTATAAATTCTGGTTCCAACACGATGGGCCTACGTGCCACATAGCACGTGCACTAACTGAATTATTGCGAGAAAAGTTTGGAAGTTCGATTTTTCAAAAAAATTGCGACACTGAATGGCCTGTAAGATGTTGATATTTATGTCATTAGACTACTACTTGTGGGGTTATTCGAAGTAATGGGTTTCTAGGAATAAGGTAGACTCTTTTCAAGCTTTAGAAAACAATATCGGACATAGTATTCATGATATACGACTTGATTTAGTGTAAAGAGTACTTGAAAATTAGGTTCATGAAGAAGTCGGGAAGGACGTGTGAGTGATGTTATAGAACAATTTTATCAATTATACTTCACATTAAATAAAAAAAATGAATTTCTTTAACAATTGGGGTGATGCTTCTTGAAAGAAAATCTTTTCAGTCTTATTGAAAAACTTGGTACATTATAACCTGTAACAACCTTTTTGCTTTTGACAAGCCAGCTTTAGGTTTTAGGTACAAGTTCAGCGTTAGTGCAGGGTTGATATCGTTGTCGATCTTTTTACATAACTCGGGCTAGATTAGCAATACGATCTGGAGAGAACAACTAAACACAACTCTTTTCTAGTACATAGTAAGTAAATTACAGTACTAGAGGTGAAATCGTTGTATTCACCGATGGATCTAAACAGGAATACCAGCTGGCTATTTCTCTAGCAAACAAAGAGTTCTTTTAATCTAATCAGCGTTAGTACGTATGTAGTTTTACTCTAAAATTTTGCAATAAGAAAAAAGTGTTGATGATGAAAAGACAGGCTTTCTTTTTTAAGAAGAAGGGAATTAAACAACGTCTAAGAGCGTACTATTGTAACTTCTTCTTCTTCTTTTTTATTGCTTCTTTATTAACGTAGTCATTCTATCGAATGCGTAAAAACACATTGAGAATGCGCAAAGGACAAGAAATCTTCCGAAGAACTTTTCTCTCGAATACTCGTAAAGTCGACTAATCAGGTGTTGTCATCTTCCATGCCTCTGATAGAGAGCTTGGTCTTTGTTCGACGAGAGAAGACTTTACTTTTCAATTGCCTACTCAGTCCGAAGTAGGACTTGTTGGCAACAGTTATTCTGCGTTGGTATTCGACTCTGATGTTGTTGTTGGTGTTATTCCTGGTTCCAAGATAGACGAAATTATTCACGACTTCAAAGTTATAACTGTCAACTGTGACAGTCGCGAGTGCGACAACTGTTTGTTTGATGACAGGAGATATTTCATCGTTCCTTCGTTCACTACCAGACTCATTTGCTTCGCTTCCATATCCTGTCTAGAGAAAGCAAAACTAACGGCGTGGTTGTTAAGGCCAATGTTATCAATATGATCGGCATACGCCAGCTGATGTACATTCTTATGGAAGATTGTACCTGCGTGATTAGGCTCTGCAGCTCGAATTATTTTTTCCAGGAGTGGATTAAAGAAGTGGCACGATAGGGATTCGCCTTTTTTCAAGCGTCGTTTGATATCAAACGGCCCGACTTTTTTAACACGGTTATATAAAATCGGCATTATGCAGGGTGCGCGGAAAATGATGAGCCGCTTGAATCTTATTTTTGCGAATATCCAATTTTTAGCCGGCCGAGACGAGATATCTTCTACGACAACCAATGTTTCAATTAAAAAAAAAATAAATTTGAAAAAAAACAAAGGATAAACTTAGACAGATATTTCAAAAAAATCACTGGCTGGTTAAATGCGGCTTAGTTACACTCGTGGCCACGCAAAACTCACCACTATACTTTCTAAAATTTTTTCTTGGACTTTTTTTTTCGTTCGGGATTTTCTTAAATTTTTTTTTATGTTTACAAAGGAAACTTAATTATATTATATAATTATAATTATAGTTTTTAATTTATTACGTTTAATGAGTAAAACACAAATAAGTTTTTCTGTGCTTATACAAAATTATATTTGTATTTTTGTTTTTATTTTATTGTTTTTAAAGTGATACACCGACTAAACTTCGTGTTTCAATTAAAAACAAAAAATAATAAAATATTAATTTCAATTATTAAAAAAAAAAAAATAAATAAAAAAATATAATTTTTTTATCGCATGACAGTCTCTTACATTTCGAGCTCAAATTGTAAAGCTCACTATCTTTCAATTGAATTATCTATAGGTGAATATATTTTGTTTTTAATTTTTAATATTTTTGATTAATAACATGTCAATAACTTATTTCTAAATAAAAAATTTCTATACCGTAAAAAGTACCGCTATAAAGTGTAGTCAAATATGCACAATATTTGTAAATTTTGAATGGTAAGGTTTGCATGGCCACGAGTGTGGGTTTCACGTGGACATATATAGGGATCTGATTATGGCTTAATATGCAAATAATCTTCTTATTATGGCATGATACTGGTGCTGAAGGTCTGCTTGACTCCAGACATTCGACATTCGATAATAGTGTTCTCGACTAAAATCCCCGAAAGTTGATGTGTAATTTCAGCTGAACTTTGTAGAAAATACTCACCACTCTACACGAATTACAAAAGATATTTGAATATTCTTCAAATCGTAATTTATTCGGATTCATTACATGCAATAATGATTTAATTTCTTATTGTTTCTTGTGTTACATAATTAAATATATTTAAATCGTTTTCAACGTAAAAGTTTTCACTACTCTTCTCTTCAATACCTTGTCGCCTATAAATACAGAGTAAATAATCTTAATTATATATCATTATAGGTATTTATGTAATGCAAGAAGTTCATTGCATTAAAATATTTCAATTACATGCACTCATACATACCAACTGGTTCATATACATATACGAGTACTTCTTAGTTTAAATTTCGTATAATTTTCACTTTTGCCTACTTTGAAGTAATAATATACAGTTACAATTACAATTACAATTATTGTTTATATGCAAAACTACATTTACATTACGGAAACTTACTTTATCTGCTCTCTATGATATTCATATACAGTTATAATTAGGTCAAGATACAATGCCGATAAATGCAAGTCTATTAGTTTATTCGCTATTTTTTTAAATTTTTTTTAATATATTAACCTCAATTTTTTCCATTATACGATTTTGTATTTGTTATTGGTTTTGCTGCTTTTTTGCTCGTCATCTGTGTAAACTTATTGTTTTTTAATTGCTCTCCCTCGCCCTTTCTCTCTCTCTCTCTCTCGCATTTTTTGAAATGTACTTAAAATGCCTGGCGTGTCACTGATTATTACAGTTATTACAGCAGTTCATTAAAAATAATTAAATTTCTTGTTTTTATTGTTGTAAATGAATGAAAATTTCGTAATTAAATGTTTGTGCTTTTTTACGCTTTCGTTTTTTGCGCGAGCTTTCATCGTTTTGGTGGCAATTTTTTCAGCCATCAAATGCGGTCTTCATTTCAATGTTTTTATTGCAGTTTTTACCGCTAGCCAAATAACCGTTCGTTGCGCATTTATTGCCAGCGCAAATTGTTTATTTATTTAATTTTCATTAACATATTTTTTCACGCTTTAAAAACAACTCTGAGAATTGGCTGTGGGTGTGTGTGTGTAACGTAACGGCAGATTATTCCCCTAACAATTGCATTGGTCAGACAAATCCGATTTGTGGCTTATACTCAGGGTAGATTCTCTGCAAAAGAGAACTTCTGAATTCTAAGGAAAAGAAGCACGATATTGCATGGTTCCTCATAGTTTCACGTGGTGTTTAAAATATTTATGATGTGGTGTTTCAGAAAAAGAGTCATAGTTCAAAGTAAAACCGGTAATTCTGCGGTAACTAATCCGTTTGCAGATCTAAGCCAAAGAGAAAAGAGTTGCAAAAGAAAATTTGAAAGTCTACTGGAGAGCAAAGTGGATATCGATTGGCCGTGAAGAGGTAGGGTCTAGTCTATACGTATTGTGTGGTTGCTGAAGCGATGGAGACTTGGAACGATTTACGTAGAAAGATATTACAATACTTGGGAAGATAACTTTTTAGTATCTCCGACTACAACAAAAAATACTGAAGGTTTATGATTTGGGAGTGGAATTACGATAGGTCCAAATTGGAAATTTGGTGTAGTAGAGATTTCTGTGTAAAGAGCTATTTTCATTTGCTAGGAGATACTTCTGATGTTACTCTCCTATCCTTCGGAGGCTCTTTTCTTCAACCAGAGTACAGGGTGAAGAACTTGGCTTATACTGCTGTAGAGTAGCAATTCGAAAGACGTGAAGTGGAAATAGCTGGTAAGTGCTTTGCGGGATTATAGGAATATGAGGGGCCTAAGGCAGGGGCTATGTCGATTGCATTCCTTATAATCTGGAACACCGCATCTCAGAATCTTTTCCTGGCGGTTCTTTCTCTGCTCACATGTCGAGGAAAGAACCATTGGAGAACATGCGCAGTTAGTTGTTCCACGTATGGATCGAATTTAAGATGGAGGGTAGGAGGTGGAGTCTTCTGACATGAGCCCTCCATCAACTTTAGTTTTAGTAGCGTTTTTTTAGCGGAGGTGGTTGCCATCAAGGAAGCAGTATATATAATTTTCGAGGTGGAGGTTTCCAGACATTTAGGCATTCACCCCGATAGCCGAGCGACTATACTGGCTGCGAGCTCGCTGACTGTTCGTTTGACCTCCTTACCAACAAAATCAAGCTTCCTCCGTATAAGACTTGCTTGGGTGCACAATGAGCTTGCTAAGGATTCACCATTTCCCCACTTTCATCCAATTGGAAGCGAGTCGGTTTTCCGATGTCGTCTTGAGTTCTAGCGTTGTACCAATACCACTTTGATATCCTTCTACCCCAAAGTGAACCGTAAGAGGTACTCTAAAGTACTTGCTTTTAACATAAAGAACCCGGTCACAATTCTATATATTTTCAAAATATTTTGTTGGACGCCCTTTGCCAAAGCTATAAGGAAGAAGGCGGGATAGAATTATTTTGTAACTTTCTCCTCTATTGTCTGGCTTTTAGCAGACTGAGACTGACATATCTCGGTGAATGTAGCGAAGTGGCTGGGATTGATACTAACCGCCTTAACAAACTTGTGATAACTAAAACCGCTTCGCCGATCTATGAGGATTTGGTGATCCATTTTTAGGAGCTTATGGGTAACACAAAAGACAAAAACTATCCAAGTCAGATCTATCGATTAGGAACAACCCTACGAACTAATCTAACTTAACGTAAGCCCGCTTAGCATAAAAGCAAGTTTCTTCAATGTTTTTCAGGAATCCAAAGAAGACGTTTTCCGAGAGTGTCGAAAGACAACTGTTTGTCGTCTATTTCGATCTCAAAATTATTGTGCTTTTTGAGCAGAAGGTTGGCTACTAATATTAATTTTGCAATATATTTATTTTCATTCAGAGAAACAAATGGCGATTTCAGCGGGCCCGCAAGAAGAAGTTGTGAGACGGTCCGATTGCGGGGTAGAGAGTATTTCTGCAGATGCAATCTTCATTTGACTGGTAAGATAATTACCTAATATCTACCAAATACCGCAATTACAGCTTTCTTTTCTACATTTTATGAAGTTATATTTAGGATATCGACTTAAAAACGAAGAGAAAAGATCTAAGAAAGTACCAAAGAACCCAATTTTTGATTATTATTTTCTAATATTATTTCAAGAAAAATATTATTGACATTATTAAAAAAACGTTTGCGGCGTTAAAAATAACATTGAACATAAATCAGTCAAAAATAAGTAAAAAAAAACCGATAACTTCTGTAAGAAATCAAGAAGACTATAGAAAATGTCTAGAGCAAGGAAGCAAGGAAACCATGGAGCATCTCTTGTGCACTTGTCTCGCATTGGCAAGACTACGCTGTAAGCATCTGGGATCCCCACGGTATGATAGACTGGAAGAGGTATCGATAGTGAGGCCACAGATTCTGCTTAAATTCGCGTCAAGCACAAAAATCCAAAGGAAAACTGCTCCTCATGAATCTAGTAACTGAGCTCCATCTGGTGTCGATATCCTCGTAAGGTGCTTTAAAATCAATACACGATTATACATATACCAGTTGTTAGACTATTCCCCAGCTTGGGGAGGCCAGTTAAGGATCTGAATTCAGACGACCGAAAATGCTGTTCCGAATTTGCACACCTTTTAACGAGAAAAAAACACTACATTCTTGAACTATTCACACAGAACAGAGTTCCTTAGGTTGAAATTATTTATCAGCCCATAACAACTCAAAAACTTCTTAATCGTTTAACCAATATTTAGTCCCCAGTTGTTTAGTTAAAGAAGTAAAATTCGTTGGTATATTTAAAGGAGACATATCAGAGTTTATTATTAAACTATACACATTTTAAAATAGTAGGAGATGTGAAAGTAATAAGCTTTCGATTGAGTACGTATTAAAAATATTTAAAAGTAAAAAGTTGTTGAAATTATTTGAATAAACTTTAAAATTCCCAGTTTAAATTGAAAAGTGTGGCGCATTAAGTGATAACACATTTAATTAACTTGCCGACCCAATAAGCATAATTTCCGCATATCGAATATGTCGCGAACAGCGCTATAAATGTTTAACAAAGCTGGAAATGAGGCAACGCTGCAAAAAAAAATGGAAACCAGTTATTAAAAGCTAATATTTATTAAATAAATATTTAATAATTTTAGCAGAAATATTCATAATTTACGAAATGCATGCCAATAACCTGAAATCAAAATCACATAGAGACAAATATAATTAATTTATCGCCTTAAATAAATAAAATATCGAGGCTTGCCTTACCAAAAACCAATTGAAGCTTACCACATGCAAATATGGAAGTGATATATGCAGCTCTTTCGTGCTTTTGAATAATTCTGCAAATTATAATCTTTTTAAATTAAACAATTAATTAAAATGGCAAAGCAACAACAAATTTCGAAAATTCGAAATTGATGAAAATAAAATTAAAATAGTTATTGCTGGCATATCCAACGGTGGTTAGGGATTTTCCGCGCTTAGCATGCTTTTCGGCGTCACCTACGAGTCAGTTTTTGTGTGGAAAAGCTTTGTGTATTAAGCAACTAATGCAAACAAAGTGATTATATGCGTTGAACAAAAAAAAGCAGATTTCATAATTTAAAGGCAATAAATCAGTGCGCTAAAATGCGAGGCAAATAAATTAATTGTTGTCGTTGTTGTTGTTGTGAAAATAGTTTATATACTTTTGATTACTTTTAATTAAGTTGTTGAAGTGATTAACAGCGAGCCGCCGCATTTGCGCCGTGGCGTATACGCAACTTTTTTGCACTGCCACAAGCGAGCGCATACTTTGCCGCGTTCGTATATGCATATCGTCACCTAAAATGCAAAATAACGTAACATCACTTTTCATAAGTTTGCTAGCGAAGGAAAAACGATATAACAGAAACCACGCATATTGAAAAAAAATGTGTGTTTTGGTTATAAAATGGTTATTTGGTTATATACCGGATATATTGGATATATTGGGCAGCGGAAGCTTAAACGTTTATGCTACATGTAAGCAATAAAAAATTCAATTTGGAATATTTCATGATACGCTGTTTTGCATTTTAAGTAACGATATATATTTAAATATGCAAATATGCTCACACACACACTCACACTAATGTCTGTGCAAAGGCCTGTATGCAACTGGAAAAGCGCATTTATGCATATTTTTTAATAAATTATTTCACATGCATTTTTGTCTGTTTGTATCAACGCTTTGCAATTCGCGTGTATTGCCAGCTATGAATGCGCAATTTCAGCATTTGTTACATAATGAATTGGCTGCACTTTCGCTGCATAATTTAAACATTTCAAATAAAGCAATAAATCGTGTGTGTTTGTAATTTGTTTATAATTTTTTCTATGTGTTTGTTGTTTGCTATGAATTACGGTTATAAGCCTAGTTTATTTAACGTTACTTCTCATGAAATTAAATTATTTGTCTGTACTCAGTTTCAATCGTTTATTATATATATACTTAAATATATGCAAATATACTTTCATATGATTTTTTGTTGTAATTTTCACCTAGTTCTCCAGTTGCCAGTGTTTCATTATCGTCTTAGTAGTAATTAATTATTGATACAATACTGCTTCAAATATAAATAAACGGTATAATTTGCTTTATATCGCATATAAGTACCGCTAAATATGTATACATTTATCCTATACATGCATATCAGTTGATATACTAACACTTATCTGCAAAGATTTCTATAGTCGGTAGCCTCATTATGCTTTGCGCTTCACCATTCTGCAATAAAGTGGCGCCAAATAATAATTTATGCAAGCTCGAAACTCAAAACTCAAAAATAAATATTGAATTTTAAATTTTATCATACAGTTATTGAAAGCTTCCTATTGGCTTTTTCCAGTTGTGAGTTTCTAGCTTTCGACTTAGCACTAAATTTGTGTGTTTCATTTATTTCATATTTTCAACTCTTTTCTGAATGTGTTGATGTGCAGGTTTTTATATATGTATGTGTGTATGGAAGGACTATGGTCTATGCAGTTTCTATTTGACTAAGCTTATGAATATGTTCGTGTAACGTTGTGGATATCTGTGTACGTTTGACGTTGTTGGTTCTTTGGAAGTTTGATTTGTTGCAGGATATGCCTAGGCGTTGCATTTTACATCGACCGAATGTTGGCGATCCATTGGCTGCAAAAATAGAAGTAAATAGAAATAGAATTTGAGAATTGACGGCGTAAAGCATGTTTGTGAAAAAAAATGTTGTCTGGATATACTGATGTGTAAATTACGAATTTTCATAAAATCAAATGTCAAAAACTCAGTCAGGTTTTCACAATCACAAAGTATTTTTTTTTGGAGTTTAAGCTGAGATTTGATGTGAGATTGTATCATTTGAATCCTAGTCTAATGGGACGAATTCGGCTACAACGACGGCTGAGTGTCCCATAACTCTTTATCTTTGCCAAATGGAATACTTTTTATATCCTAAATAGGGTATATTAACCTTGCCATTAAATTTGTAATGCTCACAAGGAAATCGCATAAAAATATACGTAAAAGATCAAAGTGATGAGCTGAGTTGATATGTGAGTCTGTCCATTTGTCTGTATGTACGCGACCACCTTTCTTCGCCAGGAAGACGATACAGATCACAACTTGTGAGCTCTAGCTTCAGCTGATGGGCCAGTGCGTGCTTTCTACAGAGCAAGTTCGTCCGGAGAAGTTCAATATATATACCGATCATGAGTCTAAGTAACATATTCTTCTCCACACTTGCACAATCTGTGGTATTTGTATATTATTTTCTGATTGAATTATATTAATTCAAATGTTTTTTGAAAACCGGCTTGAGAATAATTACTATCCGCCCAAATATAATACTAATATTCTCAGAATGTCATGTTTTCTCAAGATATCTAAACTTTTGCTGAAGTTATCGCTCGAATAAGCCTGCAAACGGATACAAATTGATTCCGGTATAACGGTTGCTTATCTTTCCGAAAACTAATCAAGATAGATGATGAATGATTAGAGTCACCAGACAAGCTCAATGCCGTGCCCACTCCTATGCCCGTCCGTCCAATTAAGATAACTTAATGAAAGTGTTCTCTAGCTCCATAAGGAAATTGTTATATCAGATGTTCAAGATGGACCGTTAAGCGAACGAAAACCTGTAAAGTACTAAAACTAAGCCGCAAATCAAAATATAATACTGTAATTTGGTACAGCTCAAAAAAATATAGAAGGGCATCTGTGGTTTAAAATATATATCTCACAACCCCTATAGCTAAATCGAACAAACCTGCTGATGACTAGTTTTTGTACTTCCTTTACAGGACTCGAAGAACCTTACTCGAAGTGTAACCAATTAAAACAGCCTTAAATTCGGATTGGAAAATTATTTTTATTTATTTGAAAGTACAAAATGTGTGAAGATAAGCATAAATTCAGGACCAATTCACTTTTGCTCGATATGACCACTTTTTGTCTTAACTATGACCTTGAGATGGTCAAAAAACGAATCGCAAGCTGCCCGAATGTGACTTGCCGGTATTTTGGCCCACTCACGGACAATGGCTTTCTTCAGCATCTCGAGACTGGTGTATTTTTTAGTTCGGACCTTGCTCTCCAAAATGGCCCAGAGAGAATAATCCATTGGATTCGCATCTGCTCCATTCGAGAGCCTTTGTATGGGCGTAATGAAGTCGGAGCGTTGTTTTTCAGCCTTTCTTGGTTCACTCGCGCTTTGTGAGACGGTGCTGAGTCTTGTTGAAACGTCCATGGTTTGCGACCGAAATGTTTGTTAGCCCACGGCTTCAAAGCAGCCTCCAGAACACTTTCCCGATAATATTGACGCCAAGCTCGATGAAAACAATTGGAGAGCGCCCATTTGCGGTGACAGCGGCCCAAACCATTATTTGTGGCGGGTGCTGCCTCCTGGTGGCCAACCGATGACTTAGATTCTCGTATGAACGATCGGTCAAGTAAACCCTATCGTTTTGAGAGTTTACGAATTGCTCAATTGGAAAAATTTTTTCGTCAGAAAACACAATTGGATTGGACCGCTTTCGGCCAAGCGAAGCAACTGCTTCGCTCTCTCAAGTCTTACTTGTTGGTGCTTCGGTGTGAGATCATGGGCCTTTTGGAACTTGTAAGGCTTGACCGTGAGCTCATTTTTCAATATGGGTCGGATGCTGCGGTCGGATATTTTCAGCTCTTTAGCCATCTGATTGGTACTTTGTCGTGGATTTCGCTCAAGTCGCTTCTTCACTTTCCGAACCATCTCACGTGACGTTGCAGTCTTTTGATGACCACCTCCATGGCGTTTTGCGATGCTACCAGTATCATTGTAACGAGTGATGGTGCGATAAATAAAAATTGTATTCGCATTACGGTGTTTGAGCTCACGAACAATTGCTAGCTGTGATTTTCCAGCTAAATATTATATAAAGCAATCACACTATTACGCTTGAATTCCATCGTTGATCACTTTTTTTGCGTTCACTTTTGGCAAAACGCTTTTGTACACTTGTGAACAATACTCCGGACTGTCATTCAGCAAATTTATGAACAACTGATCCCAGTGCGACAGCTGCGCGAATGATCTGAAGTTGGTTACACTTTGAGTGGCGGACCCCGTAATTACGTTAAAATGGGTGCAATTGAATAATAAAGGCGCTCAATCGTTCTATAACGCTTATATTAAAAACCTCTAAAATAATACATTAGATACGTTAAATTTTTGACCCGAGATGGTACACAATATAGGGGCCAACCACCTTTATGTGAACTTCCACATCTGCAATTTCTACCATATGTATTTCATATTATTCTCTTAATTGGCGTAGACCCCGCTTACGCGATTATAGCTGGGTTAACAACATCGCGCCAGTCGATATTCCAAGCGTAGCCAAGTCCTCCTTCCCCTGGTCCTTCCAACCGAGTGGAGGTCTTCCTCTTCCTCTGCTTTCCCCGGTGGGTACGGTGTCGAATACTTTCAGAGCTGGAGTGTTTTCGTCCATTCGGACAACATCACCAAGGCAGCGTAGCCGCTGTCTTTTAATTCGCTGAACTATATCAATGTCGTCGTATATCTCGTACGGCTCATCGTTCCATCGAATGCGATATTCGCCGTGGCCAACGCGCAAAGGACCGTAAATCTTCTATATATATATATACATGTAATTCATAGATAAAATAATTTTGACACCTGTATATGAAGACCTAACCACTCCTCTCCTCCCTAAAACCAACGGAATAAAACTTTGCTCAAATAGTGCTTTCAAAGTATGCAGTATCTAATCTTAGAAGTGTTCAGTTTTACAAATACTTAGGCATAACCGATCTTAACAGGGAAAATTTCAAAATTGAAATTATATACCGAACATTGAAATCGGTCAGTATGTATGACCTTGGTCCGATAAATGAGCCACGCCCATTTTCGATAAAAAAAAAATTGTTGAAAATACCTTTTAAATGGACATGCTAAAAATGCACTGAGACAACGACTCTTAGATTAAAATGTCGAATATTCTCCTGACAGATTCTTGGAAAAAAGAAATTTTAGTAAAGTAGTTAAGTAAAATTTTCAGAATAATATTCATTTCATATTTCAAACCACCACATTCCTCAATATGTATGTATATTAATTTTCTTATTTCTTAACCTATCTCGTCTTCAGCGAAACTTTTTGAAAGGGCGCTACTTGTCTTAAAAACTGTACTGCACTGTGCATATATTTCATATTTTCCACAAGAAATATTCTTTTGATAAAGTAGTTAGGTTAATTAGTTAGGTTGGTTAGCGTTTGAGCCTCTTAGAAGTTTGTTGAGGCGGCTAATATCATTTATAGATTGAAATATCCCCTCCTTCTTCCAAATAATTTTAACAGCTTACGTCCACCATATTACTTTAATACTCTTGCAACCAGTTGCTACAGAGTATTACAGTTTTGTTCAGCTAACGGTTGTACGTATTACCTAAAACTAATCGACATAGATATAGGGTTATGTATATGCACAAGGTGCGTTCCAAAGTAAACAAGACCGCTCTCTTTATCGATTGTTCAGTGAGAATTTCATGACATTTCATCATGACATTGGAAGTGAAGTTATTGCGTTTTAAGTGTCAGTATGTATGTGTTATCGTTGCGAAAATGAGCTTCGAACAAAGAGCCAACATTAAATTTTGTTTTAAAATTGATAAAACTTTTACCGAAACGTTTCAATTGATGAAACAAATTTATGGCAATGATTGGCTGCCCGTATCAGAATGCACGAGTGGTTTCAATGTTTTCAAAGTGGTGGTGAGAACATAAATGATGATCAATATGTGGGCCAATCAAAATCCGTGATCACCAGAAATTCCATTGAAACTGTGCGTGAATTCATAAAAATCAGCCGAAATCATCATTGATATTAATGGAAATGGAATTAGACATCTCCAAAACATCGATTTACGGCATTTTGACCGAACATTTGGGCTTACGAAAGGTGTATGCAAGATTTGTTCCGCACAAATTGGCACAAATTGTATATAAATAATCAGGATAAGCAGTGTCTATGTTATTAAAGAAAAAAAAAGGTCTTTTGATCCATATGTGGCTTTTGACAACACAAATGACCAGCTTATCACAGCTATACAAATGAGATGATAATCTGTTAGATGCTATACCATAAAGAAACTTTAAAATTAAATTGGATAATTTATTTTCATTCTATGATTCTCCGTATCTGTGTGTAAGCTGAGACCTATGTACACAGACTGACTTCATTTAATCCATTCAATTGATCTCTTTGCTCACTTGGGAGAAAAAAGCCTTTTATTTTTCCAATATTTGCTGAATATTAAACATCGGCTTAATTGCAGACTTCCTCAACTGTGGAACAATCACACAATGTGAAAGTTTAAATTATTTTCTGATATCTGAATCATTGATCTTTGTCACTTTTTGATTATTTTTACTCGTACTGAACAATATACAATATGTTTTGCTAAATTATTCAACTGTTTGCCGCCAGAGGGCACACAACTCCCTATGATTTACAAACTCATCTATTTTGTGGCCTAACCTCTTTCCTTAATTATGCCGTGCACACAATTTATGGTTATCAAATGCAATATGAAATCACATAAGAATATTAAACGAACACACTCCTTCACACGAGCTGCGCCACGCAGGCACACACACGTGACGGTGCGGTTGGCGGGCGGTCACAGTGCAGTTAGTTAACGTCGAGTCGGTAATTTTCGAAATCAACAAAGCGTGAAAGCATAAAATCACACAGCATCCCGCCAAATGCAAGCAGAAAGCGGAAAAAGAAAATAAAAACAGAAACTAGGAGAGCCGTTATAAATAAATATCGCATATAAATGTGTGCTGCTGCATATAGAAAGGAATTAGCAGTGTGCAGTGAAGCTCCTCTCGCTAGTTGTATGGATGCAGTTGCATAACGGATACGCATCCCAAGCGACAGCTATGACACTCGCATACAGTTGTGCTGGGAATAATGGCATTCGTTCTTTAAGAAAAAGCTTCGTAGACTTGTTGACATAATGATATTGGAAATGACTACAGTTTATATTTTACACTAACTCTACATAAATTTTCACTAATGCTTTTCGAAAACTCCAAGAAGGATCATAATCAATATCAAGTATTAGGGAACTAATTTTTCAAGAATTTCTTCCGAAAGATAGTGTTCTAGTAGAAAGGTTTAAAGAAGATTACAGTTGTATCCGTTCTGTTCTAATAACTTGATAGAGATCCTCTCGGAGAACTCGGGCAGATCGCGGCATACATGACCCATCATGAAGAGGAGATAAATTGTGGCAGAGGCCAGAGAACAAAAGCCACTATTTTCGTTCGGATGCGAACTCGAGACTGT
This sequence comes from Bactrocera neohumeralis, assembly GCF_024586455.1. Classification (NCBI taxonomy): domain Eukaryota; kingdom Metazoa; phylum Arthropoda; class Insecta; order Diptera; family Tephritidae; genus Bactrocera; species Bactrocera neohumeralis. Next base: position 37,813,227 of record NC_065921.1, read on the forward strand.
CTGTCTGAAGAAGCTTAGAAATAAGTTAATTTCTAACAGATTGTAATTTGCAATTTTCTGATTGCAGGCTGAAGAAAAATTGCACTCTTCATCTAAAAATTGAGAGTTTTAATAACGACATTTTCTCTTCGATTTGTGAACTTTAGAAATACTTCATGGCACGCAAGATAAGCCCATTCGAAAGCTTCTTGTATGGGCCATGAATTTGTTCAAAGTATTCAAGTCCTTGGGACCTGATAACGTTAAATCTGGGAAACTTCAGCGAACAGTTGTCGTATAGTCTTCGTCGTCTTTAACTGTATTAGATTAGATCATGTTTCCAAAGCTTAGAGCCAAGTGAAGGCGACGTTTAACCTGAAAGCGGATTGATGCTCATCTGGTCTTTTAGCGTATGGAATTATAATTGTTGGTGGATTACGGACGAATCAGATATTGAAAGCTCTAAAAATTATTTAATAGGACATTCGGTAACACTGCTTTGCACATTGTTGTGTTCTCGATATTGAAGGTGCATTCAAAAGCGTACGTACGGATACAGTTTTAGGACCACTTGATGGCTTTGAAGTCTCTTCGAACCTTAAACACCTCACTTATGATCTTGTTTGCGGCAGAACTGTTAGGTGTATTTTATAAAGTATGGTGTTTTCTTTATTGTTTGTTGAATAGTAATGGATGATCTATTAAAAAACTGGAAGGACAAGGCTGTAGGTCTTTAAAGGACAAAGCTGTCGGTCTGTAATAACGACAATGCTTTTATGACAAATATATAATTCGTAGATATCGTCTATGAGCTAATCCAAGACTATCACAACTTAGACTTTGAGCTCAGGTTGAAGCATCTCGGTAGTCATACCTTCTGCGAAGTAGCCGAATCGATTGGAAGTCACTAGCCACCTGTACAAATTTGTGACAGTCTCCAGCTCATTGTTGATATGAGACGGTCTTTTCGATCTATACCTAAGACTTTTTGAAATCACAACTGACTGGCATTGTTAACTGTTCAAGTGGAATGCTATGTGTCTCTCATTACCTAACTTGCTAACTTAACCTCGCCTTGTGTCGCCAGCCTTTTGCCTTGCTCTTATCTTTTATATTTTATTTTTGATCAGAGTGCATAATTTTTAACCAGGACTATATACATATATGTATATAGATATATATTTATAAATTTGTCGTGCATAATGTTTAATAATTTAAGCATCTGTTGGTGCAGAAAGTAAAATGGCGCCTATAGTATATAATACTCGTATACTCGTACTAGAGCTGGTTGCTCTGGTTGTTTAGAGCTAATACCTTACCCCACAGCGTGGGTGGAATGTCAATAAATCACGTGGTCTGATATTATAAGCAATTTACCTTTTAACTTTCAGCGACATCGGTGGCTCTAGTTGATGAACTGCGAGCGCAATGCATCATTATTACTCTTATTACTGTTGCCACCTGGAGTGATGCTTTAGTTTTACCGTTTTCTTATTTTTTATTATATCGCTGTTGCCTTGTAGGTGTGAGTTTGTGTGTGGGTGCATGAAGTTGGATACGCTGTCGGCCGCAGTGTGAGTTGGCCCATGTGTGTTGTTGTAGCGCCGTTTAATATCCTGTGGCATCGAACAGATCGGGCAGCACCAGGGGCGGACAGTTGTGCGGACTACAGGTGACGCGCGGCGTGTCATCGCTCGTCGACCCATCTATGCACACACATTGCAGGCAATTTCCGGTATCCTGTGGCAGTACATCGCCGATTTTGTATAGCGTGCCTGCAAAGTACACAAATAGAAAATATAAATGAGTGCAACGAATAGCGAAGTTGTGGGATTGGTACGAGTATGCTGAGTCCCCGGCTGCCGGGATTGATGGCGGCTGATCGGCAAGTGTTAATGTATTTTCTGTGTGTATGCCCCCAACGTATATTTGTGTTAGTGTAGTCATGCATTTTAACGCTCGGTGCAAATAGTAAACGAATGTCTGTTAAGTAGAGCGGAAAATTCACACTCACTCAGGCAGGCCAACCGAATACAAATGAACAGAAAACATGCAGGTAATATAAATATTGTGCACTGCTATACGAGTATGTCCATCGGGTATTACAGTGCTACTTTTAGAGTAAGTAGACTATATGAATACATTACGGTAGGCGTTCATGAAGTGGAAGGACTGAAAACTGTGTGTGATTAACATCTACATGTATTTCCTGGAGCTTATGACAGTTAGAAAGCAATTGTTTCGATGCTAAGGAGCGATCTGAATGGCTTCAAAACGAATCTGACAAGCAGCGAGATACCGCTCACTTTTCTAATATAATTAGTGTATAGTGCAAATGCTTAACTCGAAATAGATGCTTGCTCTCTTACTCATAGTATACTCTAATTTGAAACCCATTCAGTAGCGAGGCAAAGTTCAACGAAACTCGACCCCTGATTTGAGTTAAAGTATAGTCTTGTGTGGCTTATAATTTAACATTGTACTAGTTTTTATTCGTTTTAGTTTTTTTATTCGTATTCAGTAAAATTTCTGTGAGTATGAATATCTCGAATAACCTTAACGAAATGAAATGAGTATAATGTTTTCAATATGGGATTACCGCTTGGCTTAACCATCGAGAAAAGGTCAAGTTCGGAGAAAAAACCCCCTTTCCTACGATAGTAGAACGTTCGTACTCAGATTTGTATCCGATCAAGGATACTTGCTAAAACTTCATTTGGCAGGGAGGCGTTGGTTTCAGAATTGTATCGTTAGAGGGTACTTAAAGAATGTCGGCTGATAGCAAGGCTATAGAGTTTTTGCAGATTCTCTGAACGACCATCGTTTTAAGGCAGCCTGTAACTTGTTTATACATTCGAAGTCCCCGGAACCAAACGTCAGCACACCTGCGCATTTTGAGATTGCAGTATATATACATATTTACAGTTGCCAACTGTGTTCGATTTTAACGTATCCTTGAGGCTTAAAGTTTGTTACGAAGGCTGAAAAGATGTCATGTCATCGCCAAGTATTTTATATTCAGAATCCTTCCTGGTCTCCTGCAAAGGGAGTTCGGTTAGTAGTGCTCTGCAAGTTTTTGTAAAAGGAAATTTTTCTGGATTTTGGTAGATAAAGATCTAATAAAGAAATTCAAGAAAAGTGGTTTCCGGGTGACTCCTATACACAGTCCCTTATGGTAAGAGAAAACTTTGGGAAGGCAATTGGAAAGAGTTAGGGTATCTTTCAAAAAGAGGTACATTGATAGGTGAATTGATAGGGATATGTAATTTTTTCAATAGCTCTTTTTTGACAGATCATGTATGAGCTGTGTCCAACTGTTATGTTATTTTAGTTTAGTATTGCGTGGCATATCATCATGGAAAGCCTTACGCCTGAACAGCGTTTACAAATCGTTCAACTGTATTACTAATATTCACGTTTTTTAAGGAAAGTGTTTCACTCCCTTCGCTCAACTTTTGGTCCAGATAATCGGCCTACTGAGCATACTATTCGCAACATCATCACCTATCTGGAGACCCAGCATTCATTATTGGATAATACTCGACCACACAGAATATGTCAAGCTCGCAGTGAAGAAAGTCTAGCAGCCGTAGATGATAGTGTACACGAAGAGCGTGGAGAGCCGATTCGGCGCGTTCGCAGCAACTCGGACTGATGAATGGAACGACTTGACGCATTTAACGGCAAGATCTTAAACTAACAGTGTACAAAATAAAGCTTGTGCAAGAAATTGAAGCCGATCGACCGTCTCAAGCGGCATCGCTTCGCTCTATGGGCTCTTGAAAAGTTCCAAGATGATTCGACGTTTTCGAACCAAATTTTGTTCAGCGATTAGACCCATTTATAGCTGAATGGGTATGTAAATAAGCAAAATTGCCACCTTTGGAATGAAGAGGAACCTGAAAAGACATAATAGCTGCCGTTTCATCTAAAAAAGGCAAAGGTTTGCTGTGGTTTGAGGGCCGGTGACACCATCGGTTCATATTTCTTTAAAAATAATGCCGGTGTCAATGGATATCGTTATCGCGTCATGATAACCGACTATTTGATGCCCGAAATTGAAGCTCGGGATCTCGACGACACTTGTTTTCAAAAAGACAACGTCACTTCCCACAAATCGCATCAATCCATGGATTTATTGAGAGAACACTTTAGTCAGCAGATAATTTCACGTTTAGGGACTCTCGATTGGCCACCTAGATCCTGTGATATCGCACCGTTAGACTTTTTCCTGTGGGTATGTGCAAAGTCTAAAGTCTATGCGGACAACCCCGCTTCAATTCAGGCCTTGGAGCAAAATGAAAAGCGTGTCATTCGCTAGTTACAAGTCGAAATGCTCGAACAAGTCATCGAAAATTGGACTCACTAAACAGATGGAACATCTGAGACGTAACCGCGGCTAACTTTTGAAAGAGATAATCTGGAAACGGAAAATATTATGCTATATGTTGGACTGATAACGCTGTGTTTGAAACATTTCGGATAACATAATAACAGTCGCCTGACGCCTGAGTTAATTTCTGTTTGGAACTTCTTCAGCAGCGAAAGGTTTTGTGTTCCAAATAGTTTGTTTTTGGGAATGCTTCAGTCATTCAGGTGGAATTCTTGTGACCTACATTGCCAGGATTAGCAAATAAATTTATCCAGTATATGGTTTAGAAATCAGAGGTCTATGTTGCTTTTCTGAATGTCTGGCATTTTTTCCGATAAGGTCTGTTATGTGTTAAAAAGTGTCTCAAAGTTGTACCGACAAGAAGATTTTTAAAAGACGAAGACGGTGTAGCAATAAGTTCTAAGCTTAGAAAGTCAAAATATAGACAAGGGTCGTTTTCGGCCCGGCGATAGCCTCGATAGACTCCTAATAACTGCCTAATTGAATCTGTCAACTTTTTTAACTAACCAGCGTACTTAAAAAAATTGAAACAAATAAAGTACCTACACTCCCACAGACTAGCCGAAGGAATTCCCGAAGCTCTGCCGTACCTGGAATTAACTTCGTTTCACTAAATGATAATATAGACTACCGTATTATATACTCTATCTCATCTATCCATCAGCATTTCAACCAACAAAAGCAAGCGAATAAAACTGGAAGGGCGATAAAAAATGGAAAAAATCAATCTCGCTGCCGACAAATTGCCAATGATCCATAAATTACGCAGCGCATTGAACAATCAATGCAAAACTAGATGAGAGCAGTAAGCACAGAGGCAGAGGAGTGGATGAAAGTGGAAGCGTTGAAGAGCAAAAAAGGGAAAATATTTAATAAAAACGAAAATGCTTTGAGCCACCACAAGTCCTTCACACTTCACGCCAGGAAGTACGCACAACTGCTGCCGCACGGGTTCGCTTGATGTGCTTCCTGCAAGCGCGGGAAAGCGCTGCCATCGCACACACACAGCAGTGCTCGCATATGTGTGAGCTTGCTGCAGGTGGCTGTGCTGTGCCATGGCTTGACGCGCGACTGCTTTCCGCATAATTCGAATAATTTAAATGCGCGCATCAGTGGCGCACATCCGCTCGGTGATTGAGTGAGCGGCACATTGTGCCTACAAATGAAACGCTGCCAGCAGTCAATAACGGCCCACCGGCCTGCTAGCGGAGTAACTGCCATGTGGGTTAAGTACCAGTTCGTTGATTTGACAGGGGCAAGGAGTGGCGGTGCCACAACAACATCATTGGCCATAACAACTCAGAGCCGTCATGGAGGAAGAAACTAGAAAACGAATGAAAAGTGAAATGTTAACGCTTAAACGCCTGGTTGCCGCTATGCGTGCACAATGACTACCTTACGCACAGCACACACACGCATTCACAGAAACTCACTCATAAATACAAATTAACACATGCGAGTGTGTGCATGACTATGAGTTCGTTTATGGAAGTGAAAGCACCTTAGGGCTCACCATAGTACACAGACACACATCCATATAAATAGAATACACAAGCACATGCAAACGGGCATTCAATTCATAGAGCGTTGCAAGTTGCTCAATGGCTTTGTGTGTTTTATTGGTCACCATTCGAATTTTTCCGTTGGTTGAGCGCGGTGGACTGTGAGTTTCACTTAATAAATATTAATTCATTGTTATCGAAAATTGTTTTTGTTTCGTGAATTGTTCGCAGTTATTGCAAATCTGCGAATGGGGAGCCAAAGTGGTGGCCACAAAGTATTTTATTTAAGAAAGTATTTTAAAATATAAAAATATAACAAATTTTATTTCCAATATAAGCTCGGGAATACTTGAACGAATTGGCCTAAAATTTGAGGAACCAGAAAAATATATTTAACTTATTTGTATACGTTTCTGATAATTTAGATAAAACTACCAAAACTCGAGGGCAGTATATTTCGGTAATGACTAGGTAAATATAATATAAAATATATAAAAAATCTTTAACTGCGGCTTCACCGAATCTATAGAGCCAATCATGGAGTTTATGGAATGTAAAGAGCTTTTTTAATCGGTCAGATAGCTCTATGCTATAGTGGTCTGAATTGCACAATATGTACGGAGATTGAGGCGATGTTTAGCAAACTAATCTATTTCAAATTTCTTAAAGGTAACAGTGAAATTGAAAATTCGTTTTTTATTCATTCAACATAGTTACATTGAAGGATGATCTGTGATGACTATAGCGATCCTGCAACCCTTCGATACCATTTCTTCCCAACGAGCACTCTTTAGAGATCTGAGAGCAGGAAATAATTCCTGGGGGTCAGATCTGGAGAGTACGATGATGTGGAAGCAGTTGATTATATTTTCTAACAATTCATGGATCAAACAAAGAGATTTTTGGCAATGGTTTCACTCATTTATCGACACGCAGTTAGTCTCCGCTCTGAAACTGAGATTTTTTTTCCTTCAAATGAGACCTTTTTCGGCAATTTCGTCTTTAAACGGCTTAGAAATGCTATGAAATAATTACTATTGCTATTGATGATCCTTCCTTTTTCAAGGTAGTCAATAAAAATTATGCTATTAGTATCTAGTATACGCTTGTTTTTCAAAAGCACATAAAGTGCGTTCGGCGATTTTTATAGTGAGTGAAATGATTCAACAAAGAAGTTCAATTAAGTTTTGTTTGTGGAATCAAATTTCGGGTCCCAAAATATTCAGATTGTTGGAAAGGGCCTTCGGGGATAATTGCTTGTCGCGAGCAAGTGTTTTTGATTTTTTGACAAATTTTTTAAAGAGGATCGTAAAACGCGTTGACGACAAACGACGTGCAGGACGGCCATCAACATCAATTGATGTTCAAAACTTCAATATAATAAAGGAATTGGTGCTTGAAAATCGACGATCTGAAATCTCACTGGCATAGCTGGAATACCGAAAGAATCAGAAGAATCAGTGAAAACCATTTGAAAAGATTATTTCAGCCTCAAAGGAGTGAAATCACGATTGGTTCCAAAGTCACTAATTTTTTTTCGAAAAATGATATTTTTAAGTTGTCTGCTTTCTAAAAAATATTTACTCTACTGTCATCCAAAACTATTTTTTGGGTTTTTTTGATGTTCTCGTCGGTAACAACTTTTTTGTGGCGTTCACTGCGTTCACCGTCTTCGCTGCTTATTTCACCACGTCATAACTTAGCATATCAATATTTTAGAAAGCCTTTATCAAGCTCTAGTTAAAGTTTGCGTGATCTTCAATAGACAAATCAAACTCATGCCATTTAACAGTTTCGATACGAAAACAAATTACTATTGATCGTTGGTGCTGCATTTATAGATCCACTTATACCCATGAACTTCCGGTTCGCTGATCATTTGCTGAGGCGTGGATCAATTATTTAAAGGAGCTTCAAGGTGCCATCTTCTAGACAAACTAGCTGTAAAAGTTCTTTTTCAGTTGTTGGAATTATTGATGTATTCACAGAAATAGCTTTAGAGACAGAAAATTAATTCAAGGGAAACGGATATATATATCGACCATATATATATATGCCAGCAGGATGTTTTAATTAGATTCTGAGTCACACTTTTTCAGTTTCCAATTTGGAACATTACTCCACAATAAATAAAAAGATAGAGACATTTAACATGAGTTTTCGAATTTCTTACACAAATAACTGTAACTGTAAGTATGAATGAACAGATTGATAAGAAGATAAATTAAACCGCCTCTACATTCTGAGCATTGGGAAGAGTTATTATAAAAAGAAAAAATATATACGATATATTTTATACTGATATCGTGTGCGAATCAATAATTTCATGAATATTGAAATACTTTTTATTTGATGCTCCATTGAACTAACACCACCGAAATTCCTCATATATTCAAAACCATATCGTGTGTTGTATTTGCTGCATGTGTTGCCTGTGTAAATATTAATTTGTGCTTATTTGCTGATTTTTTTCTGTCGAATGGCAGCTACAATTGTTTTGCTGTCGTTTAAACTCAAACATAGCGGCAGAAAACAGCTGCAGACGCTTAAATTTCCGGTTGAGAGCCGAATGTGACAATTTGACAGTGTTGCAATGAGTGAAGCGGAACTTTGTGCTCCAGCGGGATTAAATGTACATATGTACACGGATCTATAATATGAGAAAATGTTTTCAGTTTTATGTTGAAGTAGCAAAAGCTGCAAACGGGAGCTATTTGCAGTGTAAACGGATATGATATACACTGGCATTGCCAATATTATTTCTGCCACATGTCACATGAGGTGATTTTCATATACATACATACATACTATACATAAAACTGTATGCACTTAAACAACTACAAATATACTTGTATTTCAAACTTCAACACGTACAATGAACATAAAATATTTACATATATACTTATGGTATGTATATACATATAAGCAAATATGCACAAATCCCCCTTCCTGCTGACAAACAATATCAGATGCCAAAACCAGTATTTGAAACTGTTTTTTTTATAAATTTGTAGGTAAAATTTTGTGCCTTACATTAAAAAATTTATTGCTTTGAATAAAAAGTAAATTCCAATATTGAAATTATACTAATTCTATGCCGGGGATTGCTTGACATTGACACCTTCTCTTTACTAGAAATAAAAAGCTGAAAAATACTATATCATATTATGTCTAATTTCACTCGTTGTCACCAAATTAATTCACAGAGCTATAGAAATCCATTAATTATGTTCACATATGCTCGACAAAGAGCTCGCCTGATTCTTTTCATATTTAAATTTAAATAAATAGCTCACTGCGTCTCATTTCCAGCAGCTCCGCCCCACCCACATATCTCTCGACGGTATGTACCTACACGGTGCTCTGGTACGTTCAATGTGCCCAATTTCCTGGAGTCCGATAACAACCTTCGTAGCAGTGTCCTTGCTGGGTTCACGTGTTCTATATATAGAATAAAACGAGACTCAAGTGCTTAATATTTTCGATAAGGTGAAGTTGAGAGTTCCTAATGAAGTAAGTGTGGATTGACAGCTAAGCCTCTTCTGTTTTCCCAGCTTATCTACTACATTAAGGGACCTCGTGCGTTCACTCGTAAGAGGTAAGGAATTTTCTTTAACCATGTGAACCACTTTCAATAATCCAAGATAGCTCCCTTCAATTGCGGCCAACCAGCTGCGTAACCTCTTTGCTGTCCAGCATTCTTGTTACCGTAGCGCTCTTAGATTTTAGTTTCTAAGAGATTAAATTTCAGCTTTTTCGCTGCCGTTACGAGCTTTTTCCGGTATCCTTAGTAAATGTAGGGGCATCTGAGCCTCCATGTACTTAGTAGAGGTTTCTCTACTGGTGACAAATGATTTGATTTAAGGGATATCGATTCAGACATACTACCACTCTCGTTTTGATTTTTGTTGTACGTAAATGTAATCCATGTTTGAATATATCACCATTTAAAGCCGTTATCAACCTCGTAGAAAAGTAGTCGCCTTTCATGCTCCAAAACTTGCCTCCATGATGAAACCAAGGCGAGTGGTCAGTGGTTCCTATGAGTTCTACAAGGTCCAAACTAAACAGGACTTTTTGAATCTGAATATATGTCGACTGGTGCGTTCGGATCTGCCATCTTTATCGATTGTCCAGTGAGAATTGCATGACATTTCATCATATCATTGGAAGTGAAGTTATTGCGTTTTAAGTGTCAGTATGTTTATATTATCGGTGCGAAAAGGAACACGAAAACGAACAAAGATCCAACATTAAATTTTGTTTTAAAATTGGTAAAAATTTTACCGAAACGTTCCAATTGATTAAACAATTTAATGGCCATGATTGCCTATCCCGTAGCAGAGTGCACGAGTGGTTTCAAAGTTTTCAAAGTGATCGCGAGAACATAAATGACGATCAACATGTGGGCCAATCGAAATCCGTGATCACCGGAAATTCCATCGGAACTGTGCGTGAATTCATCAAAAATCAGCCGAAATCATCATTGAAAATCATGGAAATGGAATTGAACATCTCCAAAACATCGATTTATCGCTTTTCACTGACGACCAAAAATTGCTCAGAATCCAACATTCGAAGGAGATCATTAAAGAGGTCAAAAAGAACATAAACTTCCTTTACAATATTGTGACTGGTGACGAAACGTGGTGTTGCCAATATGATTCCGAAACGAAACGAAGGTACCGGACGCGCCGAAACTTAAAAGTGAAGACAATGCTGATTTGTTTTTATGATTCCAAGGGTGTTGTCCACAAAGAATTTGTTCCGCCCGGCCAAAACGTTTAGTGCGCCGTATTCGACGTGTTCGGCCCGAATATCGCGAAGATGAAAGTTGGCGATTGTTGTACGATAATGCGCCGCCTCATCGATCGACGCTTGTGACCGATTATTTAACCAAAAATCACATTTTAAACATTAACCACTTCTCGTATTCACCTGATATGGCACCGTGCGACTTCTTCCTTTCGGAAAAATGCATTTTCCCATGAAAGGAAAGCGTTATGTAGACGAAGAGGCCATTAAAAAGGCTTGCACCGGCATAAAAACACCATTTGTTCTGCGTTTTTTTTTAAGTCCTGTTTACTTTGGAAAGCGCGTTGTATATTGTAAATGTCAAGGTTGCATTGCTCCCTAGAAAATTTTCTTGCATAATTTTCTCGATATAATCGAAAATGCTTATTTGTTGCCGCGGTCACCTCCTCCAACAACTGTACTAACAACAACATGAATTTCCAATATAACTTTTAATCTATAGATGAGAATTAAATCACCTATTGTGTATATCAGCAGCACATTGCGGGTTTTCAAAAAATCTACTACTTGTATTGTCATCATTGGTATTGCTGAAATTAGCTTTCGGCATGTCTACGAACAATTCAGTTTCTATGCGAAATCTTTCTTGAATATTTCTCTATGTTTGTGCTTCTACCTCTTTTTCTTCTTTCGATCTGTTTTGTTAATACTTTTTACGGGTAACTTGTATGCCAGATGTAAAATGCTTTCGAAAAATTGAATATTGGCGTATAGTACAGATAGGTTTTTTTTCCTACCTTTCCACAAGTTTTCCTAATAGGAACAAACGAGCTCAGAAACATATTGGAGTCTGTGTATGCAATCTTCACAACCGGTGGGAAACATTCCTTTTTTTGTAAAACCCAGAAGGAAGCGTCGGACCCTTAAACTATAATATATAGGGGGTGATTTTTTAAGAGCTTGATAACTTTTTTTTTAAAAAAAACGCATAAAATTTGCGGTTCTTTATTTGAAATAGATTTCATGATATTGTCGCTTTGTTAAATCGGCTTCAACAAACATGGATAGGTAGACTTTGCAGTAGCCCCCAAAAAATAGTCTAAAGGCAATGGCCAAAATTCAAGTTCTGATTTTGCATGTATGTTGAAAACTCAACCAAGTTCAGTTCTTCCAGTTGGCAACAAAAAGTTTGTTAGCATCGAACGATAGCGATCGCCATTCACCGTAACGTTGTCCAACAGCATCTTTGAAAAAATAATGATTTGTACAAACCACACCAAACAGTGCATTTTTTGCATGGGCAGTTGGCCAAGTTTTTGGCTACGTCAAGTCTGTCTACTATTAAAAATCATTAATATTTCGATTCTTAAAAAAAGACAGTAACTGATGTTGTATATATACGAACTAGTCCTTTAGTTTTTAAGATATCATTTTATCGATATCAGACCACTAGAGCATATAGCTGCCATACAAACTGAACGATCGGAATCAAGTTCTTGTATGGAAAACTTTCACATTTGACGTGGTATCTTCACGAAATTTGACATGGTTTGCTGCTTAAGGTAATAATATAATCTCTGACTATAGCATATAGCTTCCATACAAACTGAGCGATATGAGTCAAATGCTTCGGAGACTTTTCCATTAAGTTTGTGTTAAAAATAAATCTTCTTAAAATTAAAAAAAAAACTGTAAACGTCTAAAAGATCGATTTTCTTTATTAAATAATCTTAATGTTTCTAGCAAACAACCTGGCTAAAAAAGAACTAATAAAATGTTTTCCTTTGGATGAATATCACTGGCCGGTTACGTCTTGAGATTTACTGAAACATATAGTTACTAAAAGAAATGCACATGTGCAGGGTATATTAGCTTTGGTGCAGCCGGAATTAAGGTATTTTCTTGTTGTGTTATCAATTAGGCTTTGTAAACTGCTTTCCGCACAGGTGCTTGTGATCTTTGTACAATCCTTGGTGGGTAACACTCTTTTTTGCCTTGATTAACAGATCATAGTAGGGGTAAAGTGATTTATTTGTGCTTTTAATGATTTTATACTGTCGCTTTGTTAAATCGGCTTCAACAAACATTGATAGGCCTTGCAGTGGTGTAAGACAAGAAACTTCTGTTCGATCTGATTTTGCTATTTGGAAAGCTTTTCTGCACATCCACAGCTAAAATATTTGTCTTAAGCTGGTCTAATATGTCTACTATTAAAAACCATAAAAATAATATTTGAACAAGAAAATTTAAAAAAAATATTTTGCTACGTACCCTGCCTCAAAATTGAACCGTTACTGTGAAATGAAGTTAACACACTTGAGATACCATAGAATGTAACAAATCTTACCGGAATTATTCAAATCCATTACAAGATTTGCGAAATAATAATTATAAAGCACAAAAATAATGATTCTTTAACTTCGTTAACTGAGATCACAAAAAACAATATCAGACAAATAATGCGAAGATCAAGTGGTGCGAGCGCAAGCAAGTGGGTGGAGGCGGTATATTCTTCTTACTGGGCTATTTCTCTATCTATTGTAGGTACTAATTCTTGATAACCTTTTATTAAAAAAATGGACTTTTGGTCAGCTAATTTTGATTAATCGACCTATGTGCCACGGTCTTCGTCTACAATTTCAGCTACGGCTGCATTTCTTTTTCACTGTGTGCTGGACGTGATCTATTCGGTCGAATATTATCCAATTGTTAATCAAGATGGATGATTTTGTAATATACAAGGTCTGTCGCAAAAGAAACAGAACTTTTTAAATATAACTGTTTCTGGTGGCGCCACCAAATTTTAAATCATAAAGTGACAGCAGCTTTTGGGCATCGGTCGTAAAATGCAAAGAGCAAATACTAAATTTTGTTTTAAACTTGGGAAAACGTTTACCGAAACATTTCAAATGATAAAAAAGTTTATGGTGATCAGTGCCTATCCCGTAGTAATGTGCATGAGTGGTTTAAGTGATTCCAAGAAGGTTGTGAGGACCTCTGTGACGATCAGAAGTCGGTCGTCTTCAAAAGTCAAAAATAAAGACAATGCTGATTTATTTTTACGATTACGAGGGTATTGTACACTAAGAGTTCGTCCCACCTGGCCAAACGATTAATGCTGTGTTTTACCTTGGTGTTATGAAGCGTCTTTTGTCACGCATTCGTCGTGCTCGACCACAATACCGTGAGGCAGGGTCCTGGCGCCTGTTGCACGATAATACGCCGTGTCATCGGTCAACGATTGCCACTGATTTTTTGACAAAGAACTCCATATTAACCATTAATCACTCACCCTACTCACCTGATCTGGCAACCTGTGATTTTTACCTATTTGGAAAACTTCATTTGCCCATGAAAGGACACTGGTTTCAGGACATTTCAGCTATCCAAAAGGCGACGACCGATATTCTCAAGAGCATTCCGAAAAATGACCTTAAACACTCATTTGAAATGCTAATTGACCGGGCTAAACGCTGAATCGAAGCACAAGGAAACTATGTACTTTGAACAAAAAATATAACTTTTGAAAAATATTAATTTTTTTTTTGTTTTTTTTTTAACAGTCCTGTCTCTTTTGCGACAGACCTTGTACATATATGGTACTATTACTATATAAAATTTATAATACTAAAAGAATTGCGCCTGCGAAGGGTGTGATAGCTTCAGAGTAGCCAAAGTTAAATGTAGCTATATATGTAAAATTTGGAAGGGCAGACTAAGATTGTTATTCGACGGAAACTTAAGGACTTTCTATAAAAAAAAAATAATTCGTGAACTTTATCATTGATTTTTTTAAATAATTTGCAAATATTACGCTTAATAAAAACTTCAAAAGAAAAACTTCTATTTTATTTGATAATTTTGGCAAAAGATTTTGTTTTCGATATACTTGTATTCCTCACAAGGTAGTACGAGTATATACTCATGTGCGCATAAACAAAAATTTTCCTACATTAAAGCAAAATAAAGTAGCAGCTGTCGCATGATGGATTTAGCCACAGATTAACCAGGCTAAATGTGTTCCGTTAAGTGTCGGGGCAGTGACATATACCTGTGATTAGATGTCCACATAAACAAGCATATACATATGAATACAGGCATGTTAACACAAATAAATGTTAACAGGCGGCCTTGTTTGCACACCGTTCAAATCAACATTCATAATTCCAAGTGTTGGCGTGCCAAATTCACCAGCGACAAGTGTGTGTATGAAGCTGTCAACACATTGACACCGAACAGGCAAAACACACGCGTCGAAATGTTTAGCATACAACAGATTTTTCTTCCTCATTTTCCATGCGCTTCCCGGCTCTATGCAACAGACATTAACACTTGCGTCGGTGTGTAAATAAATAAGCATTTGCAGCGGATGTCTACGGATGTATGTGTGTGTGTGTACCTGCAAACCCCATGACATTACGCAATCACCGAGGCATTACTTTTTGTTTATTCAACAATTTATTTGTCGTTTGCCGTGCGCCATTTTGGTTTAGGGCGGTCCCACTGCGCCCCTGTGTGTGTGTGTGTGAGTGGCAGTCGCTTTGTTTAATTTTTATTTGTTTAGCGCGTAGCACATCAACACATCTACACACGACACACATACAAAGGTGCAAGTGTGTATTTGCATTTGTTGTTGTACAAAAGTGCGTGTTGTTTCTAATTTATTTTGTTGATTTTAATTTCGCTCTGCGCCGCGCTTTTAGCAGCAGCAACAACAGTCGCACTGGTTTAGTTGCTCATACGCCCGGGGTCACCATGCAGAGCGCGTGTACAGCTGCGTCAACAAGTTCACACCTTTCACGGGCTGAGCGCTTATGATGTTTGTGTTTTATGGCGGGGGGCGCGGGGAGGCTGCGTTTTTGTGGCGCAATTTCCTGGCAGGAAGGTGTTTAATTAATGAAGCCTTAATGAATGTGCATGAACAAACGGATTTGTAGCCTTCAAATAAACAAGGAAAATGGAGCTTTCTGTAGGATAACTCTAAAAGCATCAAGTCCAATGAAATGTCATCTATTTAAAAAAACTTCCGAAATGCATTCAATGGCAATTTCATATTTATCATTTGGGTTCTCAGTTCGTTGTTCCGACAATTGAGTTTGCACTGGTCTCCATAAAATGATTTAACAATGCAAGATTTCTTCAAGTTCAGTATTCAAACTTTGTCATTATTCATGTTTTCATGATTATCCCAAATGAGATCAAATGTATGTGTTTAAAAATTCGACCGAAGAGCTTATTCTTCTCTTCTTCCAGTCGGATAATTCTCCAAAATTCTTTGGTTTATCGCTACCATTAGAAGAGCCAGTATTAACATACTAACTGACCATCTACTTGATGCTCTAAATTTTGACTGTAGTCTACTGATCAAAAGGTGAATCTTGTCTATTTCATCTCCTTCAAAGTCCCTTCCCGATGCAATACACTTATGTCAGTCATCATAGCACTTGGAAAATCCTCCGCCGTGATGGCCATCAGAGCCTTCTTCGAACTTCTTCAAAACGGTGTTTTCGCAATAGCCAGAAGTTACACGAAGGTAAATCAGGAGAATGCGGTGCAGTATGCACTTCCCAATATACAGACGCACTAACTTTACCACCCGACTGTTGAGGTCTTTAAGTTTTGAAGCGGGTCGTCAAGTGCAGTTCACTCCAATGGCAATCGACTGAACTTCGTAGTGAAATGAAGGAGCCGTGTTACATATGTTGTTACATATCGACGCAAAAACTCAGGTTTATTACACCTGCACATCTCCAAACACTAATCAGGATCATAAACTCGTCGTAGTTGTTGGTTAAAGTGAGCTCGCGCGTCATCCACACAGAGCTTTCTTGTACCCACATATTCATGAATTCAGTTGACTCGAGTACGGTCATCCAAAATAATTTTGTGGACTTTTTCGATGTTTTCGTTGGTAATAAACTCTTTGGGGAATTTCTGCGTTCACTGTTTTCGGTGCTCATTTCACCACGTCTAAACTTAGCATACAATCCTTAATGTTTTTTCCTGTTTTCGCTTCAACTGTATTTTTTCCCTTCAAAGAGCAATATTTTATCAACAAGCGAAATTCTTTTTATTCCATTTTTTCACACTAAGAAAATTTACTACATTCAAAATGATATACATAATTCACAAACTGTCAAATGTATAAGGTTAGGACTAACTAAAAATCATATCGCCTTTGTTCTAATAGCGTCAGAACGGACTTTTCAATTGACATGTCACATTCCATTAAGAGGTACCAGTCAGAGTACTGAAAGAAGGTTGTGCAGGGTTCGCCGAACTTCTGGCATATGACATGGATGACTAAGTCCAAGAGGTCGGATGGCAAACTGCGTAAAACTGCGATATATTTCGGAAGCCTGGAGAATGGTCATAGTTACGTATATTCCAAAGATTAGTATGGGCGCCCACGTAACGGCTAAGGACTGCAAGGCCATCAGTCTGTCCTCTTTCATACTGTAAACGTTCGGGGGGCTAATTAATTGCCTGGACACGCGTTGTAGCACTCATAGCCACCGCGAAATTCTTGAGTTCTGTATACGAGTTGACGCAAGGATATCTCTGCGTTGTAAATAATTGTTCGGTTGGCTTTGTTTACTAGGATCTAAAAAATCTCGAAGGCAGAACTGCCACAGATGGAAAGCAACTCTTTCTGCAGATATGTCAGGGTATACGAAATGTCTATCTTTGCAATTAGTGGCATCGAGTCACTATGTGATAGGCCAACTACGGATGCCAGACCATAGCGGTATCGCTCGTAACTGCCAAGCTGACGAGTTGGCAAGAAAAGGCGTCCTAACTGAAGAACGCATCGCCAACAGTAGAGTGGGAACTGGTTGGTGCGCCGATATCCTCGCACTTTTTTTATTGGACCAAAGGCCCAAGGCTAGCCTCTCCTTAGTTACAGATGTTCCATTGCCTAATTTGAACTGCAGAAGCTATGTTGAGGAAGGCGATCTAAACACAACCTTCTTTATTTATAATACAAATTAAACGCCAAAACAGATTTATATCGCCTCAAGGCGATTTGACGACTTATAGGATCGAACACACGAGTTCTGCTTTATGGCTTCTCAAACCAAACCTCAACTTTACTCCCAGAATAAGTTAAGAAGTTAGTCCTTTTTTTGCTTTAATGGCCAATCCTCTTAAGCTGGGCAGCTTTAGTCTTAGTCTTATTGTCTGGTTCTTGAAAAGATGGCATGTAATGGATCCGTTTAAGAGCGAGTTTTTCCTACTGTATGTTCTTTAGGAGTATGTGTGTGTATACGAACATATCTATATATTTGCATACACCTGTTTTACATGAGGTGTTGGCAAACATACACACACACCACTATTTTAATAATTAAACGCACTTCATGTAGATTTCATGCCAACAGCAAATGAAATCGTTAGAGAAGAACATGAGCGGCAGTTAAGTAATGACCATTGTCGTTTTGCATAATTTCAATTATGCGCCAGCTACGTGTATAACGGTATCACTGACAGCCCTCCCATGGGTGCGACAGCAACCAAAGCACCAACTTACGCCGCGGGAATTTACAAGCAGCAAAGCATTTTGGCCCACATCTACCCACACATAAGCATAAAAGTATATGGATGTGGGTGTTAGTATGTGTGACTAAATGCCTTGCACGCTTAGTGTCCCAATTGAGAATTGGGAATCTTGCGCACAGTGTGCCAACGAGCTGGCAAATAAATAGTGTCGACGCTAACAAGTGCCACAGATACGCCTATAAATACATATTTATAAATATTTGTGTATATACACATATGTATGCTTATATATTGATTCACATAAAAGACTGTGCATTTGCTGTGCCTCGCTTGGTGCTGAGGTTTCAGTCACTTTCCCACTTACATATTAAAAGTGAAGCATACATTTAGGCGCAAAACATTACTAAGCCTTAAAAACTCGCTCATATGTGTACTTGTGATTGAGTGAAGCTGCTGCAATCGCTTAGTGTATGGCAAATGTGGAACTTTCAAGATGACAACAATCAAACCAAAGCGCACTTGATGAGTTCGCACGAAAGCGCCTATATGTATGCTTACATGCATATGCACTAAGCTGACCCCCTTTTGAATTGTATTCGGGTGAGGCAAGCTGAGAACAAATACACACACATATGCACTGAAACAGGCATGGAAGCGGCTTAGGTTCACACAAAAGCATAATCACAGAGTCAGTTTTTGCATTTCTTGCATGCTCAGATTGAGACTTTAGATTTGAACGTTCGTTATATGTGGGAAAGGATTTTTGCCCTTCCTTATACATATGTAGTTCGGTTATTCATCCATATTTATAACGATTTTTGCAAATGTCACATGTCGTTTCTTCCCGCTCTGCCTTGCCCCCGAATGCCTGCGGCAGGAGGCATGCAACTACAATTTTGTTTCAGCACTCATTACAGGGATGTGCACATAAGCGTATTATCTTACTTGATTTTTGCACTTGCTAGTATATTAAAAAAATGTAAATGTGTGAGGGCAGGTACTGTTAAGCGCCTTCGTAATTTATGTGTGCAACAAAGCGTGTAATCCAGCTCGGCAACTTGTTATTTGTGCGTTCTGCCTTAACTGGAGCAGGCGACCATTGAGCTAATTTGTACTCAGGCACTTGCATACAGTTATATAAATATATAACGGTTTAATATATAATATAATATGTATGATGGTTTTCAGGTAGATTGAAAAGCTACTGCACTAATAAATGGTGATGTAAGATGCGTCTGTATATATGTGGAATTAAGGGTAATCCACTCTCTTTCACATATGCAAGCGCTTTTCAACATTTCCCCTTTTCTAAAATACTTGGGATTTTAATTAATTAGGAAGTTAATTGTGAGCATAATAGGGAAATGAAAAATTTAAAGTTTTTCCATGGAAATATTTCAATACCTACACTTTCATCCATATGTAATGAATAACTACTACATACTACTTGTGTGGTCTTGAGTTTAATACCAAACCGAAAATTTGAATTTCGAAATCACTGAACCAAAAACTACTAGAAGTAGAAAAGTTTATACAATTATGTTTTTAATTAAATTAAAGGGTTTTCTATTCTTTCCACTTCTAGAAAATATATTTGATGCGTTGGAGACCTGGAGAACTGGACAGAGGCGTAAGGGAAAACGTAAGGAAGTCAATACGCCTAATCAGCACTCAATTAAAGAATGCCCAGACCAAAAGCAGGATACAAGAATGCGTTTTTTATTGGTGGAAGAATATCATTACGCGCCCAAGAAGAGCGTCCTTTCATTTAAAATAAGAAACAGATGCAGAAGTAATGTAGCAACAGAAATAGATTATTTTTACGGTACGAAGAAAAAACTAAAGAGGGCAAAAGCTGTAAAAAGATGGCAAGTAATTCGAAACGTAAGTATAATAGCGTTGATCTAGGGTAGGGTAGATGGCATGGCATGACAACCCCCCAATTGAATGCACTTAAAATGGACAACATTACTTATGTTTTATTTTTAGCACTTGAAATAAGAGTTGAGGAAACAAGACCGGCAAAACCTTCATCGAAATGCTGCCCTTTAACAACCTGTACCTGACGGCAAGAAAATTTAAACCAAACAATTCACCTAGACATAACAGCAGAGGTACTAAATGTAATAGCCGAAAACCGCCCAAAAATCCTAAAATTGTTTTACATCTTCTTCAAAGATCGTTTAAATTAGTAAAGGAAAGTAAAGTATTAGTAAAGGAAAGGAAGATCCAGACAGCCCCACTGGAATCAAACTCGCTGCGGTTTCAATAATTTTCCAGCCGAAAAACTCTAAATATTACCCTATGTATCAAAGTTAAGGACAAACTCAATAAGGTTGAAGTAAGGAAGGCTAAGTTCGGGAGCAACCGAATATATTCTACTCTTGCAACTTGCAGGAATCAAAGCCAGGGAAATACCTTAAGGTGTATAATGTTAACCAGAGGACCGGAAATCAAGAGTCTTATATACATATGAATGTACTATATACAACTCGTTCCATATACTAACCGACATAGTCGGCTTAAAATTTGTTAGAAAAACGAAATTATATGCAGCATTTGGGAGTGGGAGCTAGTATCAACACGATTTTATCTATTAACTATTATCATGCCGCAAAATAAGAAAATGCTTTCTGGGCTTTAATAAGGTACCTTACATACATTCACTAATCACATGGAGTGAAATCATACAGATGTTCGAAAATACTGATATTAGTTATATGGGAGGGTAGGTCAAGTTTTCGCCCAATTGTATCTATTTTAAGCACAAAGATACAATTTTATGAGTAAAACACTCTCCTTATTTTTATTGAGATAACTCGAATATTGGGGGATATATGAAGCATAAGGTCATCTAGAAATTCGAAAATCTTTAAATTACTTACAGGTGAGTCAGGACAAACATTTTCGCGCGAAGTGTTTCTGTGGTGCCAGCCGAAAATGCAGCTTTAGTTAGAGCAGAGGTATGCGATTAAATTCTGTGCGAAACTCGGTAAATCTGCGGCAGAGAACTTTGATATGATCAAGAAGGCTCAAATGTTGCTTTAAAAAGAAGTGGTGTGTTTCGGCGGCACTAGGCCTTTTTGGAGAGCCGGGAAGAGGTCGCTGGTGAAGACCGTGCTGGGAGACCTGCGACTTCAACAAACACCGACAATGTGACTCGTGTGCGCAAAGTTTTGAACTCAGACCGTCGACTAAATATTTGTTTAATTAGCCCAGATGTTCAATTTATCAAAATCTCTGGTTCATGACATTGTGACGGAGCACTTGATCATGCGCAAGGTGTGTGCGAAGATGGTCCTAAAAGTGCTCACTGACGACCAGAAATTGCGGCGAGTGGAAGTGTGCCAAGAAAGTTTGAACATGTGTGAAAGTGACGTAATCACAGGTTACGAGTCATGGATCTTTGAGTATGAAATCGCGGCGGTAATTTAATGTGAAACATTTAATGTCTCTGTCGTATTTAGTTATTGATTTGTTGCGCTTTTAGTAGTTTAGAACAGTACCGTTATACGGGGAGTGAGCGGGGTTATATCTCGATTTCATCCATTTTCACACTGGTCGATTTCATAGGCCAAAAATAAAAAAATAAAAGTTTGAAATTTACCACTGTTTGTATCAAGGCTATTTCTTAAAACACCAATAAAACTAACGGTAAATACATTTTTGCTCTATCCCAATCGTAAGGGCTACGAAAGGCAAGAGAAGTGAGACAATAGAAACACATGGACTGTGCAGTGAAAATAGCTTACAAATTAGCTCTTATAATAAATTAAATTTCATTATAGAATCGTGTTTAATCCCCATGAGTCGAAATGTGTATTAATAATAAAGGTTTATGTTATATAACAAAGTAGTTTTATATAATAATATGTTGTTTTATTATTTTAAAACAATTGTTTTATAAGTACCCTTTTGAGTGGTTTGTTTTTCCTTATACATCGATTTAAGGCATACAAAAAGTTGTGATCCCTGTCGCCTTGAAATGAATCAAGTTTGTTTTATATTAGTTAATGTTTTCTAAGTCTATGCTTTTGATTTCAGCTGCAAATTTTTGCATCTTTCTTTGTTATTCATGATATTCTACCAGGCATGCGATGTTTTGTGTGTTATTTTTTATAATTTTTTAGTATTTACCTGTATGTACATATATTCGTGAATATTTTATTGTTTTTTTTTTGTTTTCTTTTTTTCATCATACATATAAAAAATAAAAATTCGGAAGACAATAATTTATTTGCCACGACATATGTCCCTGTATAAGTGGTAATAAAATCGCAAAATGATGAAGAGCACAAACAAATTTGGAAAAACTGCAGACCTTCATCCACCCACTATTGCCGTCCTGTTCGAATTCAATTTCAAAAGGAATTAGTTTAATAAACCCTCAATGCACTAGGAATTAAATTCAAATTATTCCTGGTATTACCTTCTTTCGTCAGTCATAACAGCGCTCCCAATGTTGTTCAATATGCACCAGTTTCAATTGGAGAGCTCTCATAAGAATCTGCTGAGTCAAGCAATAAGGACGTTAAGATGTATCGACTCCATCATACACGAAAGAACTAACGGATCTCTACAAATCAGGACTTGCTAATCCGATTGCTTTTTAGCTTAGATCCTTTCATCACTGGTCAAAGAAAACTATCATTCAAAAGTAAATCAATGATTTTGATTTAGTTGAATAATATTCGAATAATTCCTTTTTCCTTTAATTTTCGTTAATTATTAATATAATTAATTAAAATTCGTTACGATCGGGGGGTGGCACAGTGGGAAACGGGAGAGAGATATTTTAAAAAGCTTTGGCAAAAGTTCCACTTTTATATAGGCAGTGGAAGTATTTTTGGCCGCTGATTCCATGCAGGACCGTCCACTGAGTGTCGGTAGAAATTCTTATAATATACTCGTGTGAGCCAAGCGAATTTGGTTATTGCAGTTAAATTAAACCACGTCCACTTTTTCAAAAATTTTTACTCACAAGTGCCCCTGGCTACTACGTTCGTGTGTGCCGAAATATACATAGTTCAGTTTTATATCTTAATTTAGTTCTTAGTTATGACACTTTATATGATTTTGGTTTTTGCGGTTGGTGGGCGTGGCAGTGGTCCGATTACGCCCATCTACTAACTCGAATTTTTTTATACTAAGGAATCCCCATACCATATCGAGACATCTCAATTTTTACTCAAGTGATAGCTTGTACGGATGGACAGAAAGACAGTCAACCGGATTTTAACTTTCTTCGTCTGCCTGATCATTTATATGTAATATATGTATATAACCCTATATCTGTCTCGGTTAGATGTGGATGATACGTAAAACCGTTAGGTGAACAAAACTATACTCTGTTGCGGGAGATTTCAATCCGGAGGAAATACATACATACATACATATATATAGTTTGACCACAGTACGAAACGTTTCCATGAGAAGAAGTGAAAAATAGTACATTTTTCAAATAACGTCATTGTTAAGTTCGAAGAAGAAGAAGATTAAGAAGAAGAAACAGGAAGGGGCAAATAAAATAAATAAAGTTTTTAATTAAATGACAAATGTTCAACATTGAATTTATATTTTATAAAGCGCTAAATGAACCGTAATATTTTTACCTTGGAACTTTATAATATTTATTGGTGATTCGTAATGGAAAAAGCCAAACTTCATTCTAATTAAAATATTAAGTTCTATGCTACACACATAGTAATTAGAAAATACCGACAGCTGTTTCTTGCTACAAGCGAAAAAAACAAACTTTCCCAAACATTTGGATTTATAACGCAAACGAAGTTCGAAAACATATTTCACCAAGTCGCTACGTGTTTGCCGAGTTTGGCAAAGTTGTAAATTTAGATAGCAAATAACATCGGCCGAGCTCACACGCACATTAATATCTGCATATGTTGCTGGTGCGAATGACAAACACACACGTATCAATGAAGTTTGCTAAGTAATGCAAGAACTGCAACGCCGCATTGTTCTGACCGAACTAACTTCGTGCGGCTGCGGGGTGTGGCAAAACCTGAGGACAAGCATGTCTAAAACAGCAGACAAATTAATGCAAAAACACGGACTCACGTATGAGTATCTTAGTATGGGTGTATGTGTTCTAGAATTGATACTGTGAGAAGTTGTTTGCTGTTCACTGCACAAATTGTTGTTGTTTTGTATAGCAAACCGCACACTTGTTGTTTCTCTGGCTCAAAAATAATTGAAATAAAACCATACATAAAGCTTACAGCCGAACTTAAGTTGAAGCTTACATCTTAAGTTAACACATATGTTGCTGCATTATACTAAAAACAACAACAAATGCCTCAAGCAAATTAATCACTCACAGCCGAGCACTTACACTTCGCCCTCACCTCTGGTACCTCTCAAAGGTAGGGAAATTTTATTTTCTTCCTTTCTCATTTTTTGTTTTATTCTTTGTAGCGCGATTTTAATAATTAAATGCGCACGTTAATGACAAAAGTTTTGCGCGAAGAGCCTATTTATTTTGCCTAAGTTCCGTTAGGTCGAAGCGAGTGAGCGAACCTTCTTACAGCGTATGTCGGCCAGCGTTGAGAGTGTGGGTTGAACTTTTAAGCCAGCTAAATTTTACATCGCGACGAGCTCAAGCACACATACTCTCATACATATGCATATTTGTATATACATATATAGAGCGGCCTTACGTCACGCCGCAGCTTCACTGCACCGCAGCACGCAATCCAATATGGAAAAATTAAATGTTATTAGAGAAGTTGAAAGAAATTACACAAGTTTAATGCGTTCGGAAGTTTTCGCATTAAATTTTATTTGCCCTCAAGGTGTAACCTGAAATAGCAGCAGTATTAGCAACAACAGCACTGTACAACAACAACTGCTAACATATTAAATATGCGAGTGCAAGTGTATGTATGTAACTACATATGATCCCATATGTGGAAGTTGCGTCAAAGCAACCATAGTAACTGTAAAAGCTAATCAATACCAACTTTTTAAGACGTTAAGCATCTTGTAGAATATAACATTTTCGCAGGAAATGTATTATGTGTTAATTTTGATATGTTCGTAATTACTTGTATTACTTTCTAAAATAACGTTTGTATACTTTTTTTACTTTGTTACACAAGAGCTGTTCGATAGGTACTAACTCGCCTCTTAACCACATTATAGCACGGAAAACTACTATCTAAATTATCATGCTCTATACTATCCGAATTTCAGTTGAATCGGACCCATAGATATGTTTCGACTGCGTGAGGAAGAGGTTATGCCCAATGATTTAAAAAATGAAAAAAAGCAACATCGCTCGGTGATAAAGTCACAGCCAGGTGCTCTGAAAGCGCGTTACAAAAGCCCACAATCTCGTATTGGCAGACCGTCGAATGAAGCTGAAACAGTAGGTATCTCAAAAAACAGCGTGTGCCTAACTGAAGTAGATGTGTGCCCTCTCCGGACAAATCAGTGTATTCGGTAAGCCACATCACAACAGTGTTTGACCTTGTTTAAGCGTAAATCGAAAATGCTTCTGCGTCATTTAGTGACCGTCGACGAAAGATGGATCTACTAAAAGACCAGGGAACAAGTAACAGTCGGAAAATGGCCACGGTTTTCTGGGTTTCAAAAGAGCTGTACCATTGAATTGGTAGCTGACCGCATTGCAGAAAAAACTTTTGTACATACAATACATGTTTTCATACAGCATAGCAGTTCTTCATACTGCCTTTATGACAGATATTGCCTTAATTGGGTGGTCCCATTGTGATTTTACAAATACGAAAACTGACGAAACGTCTTGAAACATGGCTTGTTTAGATTATAAAACTTTAACTTAACGGTTTTGACTTTAATACGTTTGTTCGCGATTTCTATCACATTATCCTTATCCTGCGATATTTAGTAATAATTCTTAACCTTCTTAAATATTCTTTGGCAGAGACAAACCTTAAGGTGAGGCCCTTTTTTATTTTTTGATCGACAATAAATTCCGAACCGATTATATATCTATGAGAAGAAGAGAATATGAATGAATTGTTACATTTTCTAGTTAGTTAGAAAACCCAGAAATATAAAGTTTCACAGTAATGAGGGACAAGGTTCAGTTATTTGAAAAAAATCTGTATAATAAAGAATTTAGTGTGTTAATAAAACACTCAATTTTTAATAGGAGATTTAGGGTTGAAGTTTGGTAAAAAACTTTTTTTTTAGAGAAGCTCCCGCTGTACAGCTGTACTTCCTTTCCAAATAAATAATTTTACTAATACTAACTCTTAAAATACAGTTAAAAGATACAATGATTTGTGTACAAATTTTTGGAACAATAAATTTAAAAGTTTTCTCAGAAAAATGATGGAAAATTGGATTTTTTTCGCCTTCCTACTGTATATAACACCTTGAATTCGGTACTGGAGATTGGAGTACAGAAAACGGTAACTCCTTAGGAGGTTTGATATTAAGAAATCTAAAAAAATCAAAAGAATTTGTTCGTCATGACTATTTGAGTACTACGTCAGCTCGCATTTCACCGTTTCTTAGTGTCAGAACTCTGTTGGATTCGAATTGCTTCCCCTTACATCACGCTCGCTGACCCAGCTAAACTTTTCTCTTCTCAGACCTAGCCTATTTTGCAGTTAAAAACTAAATACAACTCTGAGCAAGAAATAGTGACTTTATTCATAATTTATTCTTCCAAATCTATATAGGCCCTTCAAAGTAATCTTTTTTAGCCTCAATAAACTTATACCAACTTGTTTTCCAATCCTGAAATTAGTGATTGACTCAAAACGGTTTCCCCGGTGCGGTCGTTTGAGTTTGCTGAATAGTTCGACTCACACGGGGCTAAATGAGACGAATACGGTGGTTGCGGTCGATATTGGTTGAAAATTTGCGAAAAACTCACTAAGAATCAAAGCAGTATGCGACAGTGGATTATCATGGAGGCCAAGCACTCAACTAGTATTCCTTTGTTGGCAGTTTGGCAGGTCGGAAGGGATTCGAAATGCATTACACCTCGTTAATCAAAGAAAACTGCCAACACAACCTTGATTTTTGATGTACTTTATTCGACCGATTTATCGTCTGTTTCCGGGTCGTAAACATAGATCCAAGACTCATCGCCGGTAATAATACATTTCATGATCATTCCGGAAGGCATTGTTTCGAACGGCGTTAACGCAACGCTGCATCGTGTTTCTAAGGCGTCCTTCCGATCGCGACGCTGCTTTTAGAAAATGTAATTGTACGCGTGATTTTGGAACCAATCGTGATTCACTTTTCTTAAGCTATCATTGATCTCGAAAAAAAAAATTTTCACCGATCCGTATTTTTTCGATATTGGACGCAACGTTACAACGAAATTTGATTCAGCAACATTTCGATGCTGTTAATCGTATTTTTCAAAATCAAGAACTAATTTCTTTATTTAGAAAAACAAGACGTAAACACATGCCACACACAGTTATGGCCATGATTGGCCGAACTGGACGTGGTGCGCGTCAAAGAAAAAACGAAAGATATTTCGACCCTCTTTGATAATTTGTCGCAAGTTAAAAACAAATTGCTGCCCGTGGAAATTATTTCCGAAGTTTCAAGAAACTTTTCCAAAAATTTAAACGTTTAAGCTTTCATGAACGCAGCCGCGGTCAACTAAAATGAGAAAATGTTTCCCCAATTTCTAAATTAAGAATGTTATGTGATAAAAAACTAGGCAACAGAAGAAATTAATATTACTCGGCAGCTCTCTTTCCACAGTAGAGGAGAAGTGTTGAGTTCTTGTTTCAAAGTAAATAGAATTCTCATGGTTGAGAATAATTCCTATAGCACTTCATCAATCAAAAGTCCTTCACAGTATTAGCTACCCAATACATTCCAAAATCACAGAAATATTATGACTCTCATAAAGAGAAAAATTCAAATAGACATAATTCTTACGTATACAAGTACAAAAACTTTCCATTAACAACTATATTTCAAACATCGATTAGAAGCAGCAAGGATCTTCTGAAAACTACACATATGGCAAGATATATACACTTTTTGTTAGTTATTCTTCAGACAATTTCCATAGAAATCTCCTCTGTCTACATTGATGCTAAACCGACTGCCAATAGAACAAGTAGGAACTTCATAACATCGTAAATATACCACTTAACTACATAGCAGACATTGTTCAAATTATTCCCACAAGAGCAATCAACCATCCATAAATGTTAGCCTGGACATAAATTAATATCGTATCTGCCTGGATTTAACCCTGAACTAACTTACTAGATGGATAATATTTTCCTTGACTCAGTTCCGTCCATACAAGTTCTTTCCAGTGTAAACTATTACATGACATCGATAAAAATATATATTTTTAATGTGGTAAAGAGCATTAGCTTCAAAATGGTATCATCCGAGATGCTGGGAGATGCAGTAAAAGGTTAAGGATGACTGAAAATAATTTATCAAATATATAATAATGATATTTCAGCAGCATTACAAATGCTTTTGATATAATTTAAATACTTCTGAATTCATTGAAATTGAAAGTGGTTTTAAGCCCATATTTTACCGCCATCATTTTTCTCATGGTAAAGCAGAGAGAGCAAATTTTAACTGATTATAAGTAATTTAATAAAATTAGAACGAAGTGCGACCATGAGTTAACGCACGAAAGCAATAAATACAATCAAATAAAAATTAGTTTTATTTCGCTCAAATTATTTGAGGCAATTTAATAAGCTGCCGCAACAGAAAACCTGCTCTTTCAGAATGCTTTTGGTTTTTAAATCTCACTCCTGAAGCGTTTAGTAGTTAGTGCTGTGAAATTCAAGTGGACGCCCCAAATGTTCCGAGCACTTAAAAGGAGTGAGCTTAAGTTACTACCACGAAGAAGCATAAGCATGCCAAGTACCGGCGAGCGCTATTGAATTGCGGCTAACATTAATTTGGCACTGCTCGCAGTTCAAGGTCGCTGTTGTTTGCTTTTAAAGTGTGTTTCGCTTGTTCCCACCTTTTCAGCGCCAAAAGCTCATTTACTGCCTGCTCCACTCTTTTAAGCTCAAACTAAATATACGTACGGACATACATTCTTACATTTATTCCACAACCCAATAAGCAGGAGTATGTATTTAGGTATGTAAGTATAAGTTTCATTAAATTTTCTCGGTATCACGTGTAAGACCACAAAATGAGACCGCTGAATAAAGTATTTCCACCGTGGTCTCACCAAAGGCAAGTGTTTACGTTGTTCTGCAATAAATTGTTGCTGCTGTTGTTGATGTTTTTAGAAAATTTCTGATTTCGGTATTTTCAGGCAAAAGCTTTGAAAGACACTGTGCATTTAACACAATTTCATGTTGATGTTTACTTGGTTTTTACTCATCATTTCCTTGGAACTTTATTAAAAATTTTTAACTCTACTGAAAACAATTTAATTAAAATGCTATTGTCACTATGAAAATCATGAAAAGAATTCACAACTTTTTTTTTTAAATCTGAGAGATTCTTTACATCAAGTGCCAATAAATACTTCTCATTCTCACTCATTCCGAGTGGTGATTTATCTGGAGTGCAACATGCTTATTGTAAGGGTAGGTCAATGGATCCTGCCCTGCATACCACCGAGTCATGGCTTGAAGTGGCCCTTAACCTAACCTACTTAACTCTGAGGCTAATTTTTTATCTGTCTTTTATACGATAGATGGTTAATATTATAGAAAATTATAACAACAATAAATAAAGAAATAAAATCAATAAAATTTAATGTTATGACCAAGAATTTACCTTTATTATAACGATAAGGCAGCATGATCTTGGAAGACAGGCCACAATCCAAAAAGTTTCCTTCCATAAATTGATTTTTTCGTTGGCTGTATGACATGTACCACCGTCTTGTTTGACCCAGAGGCCGTCCACATCAACATTTTCTAATCATTAATTATGACCAATGATTCCCTCTGCCCATAGAGCTACCAAACATTGAGTTTTTGATAATATAACGGCGTCTCAACAATGGCTTGTGGATTATCATCACTCAAAATGTGACAATTTTTAACTGTACTGTATATTAAAAACAGAAAATCGAGAGGTAAATTGTTAAAGTCCCAGCATGCCTATATCATCGATACTGCTTGGCACAATGGAGTAAGATGCCTGGAAGAAGCCCTTATGCACAAGAATTTCCCTGTAGGCACCTTTTTCGACATCGAGGGGACTTTCAACAAAATCCTTAAATCCTCGAAAGTTTGAGGTGGAATCGGTCCTCTAGAATATAACATATGGCGTTGTTAGCGACTGAACGGTCGAGTGAGGTTAATAGGCAACCCCACAAGGCGGTATACTTTTCCCCCTGCTTTGGCTCTAATTTGTTAGCGACCTACTAAAAGAACTCGACGAGCGAGGCTGTCGGGTGATAGCCTACGCTGACGATGTTATGCTTATGGTAAGAGGAAAATACCTAAATATCGTCTACGAGTAAAATGTAGAGTACCTCAACGTGGTATCGAACCGGGCGGATAGAAGCGGGTTGGCCGTCAACCCAAGTCTAATTGAAATCGTTTTATTGACTAGGAGGTATAAGATCCCAAATGTGCCTCTGCCATATTTCGGGGGTTCACTTCTTGAACCTGTTGACAATATGAAATACCTAGGGAGGCAAAATATTGAAGCGAGAGCCCGACAGGCATCTGCGGCTTTATATTGATTTAGAGAGGCTATAGGGAAAAGGTGGGGATTCTCAGCAAAAGTGGTGTATTCGTCTGGAGGAAGACTCCCTAATAGGCGAATAGAAGAAGCAGCAGCCGTCAACGCAAGCAAAACTGAAATGGTTTTATTGTTAAGATGAAATATCTACGGCTTATCCTTGATAAAAATCTTTCATGGATGCCGAATATTGTGGACGATGCTAGTAAGTGTGTGGATGCGAGGTGTTCTCTAAGACTTATGCAAGCTGGATACATGAAGATGTCGCTGAAATTCTATCCCTCTTTAACTGCATCCTGAGAAACTTGGATCATAAAGGCCACTTGTAGGCTGCTTCTTCTCTGCTCACAAAACGACAAGGGTTATGTGGATGGGAAGATGTCGCTGAAGAAGTGGTGTAGTAAGCTTTTTCACTAGAAATATTATCAAGCTACTTCATCAACAGACTCGTGATGAAGTTGGTTTTATAATAATTTTTTACACTTTTAACCATTTTCAGAGGCTTCTACGCTGTCCTAATTAAGATGCGTTAGTAATCAATATCTAGTTATACAACGAATTCTATCCCAGTGACAGCAACATGAATTAACTATATTTGAAAATTACTCGCTCAGTTTTTTCAGAGAATTTTACTAGTGACTCATTCTTTTTCACAAACTGTTGCTCTTCATATAAGTTTTTTCAAATATCAATTAATTATAAAGTAGCAAATTTATCTATGAAATTTTCATTTTAATTTAATCATAACGCTATTCATTTTGGCTTCGCGAGAGCCTCAATGCAAATTAAATTAAGACAATGTAAGTAATATATAAATGTGCGTAGCTTTATTTAGAGTCAGCAACCGACTAGTTGTGCTATTTTGTGCGTATAAATTTATTGCAGCGGCAGCTGACTTGACAAATGGCTCCGATACTCGTGCTTGGCTACGATAGCCGCCACATATGAGAACAGGAGCATGGAAACTAGATTGAAATTCAATTGAGCATTTGTGAACGAAGGAGCTTATACAGAAACATTAGGGTGAATCCTAAACGTAAGATGAAAATGTTTTTGTCGGATTTTCTAAATTCCAACTCTTTTCTTCCTTGACAGCTGCGATATATTAACATTTTGCGAACTACCCTAATACATATATTATATACATTATATGAGACTAGACTTACCCATAACATTGCACTGTCGCTCCGGACTGCTCGTTTGAACGCCAGCAATTGGTAGCGTTGTTGTTGCATTTATTGCCACCGTTGCGCTGGAATTGCTGCTTGCTGCCGCCGTGCCGCCGCCTCTTGCCGCCTGCTGTGAATTGCTGCTTGACTGCGTAATCAAATCGGCCTTATGCTGTTGCTGTTGCTGTTGGGCTTGTTGTTGCTCATCCGCGGTGGTGAGCAATATATCGATATTCACCACGCTGCCATTGTACTCACTACTGTAATCATTGTAGGAACTGCGAAAGTAAACGTTATCAATTTTGCTATTGTTATTATTTCTGCCGATGCCGACGCCGACGCCACCGCCACCGTCCGCGCCCCTTGGAGCGTTCGTGTCGTTTATTGTTTTTGCTGCGGTCGTTGCGTTAATAGTTTGTGTCCCGGCGAGACCCGACAAATCTGTGCGACGTGCTGATGTCGCGCTCTCTAACTCCAACGAATTGTTGTTATAATCAGTAAAGCTGCCGCTGTTGTTCTTATTGTTGTTGGCATTAATTTCGGTGGACGTGAGCCAGCGATGGAAGGCGTCATCCTGGTCTTCTTCGCTGCTTTCGCGATTAAACACATCCTGCTGCCGGAGTTCCGCCGTGTTGTCCTGCAGTGGGAGAAAGAAAGGAGAAGTGAGTGTTGAGTAAATGGCGGGGATTTTCGTATTTGTGTTAAGTGCTCGGGAAAGTTTTGCGAAAACTTTTGTGCGTCGACGACGCTGTGGCATGACGATTGTAGACATTAAGTGCTTTTTGACCCTCGAGCGCATGCAGAGGCTGGGTCAACGGAAGAGTGGGCGTATTTGTGCGGCGTTGTTTGGTTGCCTGAATTTATTTGTCGCTTATTGGAAATTAAATCTTAATGCATTTAAATTGAAATCTAATGAAATAGGATGCTTTGAGTATTAAGCGTTTCTAAAGCCTTTTGCAGCAGGATTTCACTCGGAGTGCTATTAATTATTCGAGGCGAATGAAAAGGACATAAGGAGTAATTACAAGTGATGCTTATATAAAACAAAGGCTACGAATGCTTAGTTTTTAATAAAATTACAATATTAGGTGGAAAACAGTAGATTCTCTGAAGCCAAAATAAGGAAGAAATGCGCACGAAGAATCTAAACAAAGAATCATTATTATTTTGTCATATTTCGCCGAATGAGACTACTCCTGCAGTCCTAAAAGGAAGAAAGGAAGGAAAATCAAAAAACTCGTTAATCACAATCCATCTTGTCAAACAAATTATTTCAAATCGAACTTGAGCAAAGTGTAAGCTAATCATTGAGATACTTACTTTATCAATTTTTATGATAAAATCATCACCATAAAAAAGTGAGGAGAAATACCTACTTTTACATTCTTGCTACAGAGTATAAAACTTTTATTCACCTAACGGTTCTTTGTATAACCTAAAACTAATCGAGATAGATATAGATAGATATATTTAAATGAGACGGATGACGAAACGAGTTGAAATCCGAGTGGCTGTTTGCTTTTTCCGTATGTCTGTCTGTCCGCTTAAGGGATAACTTGAGTAAAAACTGATATATCTTGGTACACATGTTTCTTGGCACCCAAAAAGCGTTCAAATTACACGGCCACGGCCAAAAAACTCCATTAATCGGAAATTTATAAAGTGTCATAACTAAGCTCCGCAATAGGATACAAAGCTCTTATTTAGTGAAACGAACTGCTTAGAACATCTACGGTTGGAAAAGTGGGCGTGTATATATATATCCTAATAATAACCAACTTTGCTCTGATTATATCTTTTGTTATCAATACCAATTTTGTGCAAGTGGCTGAACTCGGATTTTAAGCCTGCCTGCCTTTCACATAAAGGATTATTACCCCGCCTCCTGCCCCTTTAACCGTTTGTTAAAAACTACTTAAAGTGCTATAAATCTTTAACCAGATGTAGAAGAAACAAAAAATTTAAATACAGAAAGGCTTTATAGCAGCGTTTTCAGGTGAAATCAATGTCTCGGGACCTAGCCCACCGTTTTTAACCCACTTATTGTTTATTTACAAGGGCCGCCTGGTGGCGACATCTATATGTCGACTGATGCGTTAGAATCTGCTATCTTTATCGATTGTCCAGTGAGAATTTCATGACATTTCATAATGAAATTGGAAGTGAAGTTATTGCGTTTTAAGTGTCAGTATGTTTGTGTTATCGGTGCGAAAATGAGCTTCGAACAAAGAGCCAACATTAAATTATACCCTGAACAGGGTATATTAAGTTTGTCACGAAGTTTGTAACACCCAAAAAGAAGCGTCGGATACCCTATAAAGTATATATATAAATGATCAGTATGTTGAGCTGAGTCGATTTAACCATGTCCGTCTGTCCGTCAGTCTGTCTGTATATATACGAACTAGTCCCTCAGTTTTTAAGATATCGTTTCGAAATTTTGCAAACGTCATTTTCTCTTCAAGAAGAATTTTCATTTGTCGGAACGGCCGATATCAGACCACTATAACATATAGCTGCCATATAAACTGAACGATCGGAATCAAGTTCTTGTATGGAAAACTCTCACATTTGACGATGTATCTTCACCAAATTTGGTACAGATTATTTTCTAAGGCAACAAAGAAAAAACCGAAAAAATTGTTCAGATCGGATTACTATAGCATATAGCTACCATACAAACTGAACACATAGTTACTAAAAGAAATGCACCTGTGAATGGTATATTAGCTTCAGTGCAGCCGAAGTTAACGTTTTCTTGTTTTGTTTTAAAATTGGTAAAACTTTTACGGAAACGTTTCAATTGATGAAACAAGTTTATGACGAAAATTGCCTATCCCGTAGCAGTGTGCACGGTTTCAACGTTTTCAAAGTGGTCGCGAGGACATAAATGACGATCAACATGTGGGCCAATCAAAATCCGTGATCCCCAGAAATTCTATCAAAACCTTGCGTGAATTCATCAAAAATCAGCTGAAATCACCATTGAAATTCATGGAAATGGAATTGAACATCTCCAAAACATCGATTTATCGCATTTTGACCGAACATTTGGGCTTACGAAAGGTGTGGGCACGGTTTGTTCCGAACAAATTGACTGACGACCAAAAATTGTACGGTATCCAACATTCGAAGAACATCATTAAAGAGGTTAAAAAGGACAAAAACTTCTTTTACAATATTGTGACTGGTGACGAAACGTTGTGTTTCCAATATGATCCCTAAAGGAAAGTGCTGAATGGGAGGTACCGGACGAGCCGAAATCCAAGAAATAAGGCTTACACCGGTATACTGGCGGCCATACCGGCCAACGAGCTAAACACTCGTTCAACATGCTTTTGGGCCGTGCAAAAAGCTGTATTGAAGCAGAAGGAGACTATTTTGAATAAAATAAATTGATTTTGACGAAAAAAACCATTTGTTTTTGTTTTTTTTTTAAGTCGTGTTTACTTTGGAAAGCTCCTTTTATAGACTCAGTTTAGTGGGGAATACAAACCACTGGACTTAGCTGCTTCAATATGCACTTAAACTCGCGCGAGTGTTTAAAATAAGAAAAGCCAGTGTATTTAAGGAGAGTACAATTTATTTATTATTATCCTTTATTTAAACTAATAATAATTTATCGATTTAATGTTCAAGGTGTTGGATCGCTGTAAGTCGGTGCGGACGGGGCGCAACGATCGAAGCAAAAAAGCTTTTCGCGGCCCAGTGTGGAATATGAGTATAATATATGGATATATAAGTATGAAACGAATGTTGATGTGTGAATTATGTAGAACGAATTGTGTCTTTTCCGTTGTCCATCCTTTATGATGGGTGGGTTGGTGCTGTGTTGTGGTGCCATCAGTTGTGCTGAATTGAGCTGTGTTTTATTAAGGTGTCCCAGTTTTTCCGGTTAGAGTGGCTGGATGCTTAACTCATTTAAACAATGGTTGAAGGGAACGGATATTCATATTTGTTAGATGACTTAGCGACCGGTTGAACCTTTAGTACTGTTCCACCGTTTGAACAGCTGGTGTAATTTGTTCTATTCGATATTATCTAAAGCTCGGAAAGGCGAATGGAGCTGCTCACCATCAATTGTTTTGTGAGTCATCGTCGTGCCAAAAAATATAGTTATAAATAGTTTATTTTACAGAAACTTAAGAGCTGCTTTGATTTTTGAATTGCATCTCATATTTATCGGTTGTGAAGCGTCATCGTCAACAACGGTTATAACATTTCTGAAATTGTTAGTATTATGCCCTCCCCAGAGCCTCAGTACTAAAATTGCTTATACATATAGTAAGTAAGCCCACATATTGACAATACGGCGCTATATTTTATCTGGCAGCTTAGTGAAAGTATAAATTTTAAAATTTCCATTGCTTGTAAGCTTTAAACTCAATGCAATAATCTCCTGTTGACTCCATTTTATGGGAGAAAAATTGCACAATAAAACGAAAAAACACAAAATTCAATTTGTACTCATTCAAATTGTGTTGTCAGCAGAAAAGCGTTTTAAAAATTATAGCTGCTTGGATGGAGAGGCCAACGGTAGCGTACTCGACTATCACAACTCCACAAAATTGACGCTGAGAGGCCAATAAAAAACTGCATTGAGTGAGTAAAATGCGAACGAAGCGATTAAAGTGAAGTACACGTTTACACCTTTTGGCTACATACAACTACTTTTATATGAATGAGTGCACCTCACCTAGGTGATTCTAAACCATTTTTATTGGAAATCGTGTGACCAAAGCAAATTTACTAGATTGCTGATTGAATTACCAGAGCGAATTTGTGAAGAGCAGAGGAGGAAGCTCAATAAAAAATTTAGTTAAAAAGAAAGTGTGTTGCAATTGTTGGAGGGCGCAAGTTCTACTAAATTCACTGTTATAATTTTGACAGCCAATGTTTTCAAAAGAAGAGATATGTGCTTATGTGAAGATATCAATTGAATTAGAATTCTCTACTATAATATATGCATATATTTTTGAAATACATATATCATATAAAATAATCATATTAAATTGCAAACGTTTTCAGATCAAAGCAAAAATATCTTAGGTTAGGTGAGAAAAGGGTAAAACAATATAATTTTTATTAAAAAATTATGAAGGTGATATTATAATAATTACTAGTAATAACCCCCGATAATCGGGAGACTCCGTTATTTAAAATGAAAAAAGTAAAAAAAAAAAAATTTTTATAAAAACTCAATTTATTCAAGTACTTCATGGAAAACTACATTCGTAGTGGTTTTATTTTGGTCGTAAGTCTTAACTTTGATATCTTGAGAAGATCGTACTCGACTCAATGCGACATACAGCTGGCCATGCGTAAAACAGTCCTCCTTGAGGAAAACACCAACTCTTGCTAGAGTCTGCCCTTGAGATTTGTTTATTGTTATTGCGAATGCTACAATTATTGGAAATTGGCGACGCTTTAAAATAAAAGAAGTGTTGATTCGCTGGGCTGTAAATTTATACGGGGCAATAAAATTTGTTTCCCTTGTGATTCACCGGTTAAAATTTCGACCTCCAAACAATTACAATGTAGTGCTTTTACTATCAAGCGAGTCCCATTGACCAACCCTTCATATGTATTAAGATTGCGGATTAACATCACAACTGTTCCAACCTTAAGCCTTAACTCATGAGGCGCTACTCCACTGAAATTAAGGGAGTTTAGAAATTCTGTAGGGAATCCGACATGCTCTTGAGGATCTTCAGAAACGACAGTATCCACGCTATAATATAGCCTTTCTTCACCGGGCAACATATTTACTATTTCGCTATTTATTATCGTACAGTGATCATTTTTTGGACACAAAATTGCCCGATCCTTCAAATGGTTTTGACTAATAACACCAGACTGAGGCTGAAATACCCAATCCACTAAATTTTCATTTAGCAAAATTATCTCTTCTGGTATATTGATTTTCGACTCTGGAGAGAGCTCTCGACCTTCTCCAACATGCAAAAGAAAATTGTTGTATAAGGATTCTTTAGAACGCATATTCGTTGAGAGTTTGAGACACCTAAAAAATTTCCAAAGTGAGCACCGTTTCAAACAATTACCAACTATAGCGGCGCGTGAGCTATTGGGCACCACAGGAAGAACTTGCCTGAAATCACCACCTAATAAAATAACCTTTCCACCAAACGGTATTTCATTTTGGTGAATATCACGTAATAATCGATCTAAGCAAAAGTAGCATGCTAATTCGGCGAGCATTGCGATTTTCTTCTCTGGCCCTCTGTTCCTCTTCGCGTTCAACCTGCGCCATGTGCTTATACTCAATTGCCAAGGGGTTAATATTTGAAAGCATTTCGTGGATTTCTCTCAGCAAATACCTATCGCAGTTTGAATTATGTTGTGCCCTTATATCAGTTGCTTGATCCGTGTCAAGAATAATCAGCTGGGCGTAGGAGGATTCTGAAGGATGATCTGCATGCAATGGACCTACCCTATGATATATTGATTCATGTATTCGGAAGCAATATGGTCCGCGCCCTGTAGGCTCCGCAATTTTCGCTTCGAATGATGCAAAAGCAAACGAACTATTTAGCTGCCGAATATTCTCCAAATAGTGTCCCCGCCAAGAGCTCA
Source organism: Bactrocera neohumeralis (assembly GCF_024586455.1). Lineage (NCBI taxonomy): Eukaryota > Metazoa > Arthropoda > Insecta > Diptera > Tephritidae > Bactrocera > Bactrocera neohumeralis. The sequence goes on from NC_065921.1 coordinate 37,851,794, forward strand.
AATCATTTTCTAACACAGCTTTCAAAAACTCAGGTACACGTAATTCTTGAAGTTTAACTTTTCCGCCATGACAACATGTCGTAAAGCCATTTCTTACCTAGTAACAATTTCAACCAAATATTAAGACAATAAGTATGTATATACATATATTACGAATATAAAACAGTGAGAAGTACAGGTACCTTTTCACTTCCGAAATTTTTTGCTTTACAGTGAAAACATATATTAGTCAAACCCCCAAGCGAACTATACTCCGGAAGAACTACGGAGTTTAGGGAAGCTTTGAAATAACTTGCCATAGATCCTGCATGACTACGGCTCTACTAAAACAGGTCCATTCATATACATACATACATTAACAATTAAAAATTCCTTTTTATACTCTCGCAACAATGTTGCTAAGGAGAGTATTATAGTTTTGTTCACATAACGGTTGTTTGTAAGTCCTAAAACTAAAAGAGTCAGATATAGGGTTATATATACCAAAGTGATCAGGGTGACGAGTAGAGTCGAAATCCGGATGTCTGTCTGTCCGTCCGTCCGTCTGTCCGTCCGTCCGTGCAAGCTGTAACTTGAGTAAAAATTGAGATATCATGATGAAACTTGGTACACGTATTCCTTGGCTCGATAAGAAGGTTCAGTTCGAAGATGGGCAAAATCGGTCCACTGCCACGCCCACAAAATGGCGGAAACCGAAAACCTATAAAGTGTCATAACTAAGCCATAAATAAAGATACTAAAGTGAAATTTGACACAAAGGATCGCATTAGGGAGGGGCATATGTGGACGCAATTTTTTGGAAAAGTGGGGGTGGCCCCGCCCCTACTAAGCTTTTTGTACATATCTCGGAAACGACTATAGCTATGTCAACCAAAGTCTACAGAGTCGTTTTCTTCAGGCATTTCCATATACAGTTCAAAAATGGAAGAAATCGGATAATAACCACGCCCACCTCCCATACAAAGGTTATGTTGAAAATCACTAAAAGTGCGTTAACCGACTAACAAAAAACGTCAGAAACACTAAATTTTACGGAAGAAATTGCAGAAGGAAGCTGCATCCAGGCTTTTATTTAAAAATTGAAAATGGGCGTGGCGTCGCCCACTTATGGACAAAAACCATATCTCAGGAACTATTTGACCGATTTCAATGAAATTTGGTATATAATATTTTCTTAACACCCTGATGACATGTACGAAATATGGGTGAAATCGGTTCACAACCACGTCTTCTTCCAATATAACGCTATTTTGAATTCCAACTGATGCCTTTTCTGTATAATACGAGTACATGCATTAGGAACCAATGATGATAGCGGAATAAAACTTTACAAAAATACGGTATTTGAAAAATATGTAAATGACGTATTATGAAATCTCGATTATCACTTTATCATGCGAGAGTATAAAATGTTCGGTGACACCCGAACTTAGCCCTTCCTTACTTGTTATCTATAACATTTACCTCTTCTCTTCGACCTGTTAAACTCCTTTTTCGTCTAATTCGCCTTTGGTTTGGCATTTTATTTTTAATAATTAATCTGAATCTGAACTGAAATTCGATGTAGTATGTGTGTATTCGCTGGTAATAGCCGCCTTGACTTTTGGAAGAAAACTGAACTGACTCAAAGCAATAACACTTCTAATCAAAATAACGCCGACAACAATATTTCTGTTAGATTTTGCACTTGCGTCTTCGCCCATACATACAGTTGTGTTCAAAATAATAGGAGTGCATCACAACATAAAATACAAAGTGATGTTTTTCAACAAAAACATGAATTTTATTAATTTATTTTTTTATCCACGAATTGTTCATTTTATGTAGTCTTTGTATGCACTTTTAAATTTTTAGTAATACACAGTAAATAAAAAAAAAATTAATTATTTAAATAACAACCTCAAAAATTCGGTGTTCAAAATAATAGGAGTGCATCACAAAATGCAATAAAACTAAAAAAAAATTAAAAAATTGGAAATTATCACTAGTATATAAGTAAGTTTAGTTAATATTTAGTAGAGTAAACGCCATTTTTTTATTACTGCTGTAGATTTGCGGAACATGGGATCGATCAGATCCCGACACCTTTTCATCGGGATTTGCTGCCATACCTCGTGGACTGTGCTCCATAATTTCCTTGTATTTGATAATCTACAGTCAGCAACACCTTTTTTAATATCTGCCCAAAAGTTTTCTATGGAATTAAGGTCAGGCGACTGAGCAGACCACGATATAACCTCAACTTTATTGACCCGAAGCTATTCCTTCGCAGATTTGCTTGCATGTTTCGGGTCTTTATCTTGCTGAAACAACCACTTTAATGGTATATTTCATTCCGTGAATGGCAGTATAACTTTTTTCAATATATCCACATACACGTATTGATCCATGGTTTCTTTTATCAGATGGATTGGTACCACGCCGTTGCACGAGAAACTTTCCCACCATGCACTACCATGTTTGACGGTCTTAAGAGTGGTTTGCGGATTATATTCCGTATTTGGTGGACGACGGATATACTGCCTATACCCTGGGCCACCAAATAAAGCTACCTTACATTCCTCTGTCCGCAAAATATTTTTCCATTTCTCCGGTTGCCAGTTGCCATGTTCCTTGGCGAATAGAAGCCGTGCTCTAATTATGTTTCTTTGTCAACAAAGAGTTTTTTCGCGGAATCCGCGCAAATAAATTATATTCCAAAAAACGCCTACGAACTGTTACGGCAGTAACATCAAGTTCTAGACGCTTTTTTATTACTCAAGACGCCGCTTTGGGATCTTTTTTAGACGACTGGAGTATGCGTCGATCGATTACCTAAGTAGTTTTGCGTTTTCGTCCACGTGTTTCGGGTTTATTTTTGTAGGACATGGAATTTGACATCATTTGATCAGAGCACCCGAGTATTTCTTTAATTTCTTTATAAGTTTTCCCGTTTTTATACTCTCGCAACAAAGTTGCTAAGGAGAGTATTATAACTTTGTTCACATAACGGTTGTTTGTAAGTCCTAAAACTAAAAGAGTCAGATATAGGGTTATATATACCAAAGTGATCAGGGTGACGAGTAGAGTTGAAATCCGGATGTCTGTCTCGTCTGTCCGTCCGTCCGTCTGTCCGTCCGTCTGTCCGCCCGTCCGTCCGTGCAAGCTGTAACTTGAGTAAAAATTGAAATATCTTGATGAAACTTGGTACACGTATTTCTTGGCTCCATAAGAAGGTTAAGTTCGAAGATGGGCAAAATCGGCCCACTGCCACGCCCACAAAATGGCGGAAACCGAAAACCTATAAAGTGTCATAACTAAGCCATAAATAAAGATATTAAAGTAAAATTTGGCACAAAGGATCGCATTAGGGAGGGTCATATTTGGACGTAATTTTTTTGAAAAGTGGGCGTGGCCCCGCCCCCTACTAAGTTTTTTGTACATATCTCGGAAACTACTATAGCTATATCAACCAAACTCTACAGAGTCGTTTTATTCAGGCATTTCCATATACATTTAAAAAATGGAAGAAATCGGATAATAACCACGCCCACCTCCCATACAAAGGTTATGTTGAAAATCACTAAAAGTGCGTTAACGGACTAACAAAAAACGTCAGAAACACAAAATTTTACGGAAGAAATTGCAGAAGGAAGCTGCACCCAGGCGTTTTTTAAAAATTGAAAATGGGCGTGGCCTCGCCCACTTATGGACCAAAAACCATATCTCAGGAACTACTAGACCGATTTCAATGAAATTCGGTATATAATATTTTCTTAACACCCTGATGACATGTACAAAATATAGGTGAAATCGGTTCACAACCACGCCTTCTTCCAATATAACGCTATTTTGAATTCCATCTGATGCCTTTTCTGTATAATATATACGAGTACATTAGGAACCAATGATGAGAGCGGAATAAAACTTTACAAAAATACGGTATTTGAAAAAATATGTAAATGACGTATAATGAAATCTCGATTATCACTTTATCATGCGAGAGTATAAAATGTTCGGTGACACCCGAACTTAGCCCTTCCTTACTTGTTTTCTAAGATTTTTAATGATTTCACGCTTTTTGTCGCTGCGATGTTTTTCTCTACCCATTAATTAAAATAAATGACTTATCCTTTAAAAAATCCCATCCTTTTTATTCTTTTGTACTTACTTTTAAGTTTTTTACAGATTTGGTTTAAAAAAAATGTATTATACCGCTTGGTAGCTCACACTCCTATTTTTATGAACAGCGCAATTCAGTGACCTACACAGATTTGAACTCATAACATTGGAAATAATGTAAACAGCTGAAGTTTGTGCTTTGTGTTTTACTCGCGGAATACCGTTAGAAGTATTTCATAAAAAATGCTTGACGTTCATGGTCTGACATGATAAATTTTTTGGGTTAAATATTTTTCTCAGGGGCACTCCTATTATTTTGAACACAGCTGTATGTATGTATATTAGGGTGATTCAAAAAAATTTTTTTTTTTTTTTCAATTGGTACTCGCAAAAATAGGTTCCTAGACACCTCTAAGAAAGCCTCTCCAAATATGAGTTTTTAATTGTAACGGGAAGGTCCTCCGCCTAACGGTTTTCTATTTTTTCTTATTATCAGATAGAAAAATTTATATCTCGCTTCCAACTACTTGAAAAAATATCTTGTTAATTAGGTTTTGTAGGAAATTGAATGCTCTAAAATATGGTCTCTTATGATTTTTTCGTAAACCCAACCGTTTAAAAGATATTAAAAATTTTTTTTTTTGATCCACCTTAATATGCATTGATGTTTGACGATGAATATCTCGTAAACGTTTAACTTAATCGAAAAATCATAGTAGACCATTTTTATAGAGCAGTAAATTTCCTACAAAACTATGTGTTTTATCATTCATAATAATTTTTTTTCATTGAGTTATAAAATTAATAAGAAATAAAGAATTTTTCCAAAAAATAGTCAAATTTCAACCGTTAATATCTTTTAAACGGTTGGGTTTACGAAAAAATCATAAGAGACCATATTTTAGAGCATTCAATTTCCTACAAAACCTAATTAACAAGATATTTTTTCAAGTAGTTGGAAGCGAGATATAAATTTTTCTATCTGATAATAAGAAAAAATAGAAAACCGTTAGGCGGAGGACCTTCCCGTTACAATTAAAAACTCATATTTGGAGAGGCTTTCTTAGAGGTGTCTAGGAACCTATTTTTGCGAGTACCAATTGAAAAAAAAAAAAAAAATTTTTTTGAATCACCCTAATGTATATACATGTTTGTAAGTATGTTTATACTTACATACATACACATGTTTGTAAGTATGTATGTGTGAATATAAAACAAAGTAGAGTGCGCATGTCAAAGCGCAGTGTTCCTTAGCTCGTACATACATGTTCGTGCAACATAGAAGAGAGCGCATGTCAAATCGTAGATAGCGCCTTAGCGCGTGCATATATATGTACATACATATGTACCAGTGCACATGCCAAATCAAACATTTGTAATTTGTAATATTCGTCATTCTCTTATTGTCATAGATAACTTGATTAGAATCTCTTTTCTTGCTCTCTCGCTTGCAGCTGATCTGTTTTCTGAGCTGGCAACAAAACACAATCAGGGTGCCGTCAACCAGCAGTTAGTGAAAAAGGCGGGATGCCAGAAAAGCAGCGCTATAATTACTTGACGAAATTAGTGTGAAATGAAACTGTGCGAACATATTTTGGCAAAATAAATGTTTATGTAAATTAATTAATGATTTTGCATTTTAGCATTTACATATATATGTATGTATGCATTTTCAAAGTGTTTAATTTAGTGTTTTGTATAATTTATTAAATACCCAAGTTAATACTTTTCAGCAGTGGCATCATTGGCAAATGTTATAAAAAATGCGAGTTTTGACAGCTCTCTCTCGAACCAAAGAGTCTCGTATCAAGTTATCTATGCTTATTGTCATTTTGCTACCGAGCAGACAACATTGTTGTTGTTAGATTTCGCACTTGCGCCTTCGCGTATGTGGGTATGTGTGTAACGAAAGCAAATTACAGAAGCATTTTTAGTTATTCATTCTCTTACATATATGCTCTTTTCTGTAGTAAGCAGCGCTTCTTAATGTAAAAATTGAAGAACTTTAAACGCAAATATATCAAAAGTGGTTCAATGAATTTAAAAGCTGTAAAATTTGTGCAAAGTTTCAGATCGCACACTTTAATTTGATGTATTATTTGTCTCTGTACGTTTTGTAGATCTCTGGAAATAAGCGCCTTGTCTTAGAATAATATATAGAAGATTATGTTGCGAATTGGGAAAAGGCTTACGGTGATTCAGTTTTATCAAAAACATAAGCCCAAGAGCGGTAGAAAGACGGTCGAGAGATCGTTGAAGACATGCCCCGTTCTGGACGACCTTCGACCTCTTCAACTGGTGAAGGATATGGTGCTTGAAAATAGTCAAGCAAGCGACAGAGAGATGGCAAGAGAGCATCGACATCTCTCGTTTGAATGGTTTTGGTGGCTATTTTGGATATGAAAAGCGTTCTCACTCGACTCGTCCCAATAAAGGTGAATTCTTTTCAAAAAGTAGTACTTTAAACAGGTCGTTTTGGGATGTGTGATAGTGCGAATTCCAATCCCAGGTTCATGGAGAGAGCATTATAACTGCCGATGAGACATGGGCTTATGAGTGTGACAAGCAAGCAAGTCAACAATCAATTATCAGAATGGAAGAAACAAAACGAGCTGAATTCAAAAAACCCACGCCAAAGCCGCTTAAAAATCAAGGTGATGCTCATGGTTTTTTTTCAATATTCGTGGTTTGGTGTATCATGAATTTGTTCCGGAAGGACAGACGGTAAATAAGGGGTTCTATTTGGCCCTATTGAGGCGTTTGCGTGAGAACATCCATCGTAAATGGCCGGAAATGTGGAAGAACAATTCATACATTTTACACAATGGTAATGCACCATCGCATCGAGCCACGATTGTGACCGAATTTGGAGCCAAAAGCCCAATGAATATCAACGACCAACCACCCTATTCACCAGAATTGACTCCGTGTGATTTTTTCTGGTTCCCCAAACCGAAATTGCTGCCCCGTGGAACCCGTTTTCAGTCGATCAAAGAGATAAAACAAAATTCACCGAAGAAGCTGAAGGCCATCACAAAAAGTGTTTATGCAAAGTATTTCGAAGACAGGAAAAATCTTAGCCAAAAGTGAAATATTTTTGACTTTAATAATGACAGAGTTATAACACTACTCCGACAGATAGTCTCTACACTAATTTATTGATAAAGCATAATATATTTTTTATACTTACTGGGGATAATGAGGGAAAGGTAGACTAGATTTGTTCCTTTTTTTGTCTTGAAATTTTTTGACAGAAATATACCTTTGATATTAACAAATTAAATGGAAAGCTTTTGTTTACGATTATCATTGAAGCTTGACTGTTTTGTCAAGCTCCGGATAGCTCTTAATTTAAGTTATAATTTTCCGGTAACTTTATTTTGGATAAGGGATTATAATTTAAATATTTTGATGATACCAATATTTTAGACTTTACGAGAAAATTATAATAAATAAATCTTATTAAATAGAAAATCGCCATATTTTTATCACAATTAATTCTTCAGCTGCTTTGTCTGCCTTTTTACGGAACTCATAAAACGTTCAACAACTCGATCGACTTTCTGACGAGGTATAAAACATCCCAAACCATTTCATTATTTGCTTCAAACTATACGAAAATTCTTCTTGAAGCATAGAGTTTTTATTTCCTCAGAAGGTTAAGTGCTATACCTCCAGTATACGGCTAGTAATACTACTTTAGAGACATCCATGGCCATTTACTACTTGTGTGAGACGAGCGTTATCTTCTCAGTTCTGTTAATACAACGATACAATGAGCTGGATGGATCCAACAGCTTTTAGTTGACAAATCTCGTCGATGTTGCGATTTTTCTTATTGAATGCGATCGATCTTATATTTTTTCGCGTCAAATAGCGAGCTATTAACACCAAATACAGGCAGACAGCGTTGCCAATTACTCGAAAAACAGGCACATACACAAGGGCACATACACAAGAGCAACCAAAACTTCTGGCAATCACGGCGAATACCAGATTTCCACGTACACAACACGCTTGTAATTAAATTCCGTTACTCATAGCATTACTTTTAGTCGCTGTTGCATCACTCTTAACTAAAGCGACAAAAACAACAATGCCATGCAACACCAACAACAGCCGCCATCAAACCGCCAACCGCAGCGGCATACGTCGATTGACTAATTTGGTTTGTTGTACGCGCAATCGTGCTAATTGTGTCGGACGGGTGAGCGGGTGTGAATGCAAGTTCGCATGAGCGTAACTGCGAGTGGCTATGAGTGTGTGTGTGTGTGTGAGGGAGCACTTAATGTCCTTTGCTGCCTGATTTCAATGAAATTGCAGATGAGATTGCAACACCACTGCCAGATCGCGCATAATACACACACATACACAAACAAATTAGCAAACTTACATATACATGCAAACACTGACATATTGCCTATAGCTGAGCTAAAAGTTTTCCGCGTTCGTGAGTTGAACTGCGTCGAAGCTGCTTTACGGCAATTTACTGCACGAGAGGCGCCGATATGGAAAGTGCTCGTGGTTTAAGCATACTTTAGGGAGTAATGTCATGTGTGCGAGAAAATTGATGAGCAGAAATGCGGCCTAAGCGCCAGAAATCGCGCACACATACAAATATAATTGACGGCTGCTGCTGTTTACTTTCGTCAGGGCTTTAACAAACGATTGCGTATGTATGCATGTGTGTGTGTGTGTGTGGATGAGATATGTGTGTTCTTTATTTTCCGCATTAATAGCCTCATGATGTTCGGGCATATACTCGTATACATGCAAATGTTCATAATATTTGTGTTTTTGCTGATAAGCATGGCAGCGTGAAATGAGCTTAGCGATTACGATCACGCTCTTCTGAGTTTTATTTAAATCATATATGGTTTACCGTTGTTTACTTTCCTTGTATTTTACTACATACAAGTATATAAGTTAATAGTACGTCTTTATTTGTATCTGAGCTCAAAGGTTATATTGTGTGACAGTTTCAGGCGTCAGAGCCCATAAATCGTGATTTCAAAAATTCGGAATTGAAGGCCAAAGCTTTTACTTTCAATACAAAATTTTCAAACTTGACATGTATTGTTATAGGCTGATGACCCATTATAGCAACTTTAAATATGTATATATGTATGTGGGATTAAAATTGAGATGGTATTCCATAGTTTATCCAAATTGACAGATAAGTGGCAACCGCTTATCCGAATGTCAAATAGTGGATGCCAACTGTGGATTACGAAAAACTGCGGGCGGTAAAGCTTAGCGTCCATCATTTTTATATTATTCGATCATTCCTGATTACAACGCCGTTGAGTGAGGAAGTGCCTCGCCCCACTAAAGGTCATCGAGTTCAGTTAAAAGACAATTTAAGTACAGTGTAGAGTAAATTTCAATGTTCGAGTTTAATTACATATATCAAGTATAGAGTATAAAGTGAAATTGTATTAGCGTAAAATACTATATAAGTACAATTCCTAAATAGGAAAAAACAGTGGATTCAATAAACAAAAGTCGAAAATAAGTGCGTCGTATTTCATTTTTTTAAAAAATCCTACAAGTGGGGGCTCAACCGGGATCGCCCGAGTGCGATTACCCCGGGAAAAGTGAACAGTGAGTGCCTGCGGTTTTTTCCTTTTTGGTCGCACAAATTGTTGAGAAGACTAAAAGAAGAGACGCATTTTATATGCGTAGAAACAAATACATAAGTGGTTTTGTGTGTGATTGCATAAAGCGGTTTGGCGTAGTGTTTATAAAAGAACTGTGCAAAGAAGTGAGATGCGAAAAAACTAGGTTAAATACAAGTTGTGTGGAAAATATCAAATAAACGAATACAGTATATGACCAAAAGTTGAGCCGCGGTAGAAATTTCGTTTAAAAGTTGGAAATTGTGACAGTAAAGAAGCAGTGAGTCGTTGCACAAACTAAAATCGAAAAAGAAAGGAAAAGTCGTGCGGTTCCAAAAAGTGATTGGTAATAGAAAAACCAACGGGCATACGTGCGGCAAGGCACAAAGTACACGTCAGGGGTACGGCTTCCTAAAATTCGTGGAACTGTACCTGCAGTCCTAGATGGCGTTAAGTGATACCGTTGGAACGCCAGAATATAACGGCAACTACAACGGTCAGCAAAGCAGCGAGCAAGCGGAATAGCGTCGTCGGCATACAGTGTGCACCAATAGGTTAGCGGTTAGCAACGACACACATGTACGTACGTAGTAGTGAAGCAGAGCGAGCATGTTAAAACGCCAAGTGCATCAGCAGTCAACGAGGGCAGAGACATACAACTGGGCAGAGACATACAACGCTTTCCTTTCATGGGCAAATGCATTTTTCCGAAAAGGAAAAAGTCGCACGGTGCCATATCAGGTGAATACGGTGAGTGGTTAATGGTTAAAATGTGATTTTCGGTCAAATAATCGGTCACAATGATGTCCTTCGAATATTGGATTCTGAGCAATTTTTGGTCGTCAGTCAATTTGTGCGGAACAAACCAAATGTTTTGTTGATGTTTTGAAGATGATCATTCCATTTCCGTGAACATAATTTTGATTCTGATTTTGGCCCAGGTTTGACATGATCGCGGATTTCATAAGCATGTTTCATCAATTGAAACGTTTCGGTAGAAGTTTTACCAATTTTAAAACAAAATTTAATGTTGGATCTTTGTTCGGAGCTCATTTTCGCACCGATAATACAAACACACTGACACTTAAAAAGCAATAACTTCAGTTCCAATGTCATAATGAAATGTCATGAAATTCTCACTGGGCAATCGATAAAGATAGCAGATTCTAACGCACCAGCCGACATATAGATGGCGCCACAAGGGGGCGCTAGTTTTAAAAAGTCCTGTTTACTTTGGAATTTACCTTGTATAAGGGACATATGGGATTTTAAAATATTTTTTAATTTTTTATTTAATGTTTTAAATTTTTAAGAAGTGTCATTTCCAAAAATGAGCAGGGAATTATTTATTCGCTTAAAGCGACCAGAATCCTTGCATACCTAAATTGTCTTTTCAATGGATATAATCTAGAATCCTGCACACAGAAATCGACAAAAGGGTTAATATATAGGTATTTATAATTCTGGTTATTTTCCGATAAATATGGGTAATACATATAATAGAATAACCATCCCTACACTTCCTTTACTTTACTCAACTTTTTTTCGCTTTCATATCTGACTTTGATGAATTCAATATGGTGACGAATGGAAATATTTATACTCTGGCAACATGTTGCTATAGATTATGTATTAATAGTGTTGTTCACCCAACGGTTGTTTATATCACCTAAAACTAATCGGGATGACAAAACAAGTTGAGCTCTGAGTGATTGTCTGTGTGTCCGCCTCTAAGTAGAAACTAAAATATCTTGAAGAAATTTAGTAAACATGTTCTTTGCTCCCAAGAGGGTTTGGTATTGAAAGCTGTGGGAGGTGATGTCAAAATTGGACTATGAGTGCCCATCTTGGGGTGAAATGAAGTCGCACGTCTAAAAATTTTCACAATCGGGCCATAACTTTTAAAGTTGCCATGTACTTATTATGTGGACTTCAGTGCCGACGGCTGCATATTTAATATAGATCAATCTGTGAGGTATCTTAATGAAAGTCAGAGAGTATCGTTTTCTACAAATAATATGTCGTGTTGTCAAAAAATGTTTGGTTACACACGAACTTAGCCCTTCCAGACTTCTTCAGTTTAGTGGACAGATGGTGGATAGTTCATCAATGGAATAAAATTTAAATTTAAATTTGGTAAATGTTATCTCTGACAAATGCGAACATCTTGTTGAAGAGAGATAATCAAATTCCATAGTATGTCATGGTTTATAATGTGATCTTGGTTAATAAGAGTCCTTTTATACTTTCAATCAAGGACTAAAAAAATAGAATACTTTTACGCTTGACTCTATAAGCCGTAGAAAGTACAGCGTTCCCACGTGGGGATGATAATAGCAAGTGAAGTTTTCACTTCCATTTAAGTAAGTAATTCACAAAAAATGTGTAGACTGACGAATCGAAGCTGGTATTTTATGCAGGAAAAAAATCACTACCATTAAACCAAATACACAGCTATAAATATGTCTTCAGATTGATTGATAGAAGCGATAGAAGCAATAGCATTTCCCAAAGATCATTTTTAAAAAGAGATTGTCGGCTAATACATATACATACATATTCCATTTCGCCGTTTTCAATTTGTCCTTCCTTTCTGCAACTAATAATTTCCCTCTATTACAATATTAATATTTTTATTCTCATTCCAGCATCAAAGAACCTAAGTCGGTCGAGTTAATTTAGAATGAACAAAAATTTTTTTCTCATAAAGTCGCCTAATGTTTCGTGAAAGTGTCACAATAAACGTTAATAATTCTTGCACAATATCCACAACAAATTCCACAAAAAATAAAAATAAATTACAAGAAATAAGCCGAAAGCAGAGCAGAATGAGCAAAACGGCCTTGAAGCTAAGCAAGCCGAAACACTTGAAGCCAGCCGAGCGAGCAATTGAGCTCATCGCAAACGTTTGCGGCCAATGTCCATTTCTCGCTTAATTAAGGTCAAATGGCTGTTGGAATTAATCGACGAGGGGCAGCGGGTGCCGACAATGAGCCGAACAACTTGAAAGACGCTCGGCGGCAATTGAATGCGAATAGAGCCGAGGGAGGCGTGCTAATATACTTGTACATCTAAATGTTTAAATGGTGTTATACTATTTGGAATAGTACCCGAAAGCGAGTGTGAGTGTGCTAATGGTGGAGACGTGTTAATGAAGCAATAATACAAGCAGTTAAGTAAATATGCAAATTTAACGAAGCATTCCAATTGTATGGGCTAGCTGACACTTGAAACTGGCTAATAAATACCTATTTGCTTTTATCAACAGGTTGAAGGCAACTTTTTTGCTGTCAAAGGTAAACAAATTTGAGCAGTTACTCTAATCCGGAATTTTTAAATGAAGTCGATATTATATTGCGAAATTTTCTCAATAGCAGAATTTTTTAGATTGTGACCAAATAACATTAGTTTTTCTTCTAGCATTGTTAAGCCATTGTTTTAGTGTTGATATGAAATAATAAATTTCACTTTAAAAATTACACTGTCCAACAAATGAAGACTTTTTGAATGGAACAGAATAGCGACCCCATAATTCTGAAAGAGTATGTTGAGTAGATCATTTTTGTAGAACAAAAATGCCTTTGGCTTCTACCAAATTTGTAATTTACGCAGAAATAGCATGTATCTGATTTGTGATTTTCAGGTTCACTCCATACAATAGGCGCAGAAAATGGCAGCGCCTTAGTACCGCCTTTGTCAAAAGACCACTTTCGCAAGTAGTACATACAGTTTTTGGTATCCAAGCTTCACATAAAAATCGTATTCCAAAAAAAAGAAAATATGGTTCTTCAATTGTAGGGAATATCTTTCTTCTGCTTTGAAGGTGCGTAAAATGTCCACAAATAAAACAAAACCAATCTCTTAATTTGCAAACAGAATCCGCCATGCTTATTTAATTTAATTGTTCTTTTTTATATTAATTTTAGTAAAAATCACATCATATGTACTGCTTAGTAAGTCAATTATGCTTAATTTTATCACACCCGATTTGTGTCACAGCTGACTAGACGGAACCTTTCATATGAACTTGACGCAACCTACTGGTTACACTGTTGGAACATTTTTGGGATTATTGTCTTTGGGGACCCCAGAAATTTTCCGCCAAACAGTAGAATATTTTAATCCTTAAATGTCCTTTTTTAATAGATATTTTTGATTTTTTCTCAAGGGTTTGATTTATAAAAGAAACCAGTTAGAGGGTTAAGATCTTCCCCAAAAATAATCTTCATACAATTCCACAATACAACTCTGACCATAAGAATTCTCTCAGACATTAACTTACAATATTTTTTCATATAGTTGTTCGACCAAAGTTGTTGACCCACTGTAAAAAAACTCAGACGTGCTGGACCATAAGTTTGTTCTACAAAAATGATCTACTCAAAATACTCTTTCAGAATTATAGGGTCGCTATTCTGTTCCAAAAATGCTGTTGAACAGTGTTATTTAACCTTGTGAAACGATTTCATGGAGGACCGCACCATTGTAACCAAATATTATATTTGTAAGCCTATAGTGTCTCAACTGGTAATGATGTGGTTGACGTACATATGTAGGGTTCTCAATTACGCTGTCAAACATCTATGTACTTTGCAACTTTTACTCAATGTCGTTTTTGCAAAAGATTTAATGCAAGTCTAACAATGATACCCAATATACCTAAACAATATAGCAAAGTGTTGAGTAATTTTATTAGAGCTGTTAAGATTATTGTTAATTTCTTCTGATTAACATCATGCTGGTACTCTGCTGTCACTTTGTGTTCTAGAGTTGGACCTTTCATATGCTTGGCAAGCGCTGGTTATTAACCGAAACTTGTACGGCTGAGAGATACTTCGGGCCAATAAGTAACTCAAGAGGTTCTCTGAACTCCTTAGTAAGATTCATTTCGCATCATAGGTTTCTGAATGGGCACTGTCCAATAGGCTTACAAACGGTGTATTACACATCAGTAAAGCAGTATGGAAGACGACGAGGTGTAATAATCTAGACACTTTCTTATCAGCTGCACTTTTGTCAGACTGAAATAATAATATCCCTGCAGTCACACTATCGGCGAACCTGGCAAAGTGGTTGGAATCTTTTAAAGATTTGTAGTAGGATGAATGTTCTTCGTTGATCTATAAAAGTCAGGCGATCCCTCTGGCAGTTTTGGTGTTCACAGAGGACTAATGTTCAAAGTGGACTCCTTCGTTTCCTTTTTTGTGAGAAATCAGCCCTATGAACAAATCTAATCTACCTTTAATATCTCTATTGAAAGATACATTTTGTAAGAAGTGGACAGGAACGATATTATCATATCGTATTCGATATATATGGACGCTAAGCTTTCGATTGCCACTACTTTTGGCTCAGAGTTGCACCGTATCAACCCTTCCTCCATTATTATTTCATATTCTAAAGCAAAAGAAGCTTACGGAATGTACCATAAAAGATCTTCTTAAGGAAGATAACGTGGTTGCATCCACTTTTTTATTGATTTTCAAATAGTGAGAATGGGTAAAATTTATCCATTTTGTCATAATCCTGCTCTAAGTGCCATTATCATGATGTCGAAATATACTATATATAAACACTTTAAATTTGCTGCGAAGGTTACTGTTAGACTCAGGAAAACTGTTCACATGCATAGTCCCTCTGATGAACGCGTTGAAATCATTCGTTACTTCGAGTGCATCTTTGATAATTTGGTCCGAGCCTACCACTGCTCGGGCGGGGTGAAAGAGAGGGAGCAGTAAGCTTCTTGACTTAGTTGGGTATCAGTATATATACTGCTCAAAAGTATATCTGCCATCAGAAACCTGAGAATCCACTTCGATAGCAGAGCAGCAATATTACCTTTGACCTCGCTGACTTTATATACAAGACTGGTTATGAATTGGGCATTTTATCCTTTGGAGTTGAGGTTAGAAGTTGAAAATGATGTTAATTGTCAAATCGTCTCGAGGCCTGGTGGAAACATTCTAATCGACTGTCCAGCTTTTGCTAGACTGAAGTCGAAGCACCTTTTTGTCACACCTTCGGAAAGTCAATATAACTAGCTCGAATCAATAATCCCTGCCTCAACAAATATGTGATAGACTCAAAGCGCTTTATTAATGTATGAAGAATTCTTGGACCATACTAAGGGGTTTGGTATTACAAAGAAGCGGTGCTTCTACGGTCCGCGTAGGTAGTAGCGACCATATAGTACCAAAATCTTATGGCGTAAAATTTCCTTAATTTGGGTTGAAATTCAATTTTTAATGAAAAACCTTTTATCAATTAATTGATATCTTTAATTAAGTTACTGTTCACATAAATTCAAATAAATGTTAGCTGAATGATATACAGGTTCTTATATTTGAGGTTGTGAGTTAAATCATAACATACAATAATTTCATATCTTTCCTCTTTTCAACAATACTACTTACTTATGTAACTGCTTACTAACCCTGAACCAACCCAAAGGGAAACTCTTAATTCGTCTTCGCCAAACTTTGCTGACGTTGTCAGTCGCGCTGTCGTATTCATTCAATTAATCAGAAGCCAAGTGTAATGTTTATTTTTAGTGCCATCACAGATTGTGATCTTCGCACCAACACGTCGCTGCGCCGGCAGAATTCAAGCCTCATTTTCACCATTTTCATTACACTTTTCCGCCGTTTACCGCTGAAATGCCGACACTGTTGCTGGTCATGTTTTTGCGCTCGCTTCTGACGAACGTGTATATGTGTGTGTGGCTAGTTGTGATGTTAAGCCAATGGTTATGAGTTGGTTGTGCAAAGGCAGCGGCGGCACCAGCCAAAAAAGGAAATGAAGGCTGACGTTTTTCTTCCTTCCGTCCGTCTGCTAAACGTGTATTATGGCTTGCCGTTATCATTATTGTCAATCTAGCGTAAATGAAATTGATGAAGCCTGGCAGCTGGGCATGTACCGAGAGTGTGTGTGTTCGTTTGCGAGTTTTTGCAAAGGGCAATTGCTATTTCAGCTACACGCTTGGTGAAAACGATTAAATTTCTAATTATTATTGTCAAAAATATAAAAATTTTTATGCCAAATTACTTCACAACGATGTAGGTAACGAAATTTTTTTATATACATATGTATGTATGCATATCAGCCGCTAGACAGTTCAGACAGATAACTTCATTTGTTGTGTCTTTAGATATTTACAATTTTTTTTATATAAAATAAAAAAAAAAGAAAAAATGTTAACTTTGGCTGCACCGAAGCTGATATATCCTTCACAGGTGCATTACTTTTAGTAACTATGTGTTCAGTTTATATGGAAGCTATATGCTATAGTAATCCGATCTGAACAATTTTTTCGGAGATTACATTGTTGCCTTAGGAAATAATCTATACCAAATTTCGTGAACATATCTTGTCAAATGCAAAAGTTTTCCATACAAGAACTTTTTTCCGATCGTTCAGTTTGTATGGCAGCTGTATGTTATAGTTGTTCGATATTGGCAGTTCCGACAAATGAGCAGCTTCTTGAAGAGAAAATGACGTTTGCAACATTTCGAAAGGATATCTTAAAAACTGAGGGACTAGTTCGTATATATACAGACAGACAGACGGAAGAACGGACTGACTTACGGACAGACAGACAGATAGACATGGCTAAATCGACTCAGCTCAACATACTGATCATTTATATATGTATATACTTTATAGACTCTCCGACGCTTCCATCTGGGTGGATGTTCCGAAGCTAAAATACACTTCAGAAGTGCAAAAGATTCCATACAAGGATTTGATCGTTCAGTTTGTATGACAGGAATATGCTATAGTGCTATTCCAGGAAATGAACAGCTTCAAAAAATGTAAAATTTGAGAACGATACCCTAAAAGTTGAGGGACCAGTTCACATACATAATGTAGCTTGTTTAACAGGTTACACTTCAGATAGCGAGTTCTGATCAGCTATTAGCATTTGTACAATCCTAAGATATTTCTGTTCAACGTTAAATAGTAAAAGGTCCTTAGCTCTTCGCCCTCAGCACCATTCACATTTTTCCTAGTTGTCCCATTGGGGTTCACGTGGTAGGCATATTGCTTGGAAAAATATGATGTCGAATCATATGAACACTTCTTTCCTAAGTGTCCCGCCATTGCGAAATCAAGAAGAAAATTCTTTGGACCTCACACATATGTATGGATATTCAAAAGATTTGATATATTCAAGACGCCTTGTCAAGATTTAATATCCAACTCAAGAAGTTTTATTTCTGAGCGACAGAACCAAACGTACGACAGCTTCTTTATCTTTTTCAAATGAAGTAAGATCGATACAGCCAATGGATTAAATACTTGGCTTCATCCAGTTTTGTCCTCATAGCATACGCGTTATTTGTAGGTTAAACAAAGCTATCTTTTAAGATTAAGGTCAGTTACACCTCTCTCTTCTAGCTGAATTAGTTAGAGTTTCTTTTTGACGCACCTAAACGATTTCTTCCTCTTTGCACAGACAGTTGTTCAATGAATTTGTGTGTGGATCCCTTGTCCGAAACGCTATTGAAACTGAATCCGTCCAAGTTTTGAACCATTGTGTCGCGGCGGCTACTCTTTGTGTTTTTTTTTTGCTTACATACTGACGGGAGATACGTGGAAGACGAAAAGTCGTTGGAGAATGGACAGAAATTAGAGAAGGAGTTTTCTCTAAGGAGCTCGCCCTTAAGCTTAGCTTTAGTCTACCGGACCACTGTATTACAGACACAAGCGGCAGCCATTGAGGTAGCAGTAGATATACTGCTTCGAAGTGTAGGCCCTTATAGGGACTTGAGCATTAACTACAACAACAGCGGCAGTTCTAGTGCTAGGCACTCTAAATGTGCGCTCGAAGTTAGTCAAGTACTGTCTATCCTCACTAGAAACTACTTAATTATCAGATTGAGTTCGTTCGTGTGGAAGAAAGTGAGGTGGAGATCTGCAGGTGCTCATTCTTGCATTGGACGGAAATTACCACTTACTATGTGGTTTTATAACTCCCGGAGATCTAGAGATCTATGTTCTTTGCTTCTATGGGCTTAAGTCCAGTTATAAATCAAAGTAAAAGTTTTCCACATTTAAGATCTATATCTCAAAAACTTGGGACTACTTCGCGTATATACAGAAGGACAGACGAACAAGGATATAACTAATTTGCTAAATATCTATGTAACTTCAAAGGGTTCAGCGAGTGTTCAAAATTAAACTGAGGTCAAAAGATTTCATATTTGCGTCACTTTTATCTACTCAAATCACCTTAATGAACGAAAAGGGTTATCGCTATGCGTCAATGCACCTTAAGGTGATCAACCATGAACTTTCGCAAAATTCAGAACGAATACTCCCAGGTCGGTGCTCAAGCGAAGGGCAATTGACATTATCTATTAAAGCGCTTAACTCGCCAAACTGCACCGACGAGCGCAATTGCCACAAAGTTTAGCCACTTCACTTCAAATGCGAAGAATTTATGAGCTGTCCCCGTGATAATTCGCAGTCGCATTACATGAATACCAAACCCAAGCGCCCACACAGTCACTCACTTCACTGCGGATGGAGCCATCCGTCGCCTCTTCCACGTGCCGGTCGGGTCGCCAACGCAATAGAGTTGTACATACAAGTTGCACTTACCGTTATTTTGTTGGACGCTGGATTCGCTGGTGTGGCCGCGTTAACCACAGCTGATGATGTTGTTGTTGACGTGAAGTAAGTGGGGGACGATGCGGATAGCGAAAGCGACGACGCATCAGCAGCATTCATTTTTAATGACTTCTCGTTGCCGCCGACGAAGCTGTCACTCTGCTGCACACCCACGTGTCCGGCCGCTTGTGCGCCAACAGCAACGGCCAGCTGTATTTGGCTGGCAGTAATATTGCCGGTAGCAGTTGTTGTTACCAGCTCAGCAGCACTTGTTGTTGCTTCCGCTGTTGCTGCGGCTGACATTTTCGGTTTCTTTGTCGGCGGCTCGGGGAGTATATCGCTGTCGGCCTCGGCATCATCGTAGATGTTTTCATTGCCGCCAACCAGCCCCCAGTCGGCGCTCAGCTCCAAGTTGCTGCTGTCTCTGCCCGTGTACACTGGTGGCGATGAGCCATATGCACTCGCCGGTGCCGGTTTTCCCGCAAAAATGTCGTGTTGATATTGTGGTGGCTGGTGCTCGCCACCCTTCCGCGTGCCGTGTGTGTGCTGTAGCATTTGTTGTTTGCGTTTTTGTTGTTGCTGTTGCATTAGCAGCTGTAGCTTTTTCTGCTGATGCTTCAAGTGCTGCTGGTGATGTTGATGTTGATGGTGCTGATGCTCCTCGGTGCGGTAGTCGTGATACAACACAGATGGCAAGTTCTCCGGGAAACTGAGAATTTTGCTGGCCGACACCGACGATGGCGGCGGGTAGGCATAGTATGCGGCGTGCTCGTGTGCATGTTTGTGTTGGTGCTGTTTTTGCTGTTCGTGTTTTTGTTTCTGCTGCTGTTGGTAGGTCTTCTTCTTCTGCCAGGATTTGGTGGCGTGCGCGTACGGCTTAGTGCCACCGTTGACGGTGGAGCTGGAGATGGTTGTGTCCTGTGTTTGTTGTTGTTGCTTGCTTTTACTGCTCTCAGTGAGGTGTTCATGTTTCGGTGCGCTTACATCGAAGGTGTTGCCGTAGGGGCGTGGATCCGGGTATTGTTGTTGCAGCTTCACTGTGTCAACGGTGGGTGGGACTGTCGTGCCTGAAGTACTGCTCAGCGCATTCAATCTGACAGTGGAAGTGTCGTATTGTGGGTTTGCGTGATATTCGGCTGGGATTTGGCTTCCAGGCTTTTTGGCTTTAAATGACAAAAGAGGGAAAGAGTTGAAAGTAAAAGAGGATTAGTAATGCTGAAGCCATCAATTTCACAGTTTATAAATAAATATTAGAAATTTGCTTTATTTCTCAGATGGTTTAGGCTTTGTCTTGATAGATTCTTACAAGGAAAGAGCGTACAGCTTTCGGCTTTGTGTCGCAGAAAAGGCGTTACTCGTCTGGGAAAAATAAAAGAATGTTTGTTACCAAATCTCTTACTCCAATTAGTAACTTCTTGAAAATTTTTTTTTAAATATTGTTCCAGTTTTGGGTAAACAAAAAATTACGGAACAAAAGACAAAGGAGAAAATAGATAACTGCAAATTTAGTATTCGAAACTTGAGGGGCGAGAAGCACAAAATTCGTTTCTGTGGCAATCACGAGCGCTTTCGGTTGATCATTGAAATATCTGCAGACATTTCTTTGTCTTGCTTGTTCTAAGCAAGTGCAGTTTTTTCTATTGAGAATGTACTGTAAAAATGGGAAAAGCTACTATTATGAGCTTATTGGAACGTGAAAAAATATACTTCTTTCACTCCCAAGGACCATTCAATCGAAACATTGCCAAAACAGATAAAACGCAGCTCCAGAACCGTAGAGCAATCTGACACCCGACTTAATGATTGAAGTTCACTTGTCTTTACTCATGAAAAACGTTTTAATTTAGATGACCCTGATGACTTTCAATATCTTTATCACAATTTGCTGAATTATGGAACAATTAGCTTGATTTTTATCTATCAGAAAATGAACGGCGATTGCTTCAGAACATTGTTGGAATCCGTATTTCCAAAATTAAGTGTTTTTTGGACCAGTTCCTTCGATCTTTCAACGAGACAATGCTCCCATTCATAACGCTCGAGTAGTAAAGTAGTTTATTCTGAGTTAAAACGTTAATGTCATGACCTGGCCACCATTCCCTCCCGATCTTAACGTAAATGAAAATGTTTGGGGCTAGCTAGCACAGAAGGTATACGAAGGTGGAGAGCAATACAAAAGTAAGGAAACATTAACTGTAGCTATTAAACGTGCTTGGAACGAGATTTCCTTGACCTACATAGATTCCCTGTATCATTATATGAAGGACCGGATATATGAAGTTATTACTAACAAAGGAGGCAGTACTCATTATCGAAATTATTTTTTTTTATTTCTAATAAATCAAATAACAACACGAACTGAAACTTTAATTTAAAAAAACATACTTTTCTTTTAAAAAATTTAAAAGCCTGAGTGCGTCTATTCCAATGACCAAGAAAATTCAAAATTTTGAGTAGTTTTAAGAAAATGTCTGAAAAACACAATTTTGTTAAGTTTGAAATTTTAAAATATTAAAAAGTCAATGTTTTTGCATGTCAACTTTTTTCAAACATCATTCAAATAATAAATATTAAAATAATTGTAATAAAATTAAACGTGTGTCTAATCTAATGGGCAGTAGTGTATTATCGGTTGAGCACTTTGAAATAAACTCCTTCATTTTTAACGTAACCGTTCCTTAAAGTTTCTATTTGCCAAGGTTAGGTTAGGTTAAGTTGAAAGCTCGATCCTAACAGGGGATTTCAATTGCGCACTTTGTATCCGGTACATTGTGGTCACTAGAACTCCCATAGAATTGATCATATGTAAGTCGACGAAGCACTTTGAGCAGATAAAAAATTTGTTGAAACGGCTAAAGTCAAGTTCGGCAAAGTCTCCCGGCTCGCCGAAGGTATGACTGTCGATATGTTCCAAACTCTGTTTTTCATAAGCTGAGTAATGCAGGGAGGGGGGCTTGGAAGTTTCCACCTCACCTTCCTCCATTAAACTTTGACAGTTAGCATCCACCTGGATTTTGTTTATGGCATCTAGATCAGCAGATCTTTTCTTATCTTGGAGGTAAATATCGTTAATCTTTTGGGATGTTTTGAACATTAGTACCTCACTCAGCTGCGACCATCCTGCCGCAAAGATATATAGTCATCGTATGAAGTGCTTGAGTTTCGATTCCACCTCAAACGAGGACTTTAATCACTTCATGGATGTATTTTTTTCATTGTATTCAATAATGTTTACATTTTTTTATCAGAACAACGTTTACAAATTATTCGATATTATTATCAAAATAATCTTTCTCCTATCGCATTTTTTCGTGCGCTTTCGCTATTTTATGATCCTAATAATCATCCACCTGTGCTCGCTATTCTTCGAATTATTGACAATTTCGAGCGTACATTTTCTTTACAAATTATTGAAGTGCCAATGAGACAAAGAACATCTCGAAGTAATGACAGTATTGCCGCCGTGCAGGAGAGTGTTGCTGAAGACCGCAATTTGTCGATTCCAAGACGTTCTCAAGAACTGAGACTATCTCAAACCACAATCAGGCGGATTTGGAGAAAGGAGTTGGGTTTGCATCCATATAAAATTGTTTCCACTCAAGAACTGAAGCAGTTGAACCACTGTAAACGTCTTGAATTTGCTGAATTTGCCTTGGAATAACTGGAAAATGATAACGACTTTTTAAGAAAGCCGATTAGGCTCACTTAAATCTGATTGGTGCGGTAAATAAACAAAACTGTCTACAAACTATTTATGAACAAGCATTACATTCACCTAAATTGACAGTTTGGTGTGGTTTTCGGTCTGGTAGAATCATAGGTTCGTACTTCTTTCTAAATGAAGCTGGTGATACCTTTACTATCATTGGAGAGCAGTACAGATCGATGATAACCAACTTTTTATGGGCGCAACCGGAAGAATCTCGACAAAATCTGGCTCCAACAAAACGGGATACGTGCCCACCCCACAACTTATTTTTTGCGCGAAAAGTTAGGAGATTCGATTATTTGAAGAAATTGTGACAATGAATGTCTTCTAAGAAGTTATGATTTAACACCATTAGACTACTTCTTGTGAGGTTAACAATAAATCAGAGGTCTTTAGCGATACTTCTTTAGTAGCAAAAGTACTCGAAATTTTTTTTCAACGAACTCTTTCCTGCAAAAGAAGTCGTGGATGCCATTTAAATGATGTTATAAATTTTAATTGTATTGATGGTATTGACTCCTATTAGTTAATTATTAGTATTTTAATTTATGTCACTCGTATTGGAAAATCCTGTATATAGAGCTTGACATAGAGATTGGTTTTGAAGCTGACAAATTTTCCATGCTTTGGAAACGTTAGCTATATACTTAAAAATTTAGAATAATCGGATTTCAAACTCCTTGAGAATTTTTGTGTTTTAAATATTTATTCAGTGTATGCTTTTTAGTAAGTATATTGAATGAACTATGAGTTATTAAATGAAATCATACGTTCGTTCCAATATCAGTTAGATCTACATAACCGAAACGGATACGGAAGGGATATTTTCCCACTAAGGACGATCAACTGGGCAGTATTTCTCAAATTATTAAAAAAAAAAACATTGTAATATCTTTAGAAAGTTGAAAACCAATTAGCCTTGCTACTTATATGTCGCCCATTTAGACTTCTTATACGACATCACTTGACACGTTTTCTCACAGTGTTTTCTCTTTTTGGGTTACCCTTAAACTTTTCATATCCCTCACTCTATTAAATTTCTTACTGTCGATTGTAAAGCGCATGATATATTAATTTTAAGAATATATGACATATGCTGCTCTCCTAACTGCTAACTGATTCGCCAAAAATAGGCTGCCTTTGAAAGCTTAGTCCAATGAAGTGTGCCTAATCAAGTTAGCCGCTTGAGCGCTCTCGCATAAAAACTCAAATGTAAGCAAAAATACAAAGGGCAACATCGACAAAGCGAAAGTGCGTAAATCAAGAATATAACACAAAATGTAGCTAAATTTATAAGTAACACTGAAAATAAATAAATATCTAGAAAAATGCGGAGACATGCAACACCAGTGACGAAATTATTTTCTCCACTTGAACGACTCCATTCCAACAGTTTCTAGGCCCAGTGCATACGCGAATACGAAAACGGTCAGTCAATAATTTAAGTGCGTCGAGGATTAAATTTTATTTTCGTCGCATAAAGTTTTTCATAACTCACATAAAGTGGGAAAAGAATGAATAAAGGCACAGAAGAATGTTCACTTGTTGAGCTGTAACTGTATTTCTTTCGTACATTTCGCGCTGCTTTTTGTGCTGTTAACTTGTCAGCTGTCACTGTCAACGTCAACAT
This sequence comes from Bactrocera neohumeralis, assembly GCF_024586455.1. NCBI lineage: Eukaryota > Metazoa > Arthropoda > Insecta > Diptera > Tephritidae > Bactrocera > Bactrocera neohumeralis. The sequence goes on from NC_065921.1 coordinate 37,876,464, forward strand.
GTCCGGCAGGCATAGAATACCAGTAAATTACTATGAGTTCTTTCCGATTGCTTGTGTGCGTGGGTGTATGCTTGTGTACTTAAGGCCGTCAAAGCGAAAAGTTAAAAACGCGTGGGCTTTTGGGTGGATATGCAGTCACAAAATAATTAATACAAACACTTTTAATTGAAAAGTAAAAAACCATTAAATTCTCCTTGTTTTATAAAAAAAAATCGCAATTTGCGCAAAAATAATAATACTTGGTGTGTACTTACAACATAGTTCCCACCAGCAAAATATCTCGCCATCCATGCACAGACAAACTTCACAAGGATCAATTCGCGGTACCTGTAAAATATTAAAAAAAATACTATAATTGGTAAATAGTAATTAAATGGAAAAATTCTAAAATTTTCTCGGCACAAACTTATAGTTGACTTCTCGGATATTAGGCTTAAGTTTTCGAACCCTTAACTTATATTATGAAGGGAAATATTAGCAAACAATGCTTCAGCTTACAATTATTAACTTAGAAGTTTTTTATTTAATTTTTAAATTTATTTTTCACCGGAGACTGCCATACTTTGATTTTAAGGCCTCATATGAGAGTTATCTCCAGGAGAACAGGCAAATTTCATATCTGCTGACGATGCAGGAAACTAAAACGCAATTAACGTGAATGGAAAAATTATCGACGTGACCAATGATTCACTACAAACCAAAAATGTCTATCTTTAATACAGCTTAAGCTTCATAAAGAAGCATACAATTGTTCCTCAGCTAAAGTAAAGAAATTAGGAGGTTGGAATAGGAAGAAATATGGACATAACGTTATTCTGAATCAGATTAACTTAAATAAATTAGACCATATCCTCCCATGATTAGATTTCAATAATCACTATGGGGCGAGGTTCTACTCTAGAAAGAGAGAAGGATACTATTTCTATCTATAACGACGGTAATAAATAAATTGAAATGCGGTGTGCCCGGTACGTATGCATATTTTAGTAATATTCTTCCAAGGGGAAGTATTAGGCATAGAGAAGGCCTACTGGAGGTTACAGAAAGTAACCATACACAGATGGCGGCATTGATGGCCTTGTCGGCGTCTAATATTACTTCCAGCCTAGGAATAAGGCTTTAAGCTCACTGGAAGATTAACCCCATTTCTCTATAATTTGGGTTCCTGATCAAAGGAATATTTTCGGATTTTTTGAACGAGTCCGATTTGGTATTAATATCATGATCGCTGAGAACGATCAAATAACACATATAAACTAGTATCTCAGAACAATTGGAAATCAATAATCAATAATATGCGCTGAAAATGAACTTGCATCTTACAAATAACTAGTTGCAAGCTGAAAGGAAAGAACGTCTCTTGTCTCTTCAACGACACAAATATGCACTACAAATAGTGCATTTTATATTTGGGATTAGAGAACTAATAAAAAATTTAATAATCGAAATTCGCTTTATGGTTTTTCAAAGTATTCCCCATTAAGATTTATATAATTTTGCATGAGTCGAGCCACTTTGCCACTCGGATTGAAACTTGCGTTCTGAAGGTATCAACCACCTCTTCAGGTGTGGAAAAACGTTGAAATCTGAGTTTATTTTTTATTTTTTGTACTGGAGGAAAAGGAAGCCATTCGATCCTAAGTCAGGACTATACGGTTGATGATTCATCAAAATGATGATTTCAGTGCTCAAAAATTCGATTGTTTCAGTCGATGTTTGAGAACTCGCATTATCGTGGTCAAGAGAGATTTGTCTTCGGTGGTTGATTTTCCCAATTTTTGGAAAGAACAGGCAAACAAATAGTTGTGTACCCTCAGAATGCTCTGTACTTTTCTAGCGGCGTTATTGCGATATGTTCAGTTTATCTAAAAAAGGGCAATCAGTTGCTTTGGGCACTATTTTTTTTGGATTTGAATAATTTTGAAAACCCCATACAGTCGTCTGCTGTTTTCTTGCGATCTCGTACGTATAGTATGTATATATTCACGATTCTCGTCTGTCACGTTGTTACAGACGCTTATCAAGGACCATTATCGTATTCTTTTAACATTCAAAAAACCAATCAAAATGAGCCTCTTTTTGAGGGATTGACAAATTATCTGATCCAACGAGTAAAAAGTTTTTCTCCAATGAAATGTTTATGTAATATTTAATGTATGTCCCACTAATGTCTGCAGGTATAGTTGTCTAAATATCACGATAGGTCACATGACGACCTTAAAATATTAGTTTGTGCACAGCGTCAATAGATTCCGAGCAATAACTGATTTTGAACGACCTTCACGACATTCGTCTTAGAGTGATCTTCGACCCCGAGTGAGTTCATCATACCATCGTTCATCGTGAGTTCATCATACCAGTTGGAGTTTCACAGCTAAAAATTTCATTGAGTTCATTGATACACTGGTGCTGAGTTAATCCGTGACGAGTGTGATAAAAAATAATCGCGCGAAAATGTTTACTATTTAATTTAATTTTTTTTACCGAGAAGACTATTTTAAGTTACTGTAAACAACACAAACAGCGGTCGTATGTTAAAACGTTCTGGCTTTGTGTAACATCAAAAATGCCTGACGTTAAGATAAAGTTGCCAGTTGTCAGATTACAGCACTAGTGTTGTCAAAAAAAGTATACCTTTATATTTTCCGCGCCGAATAATTTTAATTTTTATTTGTTGACTCTCTGGTCTTTGGACTCTCTTCGTTGCGTCGACCTTATTCAATGAGCAAACACAAAAGTTGGTTATTGAGTATAGCAATCATAATAGCTACTCCCTTTCTCTAATCTCTTAGTCTCTATTATTTAACAATAATCACATTAAAAATCATGGGGAGCATAAAGATTTAGGTCTTTCAGTCGTATATGTATGTATAGAGTGTACTTTGTGTCGAGTTGAAATAAAAATTCAAAGCTTGCTTATTGATTTGTCTGATCAGTATTACTTCTTTCACTGGCTGGTCGATGACTTTTTAACCACCATGTGTAAGAAAGATTGGCTACTAAATTTTTATTGATACTGGATATCTCAAATAGATCTGGGTGAACCCGACTGTCTTAATTGTTATAAAACAATTGCACTACTATAGACTTTAAGCTTCTCTTCTTTTAATCTAAAGAAGTGGGATCGGCTGTGCTAGTTTACTCGGTTAACACTTTTAGTTTTCATTTCATAAATACTCGATCTCAGTCTCACTAAAGGAACTATCGCAACAGAGTTAAGTACCGCAAATGGAAGTAGTCACAATAAAGCCCAATTGCCGTGCATACATCAGCATCTAACATGTGTGTGTGAGGGTATAATCACCTGAGTATTCGGTGCGCTCTTGGTAGTATGGGATTAGAGAAAGCAGAACAATGAATTATAGGGCTGTTATGCGCAAGCCGACATATGCCACAGCAGCACGTCAACAGTGAAAAGGTACAACACACCTGTGCTTTGACTTTTTCCTTCGCTTTGTTCGAGTTTACCCGTTACACATTTGTATAAGAACCTTGTAGGAAAATTTCGCAACAGAATTTGTTTCTAGTTTTGAAGTGAATGAAAGCCAAAGCATTTCTGACAAGTGATCGTTTTCGCTTAGGGCAAGTTTCTAAAATATTATAAGAATGATACTTACTATACATACAAACAGTTATAATCTATGTTGAGAACAAATCTTTAAAATAGCCAACTTATAGTGGTTTTCTCGTCTTTGATTATCCCTACTGGTCCATTACCCAAGTGTTTGACAAAGCCTGCTTGTGCATGTCTGGGCGCTGGCTTAGACTTATGTACTCCAATGTGACTTACCTTTTGACCGTGTGTGTATTTATGGCCATTGTTGTGACACGAAGCCGCACGTTCATGCGGTTGCAAATCATCCACATCCGCATCTGCTTCCGACTCGGTGTCTTCGTCCAGTTCGGAATTGGTCGCACTGTTGCCTATGCCGTTAGCGTGGCTGTCAGCACTTTCGTACCGTTCAGTGGATTTTTCCAACTTCAACATTTGCTCGGACAGCAGACGTGTATCATATTTGGCTTTTGACTGTTCGGTATCCAAGTCGTAGGAGAGTTGGTCGTGATCCTCGAAATACTCGAAGGGTGCTGCAATGGCTGATGAAAAGAAGAAAAAATGAATAAGTGGCACGTATGTGAACGGTGGGTGTGTGGGAAGAAATTTAACCGTATTTATGTTTGTGAGGTATATTCCTTTATGAGGGTTTTCAAAGCTAAGCAGACATGTTAGGAATTTCGGACGTGCTTATTTTACATTCTCATACAAAAAATTCTGCCACAGTTTTATTTTATTTATAATTCTGGGTTATTTTACTAATATAAGTAAATGATAACCAAAATTATTAAATAATAAGGAAATGAATTTGTCTGAAGAGAACACAAAGTCGAACAGAACGATGGAAAGCTACGGTACGCCTGCCAAAGTACTAGGGTACAGAACCTTTTACCGAAAATTTGGAATTCATATTCCTCCATCGTTTACTTTAATTTAACATTCCTGCACGCTACCGCTCAGCTGTAAGTTCGATTTTCAAAAGCGCCAAACATATACTCCTTCATAAGGGATTTTACGCAAATTTTTGGAAACGAGGGTGCAATATTAACAGGAAAAGTCTCGAATGTTCACATATTAACCACACAAATATTCGGTCTGGTCTGGCTGATTGAAAAGTTATAATCCTATTTCGAAAATAGGCGTAAGATTAAATACGTTCCGAGATCTATTTTTGCATAATTTTATTCCGATAATTTAGTTGAAGTTTGGTTTGAATACTATTAAATGAAGGAATCAATTAGATTTTAAAATTATGTTTGATGGAAACTAGGTGGCCGTTTTTGCACTTCTTCTTTATTGGCGTAGATACCGCTTACGCGGTTATAGCCGAGTTTAAAACAGTGCGCCAGTCGTTCTTTCTTTTCCCAGTTTGGCGTGAATTGGAGATTGTAATCGTATCCAGATCCTTTCCACCTAGTCTTTCTAATGGAGCGGTGGCCTTCCTTTTCCTCTGCTTCCCCCGGTGGTGAAGGGTGAAGCGATGTGAAGACGCTTGCGTAAGAGAGGCAAGTTTTCTGATCACCATTCACTTGGGAGTGGCCAGAAACGATCCTTCCACAAATGACGCAAGCAGCTCACGACTTCCAGTCTTACACTAAGTATCTATAGCCAAAACACATCCATCTGAAAGCGAGCTAAAGTGATAAAGTAATTAATGCTGGTTCGAGGATAAGACGCTAAGTTATACTCTTCTTCTTCTTAATTGGCGTAGACACCGCTTACGCGATTATAGCCGAGTTAACAACAGCGCGCCAATCGTTTCTTCTTTTCGCTACGTGGTGCCAATTGGATATTCCAAGCGAGGCCAGGTCCTTCTCCACTTGGTCCTTCCAACGGAGTGGAGGTCTTCCTCTTCCTCTGCTTCCCCCAGCGGGTACTGCGTCGAATACTTTCAGAGCTGGAGTGTTTTCGTCCATCCGGACAACATGACCTAGCCAGCGCAGCCGCTGTCTTTTAATTCGCTGAACTATGTCGATGTCGTTGTATATCTCGTACAGCTCATCGTTCCATCGAATGCGATATTCGCCGTGGCCAATGCGCAAAGGACCATAAATCTTTCGCAGAACCTTTCTCTCGAAAACTCGCACCGTCGACTCATCAGTTGTTGTCATCGTCCAGGCCTCTGCACCGTATAGCAGAACGGGAATAATGAGTGACTTGTAGAGTTCGGTTTTTGTTCGTCGAGAGAAGATTTTACTTCCCGATTGCCTACTCAGTCCGAAGTAGCACCTGTTGGCAAGAGTTATCCTGCGTTGGATTACCTGGCTGACATTGTTAGTGGTGTTTACGCTGGTTCCAGGATAGTCGAAATTATCCACCACTTCAAAGTTATGACTGTCAACAGTGACGTGAGTGCCAAGTCGCGAGTGACTGTTTGATCACAGGAGATATTTCGTCTTGCCCTTGTTAACTGATAGACCCATTTCCTTTGCTTCGTTGTCCAGTCTGGAGAAAGCAGAACTAACGGCGCGGGTGTTGAGGCCGATGATATCAATATCATCGGCATATGCCAGTAGCTGTACACTCTTATAGAAGATGGTACCTTCTCTATTAAGTTCTGCAGCTCGAACTATTTTCTCCAGCAGCAGGTTGAAGACGTCGCACGATAGGGAGTTGCCTTGTCTGGAACCTCGTACCTCGGAGAGGTCCTTCCCGATCCTGACGGAGCTTTTCGTGTTGCTCAACGTCAGTTTACACAGCCGTATTAGTTTTGCAGGGATACCAAATTCAGACATCGCGGCATAAAGGCAGCTCCTTTTCGTGCTGTCGAACGCAGCTTTGAAATCGACAAAGAGGTGGTGTGTGTCGATTCTCCTTTCACGGGTCTTTTCCAAGATTTGGCGCATGGTGAATATCTGGTCGGTTGTTGATTTTCTAGGCCTAAAACCACACTGATAAGGTCCAATCAATTTGTTGACGGTGGGCTTTAATCTTTCACATAATACGCTCGATAGAACCTTATACGCGATGTTAAGGAGGCTTATCCCACATAAATTGGGACAGATTGTAGAGTCTTCCTTTTTGTGGATTAGGCAGAACAAACTTAAGTTCCAACTGTCGGTAATCAGTTCTACGCCGCCACATTTAAATAGCTACTAGACTTTGCAAGATCAAAAAAAGCTGTTTAAAAATCTTAAACTTCAGTTTCAGTAGTCTAAATATATGAATATATTAAATGTAATCTAATCACTTAAACATTTTAGTGGGAACATGGTATTAGCTTCAACGATTTGAAAGATATGTACACTAAGTAATTTAAGAGGCCCCACCCATTCGCAACCCCTTAGCCTTCAAACATTCTTTGGACGATGAGGAAAGAGGGTGCCATAGACCAAATAAAACCAAATTCACTGAAATTGTATATGAAAACGAGGCTTCATCGCCCAGTAGCAATATATGATATCTTAGTAAACTGAAAGCAGTCTTTACGCTGACACTCCTTTTAACGAATAAGGGTGATACGCTCGAAAGGTCTTAAAGTTATGCAAAGAGTAGCGGTTTTCAGCGGAATCGATAATCGATGCGAAAATATTTTATTGGCAGAAACATTTCCAGTCAATTTTATAAAGAGCTTTTCCGTGAGACGCATCTTTAGCTTTAGACTATGTCAAAACTGGCTGATGCAACAGGATCCTCGCTTATTAACGATAAAACTTACTATCCAAAACGACTTTCAGTTTGCAGAATTATCCCAATTGACACACTACACCTAACAGATCTCACACCAAAGACGACAGAAGATAGTAGCCTATTTCATCAGCATCAGCAACAGCAGCATCATTGCTTATTTAAAAAAAAATATCAATAAAACATAGGGTGTTACATTTCGGCACTGAATTCCATGAATTGTAAAAAATGTCGTGTTGAATTTCCGAGTAAATTAACAATAATGTAACTTCTTCATTTTATTATATTGATCACCGTTGTTCGTATTATCTGTGGTAATTAATATGTTGCCTTCGCCCAATTTAATTTAAGAACTTTCAGCCAAAACTTCGAAGAATCTATGGAAAAACTCTCCAGATATTATGTCATTGGAGAATGATATCTACTGGTCAAATATCCCTTTACCATTTCGTATCTGCTTCAATGGAATTTTTTTGGGCAACGAAAAGTATGACAACATAAAATAGAAGGTATACCACTAGCATAACATAGATGCCAGTTCTTGGAAGACTTTGCTTGTTGTAGTTTTACGATAGGAGAGCCTGTTCTGCTGGTATGACTTTGTTGGTACGAACTTACGACGAATATATGAAATTGGAACTGGCATATAGTGCCGAGTTGATTGAACCCAAATCTAAGTTTAAGAAATTTTTCATAACACCGGGGTAGAACCATCGTCAATGAAAAATATCAATCGCCCTAAAACTGTATTAGAAACGATTTTTAAGGCAAAAATAATTCAAAACGTATAATTTTTTTACATGTTATTGTAAAAAGCTGAATAAAAATATAAATTAATGTATTATTTTGATTGTCTTAATTTGGTTGCCAGGGCGTATGAGTAACGTATTTAATTATGACTAAAGCAAGCAATAAAAATTGAATGCTTATAAGTGTATAAGTGTGTTCTCTCTGCATTATTTTCCAAGAATTAGTTGCTTAGCATACTCCCTCGGGCCTTGCATAGAACATGCCACCGGCAACGACAACGACAACAACAATCACTGCAATTGAATTACGTGCGTCGTATGGCCTCTGATAAAGAAATAAAATAAAGGAACTTCTTAAATAAATATATTTAAACCGCTTTGCCAACACAATAAAATAATGAGCGTAAAATAAAAAGGCGCAATAAAAAGTGTGTCTGATTTCCATTCCAAACGCGCGTCGTCAGCCAACCGCATCAATACGCCATTTGAAGCGACATCCCTGAGTATATGTGTATGCACGTGTGTGTGCGCATTCAAAGGACATAAAACGCAAGAAAGTCACGTCGCAAAGCGCCCAAAAAAGTATTTGCGCAAACATTTTTTTTCCACCCCCTCCGCATCGCCTGCAGTGCTTGTAGTATTTCATTTTGTTTTATTTCTTTACAATTTACTGGCATTCAGCTGGAGCGAAGCTCTATCGAATACTTTCTATCTATTTTAATGCTTTGCCAACTTTCGTCGATTTTTTGTGCGCTCGAACTTTTTGAATGGGTTAACTGCTTCGCTGGTTGGCAATCTTTCAGCACGTGGGCATAGCGGCGCGGCATTTTGCATGCTTTTTTGACTTTTTATTTGGCGCTGAATCTTTCGCCAAATATTATTACCCTTTTCATGGTTGCTTTTATGTTTTATTGCGTTTGTTGTATTCTTTTTGTGGGTAACAAATGTCGCCGAAACAGGCAAAAAGCACACAAGATGACAGTTCGGGATTGTCATCATCGTTGGCTGCTGGAAAATGCGCGGCATGCAAAACGCAAGGCACAGAGGTTGAAACAATAGAAAAGGCCGGGCATTGGCAATACTGGTAATGGCGATGACTTAGCAATAAATCATTCTAATGGTCATGGCGGACGCTGACAGCTTTTGCGGAGGATGTTTATTTTATTGTATTAATGTCAGTTTGAAGTTGTTCGGCATTTTCTGTATGCAAAAGTTCAGTTAAAGTCGAAGTACTTGCATAGTTGCTTATGCAAATCGATACTGTTTAAATATGACTGAAATTTATATTCCTGTTTTTTGAAGAGAAGGCCATGTTTTCTGAGGCTAACTAATTCAAATATATTCTTAATATTTTTCTGAAGCTCTCCGGTTAAATATTAGTGAATTTTACAGTCTGTTTAAAGAAGTATTTTTAAAACTAAAAATAAGAAGCTTAACCTGGATTTTTGATAAGAATATTATTAAGAGGTATATTACAATTGGTTTACCATATTGATTGTATGAATCGTGCTTCACATAACGGGTGTTTTTTAGACTTGTGAGCTTCTCTGAAACAATACTTTTTTAGAAGTGGGTATTTTTGACAGTTGTTACTTGATTTATACTCTGTTTGGTTTGAAATCCATAATGAACTAACTTATTCGAGCACGTTGGATCATATTGGATAATATGCATCCTCGGAGACACAGTACAGTGCGCTTCGAAAACGCTATTACTGCTATAGAGCAGAGTATCAAAAAAGACTCGAATGAGTTCATCCGCTTTCGTGCATAAATATTGCCGAACGACTGTTAAGTGCATCGCCTGTTCTGTGAATGGGCCCAAAACGAGATGGCCACTCAAAATTTTGTTCAACGATTGAACTTACTTTTTGTTAAATGGGTATGTTCACAAACAAAATCCTCCGATTTGAAGTGTTTGTAATCCAAAAGCCATTGTTGAGACGCCGTTACATCTCCAATAACTCACTGTTTGATGTGATTTAGCAGAGGATATCAATGGTCCATATTTCTTTAAAAATGAAGTAGATCATAATGTTACAGTTAATGGGGAACTCTACAGAGTCATGACTAATGACTTTTTCATGCCGGAATTGGAGGCAATTGTTGTGCATGACTTCTGGTTACAAGACGCCGACTACTTTTTGTGGTGTTATGTGAAGTCGCTTGTCTACGCAATTAAGCCCAAGACGATTGGCGCTTTGGAAGAGAATATTGGCAAACCCTTATCTTTATAATAAAACTAAATTCTTGGACTAAAAGAAACACCATTTAGAAGGATTCACTGCTGGACTAAATACCTATTGCTATAGACATTGCGAATGCCTACTGGTGAACTTTATTTTAGTTATGTCAATACGAGTATGCTACAAATATACACATGATCTGTTATATACAAAGATGTAATAGACATTTTCACAGACATTGACCTTATGAAGAGATTGTTAAAATGGTGTTTCGGAAATGCCTCTCCCAACACACGATTAGAGACGTCACTTACCAAGAACTTGTTTGTTCTTGGGCTGTTAGTTTGTGAACAGGAAAGGTTTCAAACGAACTGACTCAACATACTCATAAAAAGTGACGACCTGAGAATGTGAAATTCAAATGTAATTAGAGGCCACAGCTCTACAGTTCCAAGGGCACGGACTACTGGCGATTAATTCAATCATGCAGTCAATTGGCGATTTTATTTAATTTATTTTTAGTTTAGTAGTTAAAGTTCATTAAAACGCTATAATTTATAAAAAAGTTGTAATCCGTTTTGTTTTGGTAGCCGTGTGTTCTTATTTAGCCTGAACAAAATAAAACTCAGTATGTATTTTTAGTGTAAAAAGAGTCTGCTTGAAACTATAAACCGTGATGCCTTGCTATAAAATAGAAGACTACTTGGGAAGGGCAATAAGTGTAGATCATAAATATTATAGACATGTTTTATATTAAAGCGCTGCTTTATAACTATTATGCCAAGAAGTCTATAATCAGCAGACTATTTTGAGATCAAATGAAGTGACCTTTCTGGATGACGAATATTGCGAACTAAGGTATTTCTAAAAATTTATTAACCAGTGTAAAAGCTAGTAGAACATAAATTTGCAATACATTGGCAGCACCAACTCACTTTTATAATTTTCCAGACATTACTTTTCATTATTCAAAACTCTTCTTAAAGTCAACTATATGCAGACACCTCTATACAGCATAGTAATGAAAATATGTAATACCTCGTTCACATTCCTTCAAACTGTGGAGGCACATAAATCAAAAAGCTGCTGTGCATACAAACAAAGGCGAAAAAAATATGAAAAATGCGACAGATAAACAATAAAGTATATGCATATGCGACCAAGTGTGGCTATGTTATGTGGTCATGGCCTTCTATTTAACAGTACAATCACCCAACCCGCAGTGTAACGTCAAACTTATCTCAAAAATGACTGGTTAAGAACTAGTCTAACAAACTAAAATTAATTGAGATAGGAAAGCATCAGACTGGAAACAAATTTCAGATGAGTTGGTTCAGAAATAATAATTAATCTAATAGATAATCTGAACTGAACTCAGTTTAAAATTGTTTCTAAAAGAGGATTCGCTTAAAATCGGACCAGTTTGAACAGCATCGGACTTAGAACAAGTTGTGGAAAAGAAGCAAACTTTATTTATAGCAGTTAATCAGTAGTTTTCACATCGAATTCAGAGAACCTTAACTAAACATAACTTATAATTGATGATGTAATTAATCATTAAACTAGTCCCTTATATACCTTTTTTGAACCAATATGAAATCGGTATACTTGTGACCCAGGGCCTCGTTTGTTTCCAAGGTAGTCTCAGTTGACTAGTTCGAACTGCGTTTTGAACTAGTTGTAAAGTATATTATCTTTCAATTAGTTGTCAAGTAGTTCCTAACTAGTACATGTGACTACCGGTTATCCGTGTGCGTCTGTGTGTTGAAGTCATGTGTTTTATTGCTTTTTTATACAGTTGCCATGTTATTCGCCTTGCATATGAATTGTTATTGTTATTATATTGAGCATTTGTCATTGAAATAAATCGTGAATTGTACGAGTATTTGCATATAAATAATTCCGTTTGATATTTCTCGTATTGAGCTGTAAAATTCAACAATAGCCAAAGCACGCTGAAATTGTTATGTAAGTTTTTCGTGATTTTTACTTCTCTTTTTTAGCGAACTCATGGCAAAGGAAACCCATTTTCTTCTGTTTGCTTGCTTTGCTGCAAAGTAGCGCTTGTAAATAAGAAATAAAAGCAAGGAGCTTTGCATGTTTTGCATGCGGGACTCAAGTGCCCGGTACAAGCTGAAGTGATTTATATATTCATAAGTACATATTTACTTACAACCCTGTATGTGTGATGCTTCAAATGCTACAGTCTCCATGTTACACGCTTGCTTAGTGTTACAGATCCATCCATTTGTGTGTATGTATGCAGATGCTCTTAAGTGGCATATGTTTTTGAGTTTTGCGCTTTTTGCAAAATATTTTCTCAAAGCCATGCTTATTTGTGCTTTGCAAGGCGATTGAACGAAGAATTGTATGAACTTTATTTCTGGAATATATTTTTCTTATTTAAACAAGATATTGACGATGTTTCTTCTTTAAGAGCAATTCCTTTTGAGGTATTCCTTTACAGTACAGTCCAATATGCTTATTTATGTTGTTTCTATTATATATTTTGGCATTCTATGAAGAAGCTGAAGTGGCTTACTACCACAAAGTAGTTGTCTTATAAAACTTTACGTACGATATATGTATATATCTTCTCGGACTGGGGGAGAGGAAGAATAAAATCTTTAAGCAATTACGACAAACGTCCAGCAGTTTTATTGCCTATTAAGCCTCATGTCATCAGATACTGAATGGTTATGTGAGAATGAGTACAATCCTATTTTGATCCAGACTTGGAAGTTTACCTATTTTTCCTTTTCCCACCTAACTTTTTAATCATCTCACTGCAAGCAAATGGGTTTTTTTATGTTATATATACCATTGAGGTTAACGATTGATGATATCAGAAAAAATTCAAATTACGTACTTAATTTTCCGACGATTTATTCATTGAAATCGACTATTCAAATAGATAACGGTTAAGTTAAGGGATTATTTGTAGACTTTTCAAAAAATCTATTTATTTTATTTTATTTTCTAAAGGCGCATATATTCAAAAATACACAAAGAAATGTTTTATATCGTTTCCGTGAATATTCTGGAAATATGAAAAGGCGTTTCAGAGTGCTTGAAAGCGCATCTCAAACTTTAAACGCGTTTTTCTCAAAATAGTGTTTTCAAAGTGGGTGATCAACATTACTCGAAAACGGCTTAACCGATTAGTCTCAAATTTTAACACGAGCTTCTTAAATATAATTTTTGGAAATAACGAAGATCTTTTCTCACCCAATAAAATTTTTTATAAACGATTTAAGGCCGAAATTTTTGTTAAAAATGGTTTTTTTTAGAATCCGCCATTTTGTTAAAAAAATTTATTTTGCTTACTCCTTCGATAAATTACTAGAACTAACTTTACTTTAACGAGATGTGTTTGGTTTTTAATTTCAGAGGATCCAATCCAGAGAAATAGTGGTCACCGCAAAACGTGTTATTTGAGAGGAGCTCCCGCAGAGCAGCTATAGTTCCCTTCCAAGTACATATTTTTGCTAATAATAAGTCTTAAAATACAGTTAAAAAATACCATAGTATGTATACCAATTTTTGGATGAATAAATTTAAAAGTTTTCTCAGAAAAAGTCTGCCTTCTAACTATATATAACCCCTTAAAAATAGTCATCTTCGCGGTTTTCAAACCAATTCAGCCGTAAAAACTATTTGAGAACGAATTTCAAACCCTTAGAAAACAGAAAATTATATTAAGGGAAGTAAATACATTGGGCAGATCAATGTCAAGACCAAGGTTTTAATAAACAAAACATCAATTTCTACGCAAAGAACCTCTGAAGACGCAAAAAATATTAGTTCTGGAATTTCACATGATCACGATCTAGATGCTGTAATTTTTTAGTGGGGCGTTTTTCTTAGTGTTTTCGTATTCTAGAAGTCGTGGTAAAGAATTTAAGCAAGACTCTTTTCGATGAAAAGTGTTATATCTTACAGCAAGATTCTGCAATAAGACAAACATCACTCAGCAGTGACTAAAAGCAATATTCGGCTTTTCATAGCTGCAGATGATTGGCCGCGTGAAAGTCCAGATTTAAATGCATAGGACTACAGTGGCCAGAGTTTTAGAACATGGCCTGTCGCATAAACCCGAAGCAGTTTGGATAATCAAAAAGAATTTTTGATTTCAGGAGCGTCGTTAATACTAATAGAAACTGTGCGTGCTTCTATTGATCAATGACCGAATCATTTGAGGGCTTGCTTGAAATGAATACAAATAAAAATTTGTGTATTGCTCATCTAATATTTTAAAATGAAAAGTATAATATTTTAATCTTTATAATGGCCTGAACTTTTAACAGAACTTATGTCAAGACTAAGTACATTTTAATTATCCGAAGATGATCCAATATAAACTCGGCCGCCTCACTTTACCAATTAAAATTCACTCTACTTTATTTGAAAAGGGTTACCTCTCCATAAGAACACATCGGCTCATACCTTAGCTGTTGCTACCAAAAAAAAAGTTATGAAATCGAGGGAACGAGATCTCGAGATTACAAACTGCTGTCCCAACCATCACCCCGAGTTTAGCTGCTTATGATGTCTTTTTTGGCAACCGCGAAAGCGCCACTTTTCGGAAGGAAATTTGAGGTGGAAAAGTACTTAGTCAGAGACCATACTTTTCAAACAACTTAATGGGTTACATGGGTTTACGGGTTTCAAAAAATCCTAATTTTTATAGTCTTATTAAATTTTACAACACCTCTAACAAAATGTCCTAAATTTTCAAGTTGAGTCCGAGTAATAGTTTCGGAGATATCGCCTTGGGAACTTGTGCGCTCGAGGCTAGATAGGCTAAGTGCGCCGTCTTTAAACGCGTTTTTCTCGAAACAGTTGTTTTGGAGTCAATTGGAAAAGAAAATTCGAGAACTACTCAATCGATCTTCGTGAAATTTCCACAGGCCTTTGCGATATAATTCTTGGACTTGTACGAACTTTTTTTCGACTTCAACTATATAAAAAAAAATTAATGTTGCGAAATTTTTACTAAAATTTTAATTTTTTTGTAAGAATGTCTGCTAAAAATCCAATTTTCAGTTTTTTCCTTCGTCCCAGATCTAAGTTAAGGTTTTAACTTAAGCACGTATTTTCTACTGTAGACAATACTTTGAAGAGTTATCTAGTCAACGCGGCGCATATTTTTTCCGAGGGGTCATGGGAAAGGGCGTCGCAATGGTCGATTTTAAAATATTTTTTCCAAAAATTTCAAAATTTCTTTGTTAATGTATGTGTGTAACAATAAAAAAGTATAATAAAATACTTAATTTTATATGAAAAAAATCTTTTTGGAGAAATGCTGTTTTTTACCCAAAGTAACCCATGTGACCCCTTAATAATGTTGGAAAATCACTGGGTCAAATATATCGAGATATGTACACTGAGAAATAAATTGTATTTTTTTTTTAATTTTTATTTTGTTGACTTAATGATTATTGGGCCATCTTCGTATTTCGGTGGGGTAGCCATTATTAACCTCAATGAAACAGAAAGTGATCTGTGGCTGAATAATTGCAAAATACCGATGAATTTTCACCCAGAGATGTCAATTGTTTTGATTGTGCTCTGAGCTCTCTTTACTAAGTTGTAGTTCTACAGTTACGAGAAAATGTTTTCGTGCTTTATGATTTAGATAATTTAGCAGTGAACTACTACTAGTCTAACGATAGAAATGGATACTAATACTAATTTCAAAGCCTAAAAGAATGTGTTGTTTGAACTGGTCAGAATTATAGACTAGTCAATAAAGATTTTGTTGGAGAAACTGAATGTTTTTATTCGTAGTGTGTTACCGTCAAGGCAAATTGAGCCACATATCTATCGACTTCGAGTTCTGTCGACAGTTCGTTTGAAAATATATGGTCCAGTTATGGTCTGGTTATTGGTTTAGGGTTTAAGTCGTTAATTTGGAATGGATTTAACATTTCCAAGTATTGTAATTTTTTTTGCCAAATATTCACACATCTTTCTTCAGCTAATCCAGCGACCATTTCTTAAACAACGTGGACGGTTTTACTGAAATTGTAGTGAACAGAGGCTTCCAAGACATTTATAACCATTTTTAACTGTTAGTAAAACTGAAAGTATTAAACATTTGCAAACTAACATAACAGAATGCACAACCAAGTTTATTTTAAAGTAAGCATGTAATTTGAAATTTAACTAAGGAAAAATGATTTATTATATTTCAGAAATCATAGTTTCGCTCTCCTTTTAACAGCAACAGCGTTTATGTGCTATTACTTCGTGGTAGTCTAAAAGCCACTGTCATCGGCGAAACACTTCGAACTTGAACAGCGAATTTTGAAAAATGATCTTTTCGCATTTTTGCAACTCTGTACGAATAAATTCATTGTAATAGTTTAACATTACCGTTAAAGCAATTTATCATTGTTATAATTTGTTGAACACAAATAAATTTTTATTCAACCGCACAAATGAAAACTTTGCCGCTGGGAATCACTTTAATGAAACACCAACAAACCAGCGGCGGGAAGGCGGTAAGTCAAGGACTGTGCTAGGGCGAAAAATGAAAAGGGTATCATCATAAATCACGAATCACATTTGGCTCATCAAAAAGCATAAATTTTTATTGTCCTTTTTGATGGTGCCGCCGTACAGCTTAGCCTTCTAGGATAATTTATCATATTTAAAGAAATATTTATTTGAACCTTGAGCAGTTGCAGAGTGCGTTAGCTGAGCAAAAATTGTTATGGTTAATGCATACACGATTTATGTGGTTAAAATGGATTAAAGTAAATATACACTGTTGCATACCGATAATCTACATTCTGAGAATAAACTTTTCTATTCTAAGCAACCAACTAACTACAGTAAGGTTATTTCTCACCTTGCTTTTAGTTATTTTCTTTCTCTTCTGTATATTTATGAAGATGCTCACATTGGCTTCGTTCTCACAAAGAGTCCCCTGTCGTCCAAACCGGGTTTTGTAGACGAGTAAAGACGAAGAGTGCAACGCTTTGAAGTTTTGTTCGGAGCGGTATACATGAAGTGCACAAGAATTTGAGAATGTGATATGAAAGAAAATGTAGAAAAGTTCGTGTGTCACCAAACGAAGTTCCATTAACTCAAAATTTGTCAATTACATTCTCTAATCGAATATCTCTCTCACTCTATAACATGGCAGCTACAACAAAAAAATTATCCTCTTTATTCGTAAGCATTGCAAATGTTAATCATTAATAAAGTTAGTTTCGCAAAGCAGATATTTTGTATTACCTCATATTTTTCGGAAGGTTGTGTTAGCACTTATATAATTTATACTTCTAGTGGCTTAACTGAGCCGAGCGTAGTCCCGTTGAATGCAGGAATCTACAACCTTCGCTAAAATTTCATTTACTACAAGTTTTATTTATTCCAAAAATCAATCAATTGGGTCGCTAAATTGTTTGAAAGTCAACTTCCGCCTTTCTCTAGACTTTTGCCACATATTTAAAGAAATTGATGTGTTTGTGCCGAACTAATTCATCAGTTATACAAGAAACAGAACTTTTTAAATATAAATGTTTCTGGTGACGCCACCTATCGGTGGGTATATGAAATAAAAAGTTTGATCTCTTATTGACATTCCGTAAAAATTTTAAGACAATTGGATAACTACAATCGATGTTATCGATCAAAAAGTGACAGCAGCTTTTGGTCATCGGTCGTAAAATGCAAAGAGCAAATACTAAATTTTGTTTTAAACTTGGGAAAACGTTTACTGAAACATTTCAAATGATGAAAAAAGTTTATGGTGATCAGTGCCTATCCCGTAGTAATGTGCATGAGTGGTTTAAGCGATTCCAAGAAGGTTGTGAGGACCTCTGTGACGATCAGAAGTCGGCCGTCTTCAGAAGTCAAAAATAAAGACAATGCTGATTTGTTTTTACGATTCCGAAGGTATTGTTCACCGAGAGTTCGTCCCACCTGGCCAAACGATTAATGCTGTGTTTTACCTTGGTGTTATGAAGCGTCTTCTGTCACGCACTCGTCGTGCTCGACCACAATACCGTGAGGCAGGGTCCTGGCGCCTGTTGCACGATAATGCGCCGTGTCATCGGTCGACGCTTGTCACTGATTTTTTGACAAAAAACTCCATATTAACCATTAATCACTCACCCTACTCACCTGACCTGGCACCCTGTGATTTTTACCTATTTGGAAAACTTCATTTGCCCATGAAAGGACACTGGTTTCAGGACATTTCAGCTATCCAAAAGGCGACGACCGATATTCTCAAGAGCATTCCGAAAAATGACCTTAAACACTCATTTAAAATGCTAATTGACCGGGCTAAACGCTGTATCGAAGCACAAGAAAACTACTTTGAATAAAAAAATATGACTTTTGAAAGCACGCTGCCAGACTTCCAATTTAGAATTTAGTGCCACATTTTCGAAAAACGTGATCAGTACTTAGCGCTTGTCCAGCAAAGCAACACGATGCTCTTCACTATACTAAATGCCTGAAAACTGGTTTCATGAAATTATCTACCACCGAAGCTTTTTCCGTCCATATACCTAGTATTCCAATATATGTACTTGTATATGTATATATTGATTTGTATAATTGCAGAATTTAGATATTTAAAAAACATGTTGGAAAGAGCTAAGCTCGTGTGCAATCGAACATTTTATACACTTGCAACATGAATCAAAGCCAGAGAAATACTTTAAGGTGTAAAACGTAGACTAGTGGATCGGAATCTAAGCAATTTTATATATACGTATACTCTATTCAGCATAAGATTTGTTAGATGCACCTCACTTACAATCATCAATCATATGGAGTAAATTCCGGCGGATGTTTGAAAATCCTGATATTAGTTATAAGGCGCTAAGTCAAGTTTTTGCCCAATTGTAACTATCAAAGATGTACTGTTATGTGTAAAACATATTCTGTAACTTTCATTGAGATAACTCAAATATTGGCCGATATATCTAGCATAAAGTCACCTGGAAGTTCGAAAATCTTTATATTAGGTATATGGGGGCTCAGGGAAGTATTGACCTGATTCAGCCCATTTTCGATACACAAAATTACTATTGTCAGGAAAGGATTCTCTCTCAATTTGAAATGCATAACTCACACATTGACCGATATTTTCGGTCAAAAGTCAACTGTAGGAACTGGGGTCCACGTATTCGGTAAGTAGAGTCTTGTACCGTTTTAGCTGGATTTGGGCAATTTTGGGTAAAAAGAATGCATACTTTAAAGAACTTTTATTCCGTTGTTATAATTATGAAATCCTTGTAGTCCGGTTCCGCCCATTTTCACAATGTGACATCGGAATATAAGAATACTACGAATTAAATTCAAAAGATAATAATACGAAACGAATTGTCGGGTCTCGAGATGCGTGATATCATGAAAATGTAAGCGATGCCAAACCTATCGCCAAATTTTCATATCGGCTCCCTTAAATCCCTCTCATACCATCTCGGAGGTAAAATTTAATCTCTCTGGCATTACCGTTAGATGGGGAGTGAGCGGAATTGTCTTGCAATTTTACTTATTTTCACACACTCTGTAGGATATAATATTTGCACTCAGTACCTGTAAGTTTGGTTGTAGCAGCTGTAGGAGGTGTGTGCATTAAACTCACACTTTTTTAAATTTTTGTCCACAGGTACCCCTTGCTACTGAGATCCACTGTGCCAAGTTGGTTTGTATACTGCTTAGTTATGGCACTTTATAGGTTTTCGGTTAATGGCGATTTATGGGCGTGGCAGTGATCCGATTACGCCCATCTACGAACTCGAAATTTTTTTTGTACTAAGAAACCTGCATATCAAGTTTCATCAAGATATCTAAATTTTTACACAAGTTATTGCTTGCATGGATGGACGGACGGACTGACAGATGGTAACCCGAATTTCAACTCGTCTTTTTCATCCTGATCATTTATTTATATGTCTCTGAAACTATCATACTCTCTAGCAACTGGTTGCAAGAGTATAAAAATCTCTTGAAGAATTCGCGGCCGTGAAAATTTATACTACTTTAAGAACATACGTTTTTTACTAGAATTGCAGAATTATGATCGCGTTTTATAATTTGTGTTAGGCATATGGAAATTCCCATAGCCCTTGGAGGCCTCTTGGGGAAGGAAACTACGAAGATTGTACCAGTAGCCACCATTTGTCGACCTTAATTTTTTGGACATTCGAATTTCCTTTCTATTTTCCTTACCTTTAGAATAAATTGAAGACCTTAGACTGGTCTAACAAAATAACTTTTTGTTGATTGCAAGAATCGAGTGAAATGATTGAAACAACTATAAAATAAAATGTGAGAATTATGCAAAAATTAAACTTAATTATGTATGTACATATTAGGGTCTCCGATTCATTCCAAGTGCAGTTTTTTTTTATAAAGTGGGCACTAGAAGTTCCAATTTTGACCCTAAAAAAGCGATTTATTTTTAATTTAAACTGCTTTGATTTTGGTTTGATTTTAAGTTTCCTATATACTATATATATTTATGTATGGAATGTTTAGATCTTTTGCGTATATAGTATATCAAGTCTCCGGAAAGAAAATAAATTAACAAATTTGAAGAGACAGACATTCTAAAAAAAAATTTCGGTTTTTATATATAACCCTATATCATTATTTACTAAAGTTATACGTAGCAGTTAAAATTATGCATCAAATATACTGTACTCTAGTAGTACACCGTGTCGTATGAGCAACATATAATGTAGAAAATCAACTCTGACCTGAGCAGGTCCTTTGATGTATATTTTAAATTGAGTATAACTTTTAAATTAATGTTTTTGTCAAAAAAAAAATCATTAAAACCTTTTTTGTAGGGCGGAAAGTTTTGTATTAGAATATTTCTTTATCAAAGTTGTAAATTTATTTGCTTAATGTGAAATATAAAAAAATCCCATGCTACATAAATGGGAAATCAATTATGATTTATACTCGGTTGAAATTGAAAATGAAGAACTTATTCACATTGAATCTTTAGTTTTAAACTAAAATCAAAATTTCAGGATGCTTTTGCTTCAAATTAACTGGGAAAATAACGAGTACCCTAATACATAGTATTGTACATAATTCTCGATATTTGAAATATGAAAAAGTTTACCAAACTTTTAAATTTTAGTGCTTCAAATACATGTGAGCTTTCATCAGAACTTGCAACTGCACATATCTTTTCATTTACTTATATGCATACACTTGTATGTATGTACATATATCTCGGGAATATGGCTATGTCTTCATGTATGTAAAAAGCCTCTACTTACCGGCTGTGGCGGCGGGCAATTGTATGCGCTCCAGCAGACAGAACGCGCAGCAGATCCAAATGCAAATAATCCGCAGAAACTTCAACATGTTGCTAATGCTCGAGGTTCACTTAACGTCACAGGAAGACAAGACGGCAAATTCCAGACAAAAACTTGTGTTTTTCCCGCTACTCGCTCGCTATATTTCCTGGTTATTATTATAGCTTTTGCTGGCTCTGCTCTGTGTGGCGGCTTTGGTTGCTGTCTCAGCGGCGCTTGCCGTGGCTGCTTCTATTATGGTTGCTGTTATTGCTATTGTTGTTGTTGTAACACATGTATTCGGGTCTTAAACTGACAGCTCTTTTGTTGATTGTGCATGCGTGTGAATGTGCGTCGCCGGTGCTTTTCGTGGCATTGCCCGTTTTGTAACTGTAGTTATTTCTTTATTGTTATTGTTGCTTGGGTTTTTGTTGCCACTTCGTTAAGATGGCGAAGTAGGTGGCGAGTGACGCTTTCACATGTGTGTGTTTAGAATGAATTTTCACACTTTTTCACACCAGCGCTCTCAATGGCTCTTCCACTTTACACTTTACGCTTTTCATTTAACTTTTTTTCCGAAAAGAGATTTCTTTTTTTGTTTATTGTTTATGTTTTTACACCAGCATCACTTCAGACATTATTTATTTTTCTATTCTTGCTGCTCGCATTCGCTCGTTGGCTGCCGCTTTTTGTTATCACTTCTCCTGAAAGAGTAAACTTTTTTGCTTATTTTATTGTATGCCTGCTCTTTGTGTTTACAGTTATTTTTGTTGCCACTTGTACTGTGCTGCACCTAAAAATATACACACGTATGAGTTTGTGAAAATTACGAAATCGCACGTTCCTTCCCTTGTTTGGTTACTCAAAAGTTTTTGCACAAACAAACATGTGTGTGTGTTGTTGGTGCCTTTTTGAAGTTCACTGACATTTCTTTGTGCGGAACTCCCACTTTTTTATAATTTCGTGAAATTTCACTGCCATTACATAACATCAAATGCAGGATTATTCAAGCGAGTAGTGAATACGTAACATAAAATAAAGGAGAAAGAATTTGTTTGCGTTGGGTACAGCTCGAAATGCTCCTCCTTCGAAAGACCGCTACAAAGCACGTCCTTGACAGCTACGGTATTGAAAGAGGAAATTTGAATATACCTTAACTCGAATAGTATCCAATTTTATCTTAGACTAGGATGGACCAGAATATTACAAAGAACAACGTCCTTGACAACAATACGGTATTCTCAAAAAAGAAGAAATAAACTTTTGATATATATTAACTCGAATAGCATACCAAGTTTATCATCGCGCTTAGACTAGGATGGACCAAGTTTTCTTTTATCATTCCCTCCATTTAGTTAAATATGTATTTGTTGTAACTGATGTTTGTTCTTGAGATAACCAGACTGAAAAAATACTTCCACCAAAATATCAAAATAAGTATCTTCCATTTTTAAATACAGTTTACTTTCGTGATCACCATAATCCACAAACAAAAGTTATTGAAAAAATTTGTATGGATTTTGACTTCGATTGCCAATACAAGAGTTCCAGTTATGGAGAGCTTCGGGTTCTGAAAGTTCAACAGTATATCTGTTTACTTTGAAAGCTGGCTCAACAGATATCCTCTCGAAAACTCTATACTCTAAAATTGTTCTACAAATGCGACTTTTACAATGTTAGCATACCATCTGTTTCTTACCCCAAACAATCAGAAAAAAGGTTCTCAATCGATCCATAAGGGATGTTCAAAATAGGCCTGAATCACTTGATTCGCAAATCTTAAAGCAGTGTTTCTTTAACTTTTTCGGTGTTATGGTCGTTAACGGGTACCGATGAACGACTCGCATCGAATTGTCATAATTATCTTTGATCTCAAGACCTTTACTTGTTCGTGAAAAAAAGATTTTTTTCATGACAAGAATCATGAAACAATTTTTTTTTTAAAAAAACCGCAAACTTCCAATAAAATTTAACATATCTGAATCAAGCTTGAGTGATATATAAAAGATGTTTTGCACCAGATTTGACTCAGATCGTCCAAGTTACGCACACATATATAAAACAGTACGTACATTATAAATTAACAAGTGAAAATCCATATACTCTTGGAATGAAGAAATCATCACGCTGAGGAAGCTTGCCAATTAGCTAGAAATCGCCTACTATCAGGCGCAACCAGATTGCTGTGAACGAAGGTCGCCTCAGAGAAATTATCAAAAGTTCTTGAAAACAGCCACTGGTCGTAGCAAAATATCCTGCATTGAAACATTTTTTGAAGAAGTAAACAAAGATCCATACTAACTTTATACAAAATATGTATGTCGAAGTTCAAAAATTATTCTCCGCAGCTAAAAAACTCATCGTTTATGAGGAAAGTCGTCGACTACTTCTACTTCCAGATAATGATAGATGACCTCTGGCTCATAAATGGCCTGCGTCAATGGTTTGCTACAATGAGTTTAGAGTTGGCTGAGCAGAAAACGGAAGTCTTGCTCATATGTACAAGGAAGGTGGAAAAAAGGGTATCACTCACTATAGGGGAAGGCGACATTACTTAACAGCTGGAGCTGAAGTATCTTCGAGTAATATTGATCTCCAAAATAAAATTTAAGGAACACATGGCGTATACTTCGGGCAAAACAAACCAAATTTATTATGGTCAATCTAGAATGATAGCTAGTAGGGGCTACGTGCGTCATAGCTGGCGAGCTTTGATTCCAAAAGCAATGAGTTCCGTAACATTGTATGCAGCACCAATATGAATACAGGCAATATACAAAAAACCATGTGCTAAACAAAAGCTCATTGGTTTACGATTATCATATGCCTTCCGAAGGATATTAAGCGTCGCTGTTGAAGTCCTTGTTAGTATGCCGCCCATTGACATCCAGGGAAACGAAACTCGCGTGATTGGACCAGCTATCTGAGCCGTCTGTAGGCATAAAAAAGAAGAGAACCCAAAGAATCACATTGTGGCAGCAACGGTGAGAAACCTCAACTCACAGGCTAATTCCAGACATACATTTGTGGGTAAATAGACAACATGTGGATCTAGACTTCCACTTAACCCAAATACTGGAAGGACATGGTTGCTTTAGAAGATATCTGTTCCGATGTCATTACGGCCTTAGTCCCTGCTGTCCGACATGTACATTGATGACTTTGAGCACATATTTTTTCAATGCCCTCGTTTTTCAAATGTAAAGGAAAAGTTAAAACTTCACTTGGCGGTAGTTTTTCGGTGGAAAATTTGACAGCACTCATGTGTCAGTCCTCCGTTAAATGAAAAGCTGTCAGCGAAGCGACAGCTCTAATTATGAGGAAAGTAAGCCAGATGTATGCAGTATATGTATTAAGCGTCAGTCAGACCGAATAAGTAGTACTTAATCCGATGGTGAGATATATGAGTTTTAAGTTTTGCACTTTCAATAAAATTCTGTTACTTTCAATTTAAATACCCAAACGATGGAAACCAAAACTGAACTCGATTCATTATTGTGTCACATTTTTTCGCATTTTTTGTTGCTTTCCATTTTGCTCAAAGCGTCTTTCCAATCAGGCGACTAGTGAACTATGAACAATGAAATTCAGTAGAACGAAACAATATTCAAACATTTGAATAGTTTTCAACAATTTTGTGTGAGCATGCATTACTGTGTTGTTGCTTGCTTGGAGAGCAACTAAAACTCAATGAAGGACATGTATCTTTTCGCAACGTTGCATGGTACATAGTATATTGCTAATTTGAACATAGTATCTAGCAATATTTTGGTAAACTTGGCATTAATTAATAATTTTGTTTTAAAAAACCTGCGTCTGTTTTTGTGATTCTTCAAACAATCGAGCAAATGCCCAGTATAGTCGAATATTATGTAGATTACAGTAATTTTAAAGAAGTTTCTCTTCAATGAACGAATATCGATATATAAAATTGTAAGAAATATTTCATATGAACCTTAAGCAACAGAACGGTCAGAAGCTCAATTTAATCTAGTCCAGTGTGAGCTCAATTTGATAATTCCAGAAAATTACAGTTAATGAAATCTTAATTGTCGTGTTTTGGTTTTGGTAAATAATTGATTGCCTTCATCTGAATCTTTGTTCCAAAGATGATTTACTTTTGCAATTAGCGGTTATATCCACTTGTAATTTTGAATAAAATCGAAATATTTTTTTTTTTACATATTTTGAATGTATACATTCGAGAATATTGTCTGTAAATTTCAAAGTAATCCGGTAAATAGTTTCGGAGTAATGAGCGTATTTAAAAAGACGTCTCCGAGCGTTTGAAAGTAGGCGGAACCATAACCCGGAGTAGCAGTGTACTTTAAATGCGTTCTTCTCGAAACGATGTTATCAATGTCGGTGAGAAATATTTCGCCGAAACGGCTGACCGATTGATTTGAAATTTATACAGAATTTTCTTAGATACATTTGCCAGGTATAGTCCAGTCATTATACTAAGTTCACCTCGGAACTCGATATACCCATTTATTTGTCTGTAAATACTTGTATATTTGACACCCTAAAGTTGTCTCAAAACCTACATATATATGGTAGGTACACCCTACATATAAATGGGTATATCGAATTCCGAGATTCTTACCTAATTTAAGCTTAAATGACTGGATTAGTAATGATCGAAGTAATAAAGTTTCTGGTAAGACTTCGATTTTTTAAGTCACTTTAAAGTGTAAATTTTCAAGCAAAAACAATTTTTTTTGTTGGGAAGTCGCCATTTTGTCTATAATAAAAATTTTGACTATTTCTTCGATCATTTTCTGTATTTATCTATCATACAAGTAATCCTTTTGGTTTTTTATTTCAGATAGTTTGGATCAGAGATATCTTCCTCACCGCCAAACATCTTTTTGTGAAGGACTTTCAGGAGATCTTCTACAGGAACGACGGAACACAATATTTTTATTAATAAAATATGAATTCTTAGAATACGTTAAATTCGCTAAATGTTCATATATTTTATGTATGTATAGTCAATAAAAAGCCTCTCCAGAAAAAATTAAGAAAAAACGAACTTTCGAACGTACTAGTGCATATAACCCCTTAATTATACAAGTATTTGCAAAATATTTTATTTTATGGTTACGAACCGATAGATGTCTAAACTAATGGTCTTTATATCTAACATAGAAATATCGATTATTGAAATGTGAAAAAATGGTAAATTCAACGCAAAATATTTAATTATTGACCAATATTTGTTTTGTCGCCTTCAGACTAATTCTCCCTCCAAATGTAAAACCCTTATGCCAACGATTTTTCTAGTCTACAAAATACTCTTCATAAGCACCTTTTGGGAAGGTCTTCAGCTCTTTCAGCGAATTTTGTTTTATCTCTTCGATCGACTGAAAACGTGTTCCACGGAGTGGCATTTCAGTTTGGGGAACAAGAAAAAATTTTACGGATTACGAAACACGGTAATTGATCGATATTATTCATAGCGCTTTTGCCTTCAAATTCGGTCACAATCGTGGCTCAATGCGATGATGCATTGTCCTGGTGTAAAATGCATGAATTGTTCTTCCACAATTCCGGCCTTTTTCGACGGATGTTCTCAAGCAAACGCCTCATTACGGACAAATAGTATTCCATTTTGACCGGCTGTCCCTGTGGAATAAATTCACAAAGCATCGTTTTTCACTCCCTTCCGATGATTGTTGCCTTGTTTTCATGTCAAACTCATAAACCCATGTCTCATCGGCGGTTGTAATACCACAAAATCATTCCGACGGACTTGCGAGAGACACGACTCGAGTTCTCTTACCATTTTTGTAACACTTTTCTGACGATTTTCAAGCACGATAATCTTCACTTGTCTTCAACGATCTCTTGATCGTCTTTGAAGACTGTACCACTCGTAGACTTTGTGTTTTTAATAAAACCCAATCAGCCTAAGTATTTTCACACATTTTGAACAATTGCGCACACAAAATTTGGTTAGAAATACAGACCTTGAGAGAAAATCTTTGTTCAATATTTTTATCCATTGTAAAAATCGAAACCCCCTACTGAGGTGTACTCACTTAAGCAGCGGCTGTAAATAAACTGGTTGACATATCGCCCTCATATTTGACATAGTATGTAATTGAGGACAGTCCTACCAACTTAGAAAATTACATTTTTATACTCTCGTAACAAAGTTGCTAAAGGGAGAGTATTATAGTTTTGTTCACATAACGGTTGTTTGTAAGTCCTAATACTAAAAGAGTCAGATATAGGGTTATGTATACCAAAGTGATCAGGGTGACGAGTAGAGTTGAAATCCGGATGTCTGTCTGTCCGTCCGTCCGTCCGTGCAAGCTGTAACTTGAGTAAAAATTGAGATATCATGATGAAACTTGGTACACGTATTTCTTGGCTCCATTCGAAGATGGGCAAAATCAGCCAACTGTCACGCCCTAAAATGGCGAAAACCGAAAAACTATAAAGTGTCATAACTAAGCCATAAATAAAGATATTAAAGTGAAATTTGACACAAAGGATCGCATTAGGGAGGGGCATATTTGGACCCAATTGTTTTGGAAAAGTGGGCGTGGCCCCGCCCCCTACTAAGTTTTTTGTACATATCTCGGAAACTACTATAGCTATGTCAACCAAACTCTACAGAGCCGTTTTTTTAAGGCATTTCCATATACAGTTCAAAAATGGAAGAAATCGGATAATAACCACGCCCACCTCCCATACAAAGGTTATGTTGAAAATCACTAAAAGTGCGTTAACCGACTAACTAAAAACGTCAGAAACACTAAATTTTGCGGAAGAAATGGCAGAAGGAAGCTGCACCCAGGTTTTTTTTAAAAGTTGAAAATGGGCGTGGCGTCGCCCACTTATGGACCAAAAACCATATCTCAGGAACTACTGAACCAATTTCAATGAAATTCGGTGTACAATATTTTCTTAATACCCTGATGACGTGTACGAAATATGGGTGAAATCGGTTCACAACCACGCCTTCTTCCAATATAACGCTATTTTGAATTCCATCTGATGCCTTCTCTGTATAATATATACATTAGGAACCAATGATGATAGCGGAACAAAACTTTACACAAATACGGTATTTGAAAAATATGTAAATGACGGATAATGAAATCTCGATTATCACTTTATCATGCGAGAGTATAAAATGTTCGGTGACACCCGAACTTAGCACTTCCTTACTTGTTTTGAAATATCATTTACCCGGAGAATTTAGTTAAAATTTCCAGGTACTTCTTTGTCGTATATTCTCATCCGGTGGAAAATTATATTTCCCTATCTCTTATGATTTCTGAAAAGTATATATGTAAATAGCTGAAAGCTGAATCTTATGCAACCTATTGTCTAAAACTTATTTATAGATGCAATTTTCATTTATTTTGGTGATGTCTTATACGTATGTATATATCGGCATGGTTCCCGAGTAAATAGACATCTGAACAAGTTCTTCGAAAAGTCAGAATAATATTTTTATGTGTAGCATACTAAAGTTGTTTTGAGCCGTCAAACAACTTCAATTTTAAAAATTTTGTCTAGTGCTATAGAAAATGAAATCAAATTACTCTTCTTTACAAGAGTTTGATATGTCGTGAGCATACTATCCTTCATGCTTGGTGAAACATTCTCATAGTTCAATAGAATTCCGAAAAAAGGCTAAAGTATCAGTCACTACCTGATTTGCTGAGATTGCGTCACTGTAAAATTGAAATGAGAAAGTTATGTCATTCGAAGGGAAACTTAGGAGACTCCAAAATCATATAACATTTCATTTACATTGGCCCTAAAAAATTAAGATAGATATATATCAACCGTTTTACTACAAGATCACGGTAAAAATAGAACGGTTCTATTAGTAGACTTATAGGAGCGAGTCTTTCGCTACCGAGCGCACCCCACTTTATTCACACATTTTGTGAGATATTTTGTTCCAAGCCATCATTAGCCGTTCTGCTATGCATATTTAACTTTTATGGATTATTGCAAAGCAATATCGGATACTTGCATTGTTATGTGCATTATTAGTGAGCGTTATTTGTAGTTGGCTGCTTAAGAGATTTGATATATTGTCGGAACCAAGACGAAACTTTGCGAATGCAGTTTCCTCTCCAACTATTCAATTCCAGTCTATTCTTCTGCATGTTTCATTGTATACTTTGGCATAACTTTGCCGAGACTTTCCACACACACACACGCATACACAGCCACACGTTGTTACACAAATACAGTGAAAGTTGCAAACTTCCCAGGGCATTGTGTCGGCAATTGTCAGTGAGTCAGTTTCGATGAAGGCGGAAGCGGTGCAGAGGAAAAGCGGTTGAAGTAGATAAATTTTCAGCAAGCAACCAAAAAAAAAAACAGACAACAACAAGCGAACAGAAGAGAAGAGTTATGAAAAGAAAAAGGGAACTTTCGAATTTCAAGCAATTTCAAACCAGTGAATGAGTGCGCCGAATAACAAAATTGCGCGCACGCACACACACACGCACTTGCAAAGAGTTATAAGCCCAGCTCAACCTCACCACCGCACGTCCGGACGCCCGCACGCTGCCGCAGCAAGTTATCGGTGAGTTATGAGTTGAGTACAAACTGGCCAAACTGCCAAAGGAGCAGCGTGCACACACACACGCACCCACACAATTGCAAGTGATTGCAGTCATACACTCGCACACCCACGCAAGTGCAGTTACAAAGCGGCATACGCAAATTGCTCAATTTAAATTGCGCTTTTACTTTTTTGCCTTGTGTTGCTGATGGATGCATAACGGCAGTGATTTTTGCAACTTTGCTGCCGCTTTTGCGCATATTTCCGTCCCGAGCGTATGCACTATAGCTACAGCTACAACTCTTTGTGGCATGTATGTGTGTGTGGGTGTAGGGGGAGGTGGAGGTGGAGGTGGAGCGGTTTCTTGCGCTTTGGCGTTGCATTTGAATTTGATGTACTGCCAAGTACAGTGACAGTGCGGGCGTCATTCAATATTCATATGCTACAAATGGCACAGTGTTGCCACATAGTTAACGTTTCATTTGGAAATTTGAGTGGACTGTCGCCCGAAGGCTCTTAATTAATTTCTGAATGTTTTCTAACATTTTGGTTAACATATGTATGTACGCACAGGAATATTGTCAAAGTAATGTTTCAGCTGTGAAATTACAAAGTTTGAGGCAACCCTGCTTTTATTCACACAAATAGCTATAATTTGTAATGTTTTTAGCTTCTAAATAAAAATGATTAGATTGAAATAGAGCAAAATAATTTTTTGTTTTGATGAAATCATACGCAGCGTGTATTTTCTAAGGATCATATAGAGCATGATTAACATAAAAAGGTGTTATATTCAAATTTTCAGTCCAAAAATAATCTTAAACTTTAGAAAAACTTTTTGAAAGAACATGGCAAGTCCTCGAGTCAGTTTATGATCTGAAAAGTTTCTCAAGAACTGATAAGCACTTCAAACTGAGCGATAAATTAAAGGTGAACACCACAAAAAGAAAGTCAAGGCTTACATATCGTCACCTAAAATGCAAAAAACGTATCACCAAAAAAATCAAAATTGTGTTTTTTATTGCTTACGATTCACTACATCATATTTCATATAATAGCATAAAATTTTCAACTCCCGATGTTAGATATAACCAATTTATAACCAATATATAACCAGTTGATAACCAAAACTCAAATTTGGTTTCAATATGGGTTCTATTATATCATATTATGTATTTTAAGTGACGATATATACTCGAAAAGAAAGAAACCTTAACTTCGATTTCATCCAGCTATCATACGCTTCAAAAATAAAATAGATTCCATAAAAGAACTTGATTTTGATAGGTCAGTTTGTATGACAAATAGATGCTATAGTGACGCGATGTTAACAATGTCTTTCGGAGATTGTAACATGGCCTTGTAAATAATCTAATTTCGAGACATCTCCTCAAACGAAAAATGTTCCATTCAAGAACTTGATTTTGATCGTTCAGTTTGTATGACACTATAATATAAGATGTTTTTCCATTTATATTCATGAATAGCACTTAAAAATCATTTTTTATCTTCTTCAGCTCCTCCTTCGATGCCGTCTTTATCTCGTCAAGAGAAGCGTAACGTCGTCCTTTAGGGAACAAGAAAAAGTCACAGGGGCCAGATCTGGGGAATACGGTGGCTGCGGCATCATTAGTGTGTTGTTTTCCTCAAAAAGTCGAAAGCAACGATGTGTGAGCAGGGCGTTATCGTGGTGCAAAAGGCAATTTTTGTTCATCCACAATTTTCTGGCGGATTGCTTCGCGCAAATTGCGCATAACTTGCAGGTAATATTATTGACCGTTCTTCCCCTCAATCGAAGAAAGCTGTCAGCAATCGCGATACTTTTTGAACACATATATCAAAACCAAACCCATTTTTATGATTGAGAAAATCTTCTTGAAGACATTTTTTTCCTGTCAACATGCAAAAATTCAAAAAAATGTGGCAAAGTTCCATCAGCAGCGGATTTGTGCGCAGTAGTGCCCCAAATATGAATACCCTGCATTCGCGCTAGTATTAGTGGCGCAAATATTTACACCAAAAAAGCCGCTGACTTATGTGGTTGTAAGGTCTTGCGGCTTACTGTTGACTACAAAGTTCGTCAGTAGGCGTTTGTGTTCATATTCCTCGAAATCTTTTTCGAGCTTTCGCATAAAGTTTTTTCCTCCACTCATTCATTCGCTAACTCACTTCCTTGCTCGGTCATTCATTCCCAACGGACATTTATGAAAAGTTTACTCTTCTAATTTACTGGAAGAAAAGTGAATAATTCTCCGCATTTTTTTCAGCCACATTTCATTTCATTTCTGCTTAATTTTTCGTTTTAATTTAATTTATGCTTTTTTTGTGTAATTTCCCCTTTACTTTTGTTATTTGTATTTAGTTTGTGTACCACTGACCCTTTCAGTCGCAGTTTACACTCTAGTTGATTCTAATTTGCGTTTTCGAGTAGCGGTGAATGGTTGATGAAGTGTTCCTAAGTGCTTTATGCTCTTGTACTAGGCCGTTTTATTATTCTCTTCCAACCACCTTTACTATGGCAATATAAA
The DNA here is from genome assembly GCF_024586455.1 of Bactrocera neohumeralis. NCBI lineage: Eukaryota > Metazoa > Arthropoda > Insecta > Diptera > Tephritidae > Bactrocera > Bactrocera neohumeralis. The sequence continues at coordinate 37,908,930 of NC_065921.1, forward strand.
AAAGTTAGCGAAAAGTGAAAGTGTTTTGAATTATAGGTCAACACATTTCGCCAAGGCTAATTACGCCATGGCTGCGACTAAGAAAGAAAATATTTATTTAATAATAGTAAAAGTTGGGACCTGTTAAATAAATTTATCTTTAGAAATAAGCCGCTTTTTACTGGACTTCTTTTGGCTTTTAATATAATAGATGATTCCAAATCCCTTTATGGAACTCTTACATATATGCAAAGATCTGGGAATAAAATTAATCTAAGAGCGACGCGACAGATGTTTCTTTGAATTATATGCCTTAATTAAAAAACTTACAGTGTAAAATTTTTATAACGAAAAAGTTCTTTTTTTGGCAAGAACTCTCAGACAACTCTTGTTTCAGACTACCAGACCACTTTAGTGTTTTTCAAGTGGAAATGGCAGAAGTTAAGGGAGAAATACATCTGCTTTCTCCGAAGTGCGGCTTCTTTTAGCGAGGTTTCCCATAGCATAGCTGCTGTACAGACATTGAGTTCGCTAGCAGTACACTCGAATATAGTAACGGAGTGCATCCATATTGAATTTGTCTTGGCCATACTGGAATTTTCGGAAAATATGAAACCAGTGAGCTTGCAAGAAACGTCACTGTTACGCATATTCCATCGCGATGGGAACAAGCAGAGCATACCCGTTTTCTTGCATTCGGGTGGTGTATCTGTAGGCTCGAGGGAGCTTATCAAGCTTAGATCGGTAACCAGCATTTTTAAAAGGTAAAGGTTAGGCGTTCTAACTGGGCACTATCCCAATGGTACTAACACTCTGAGGCCAGAGATTATGGAGAATGCAACTTCCATGAGGAAGATGAGATGAAAACATTCCGACAATTTGTTCTCTACTGTCCGGTATTCTCCAGCCCAAGACTGAAGTAACTCGATTATCATACTTTCCACGAACCCAGCAAATTGGGTGGAATTGATATTAACCACCTTAATAAAATTGAGTATGGAATTATTGGTGGTCTTACGCCAAAACAGTCTATTTACCGAACATAACCTATCGGTTCGAGAGTTTTTGTACCATGAAAGGAACTTCAAAGGTAAGTGGGTTCTAACTTCCAAACAGGCTTTATCAGTCATTAGAGTTTGGCAAAGAGTAGGCTATATGGAGCTCCATACAAAACAATTTGTTCGACTATGGTCTTTAAGTAAAAGTCTAACAATAATATTAATTAATATTATTAGTAATATTAAAACCATTTTTGTTTTCTTGATGTTTTCCACGATCTAACAAGAAACTCAAATAGTAAATCTTACTCGTAAAGTGTCAACTAAACCGAAGTTGAGTTAAGTTTAAACATTTATTTGAATCTTAAACAAAGCTTTTAAACTTCATAACCTATTTCACTAATTGTTGATCATAAAATAATAAGAGAAACTCTTCAGATGCCCGAGATATACAGCGGCCAAGTTGTGAAATGTTATTTGATATACTTTCTGCTTTACTTTTGTTCTCCTTAATATGCAATGTAACAATCTGTTATTACAATAAGCCGTGCAGTAGAGAAAGCTCATTAAAGGAGTGAAAACAAAGACGAGTAAATTAATTCAACATAACAATAATTGGGAGTAACTGATTAGCAAAAAAACTAATAAAAGTAATGACAATTCGATAATAACAGTTCTATCGAATCCAACACGACACTGATTTGTCATGTAGGTTAATGAGCCACGCATAGACCAGTTTTCGTCCTAAGTGATAACAGATGAAGTGCCATTGTTTTGCTGGTGCTTTGTTTATGCCATTTTCTGGTATCTTCTCGAACTGTCAGCCAACTGTCTGCAGGCATGCGCCGTCACTATACTGTGACGAGTGATCATTCCAATCATGTTCCCACAGTACCTTCTATCCAGTACCAGTAGTTACTTTGTGCATATCTGATTTAACGCCTTAGTTTTGCAGTTTGGTACCTTGATAAATCGTTTCATTGCATTTTGATTTTCCTTGCCATACTTCTATCCTGATCGTCGTATGGACAATGTATGTGTTTACCAACGTCGGTCCTGTTTTAGAATTTCAGCCGTGCACCACTCTTCGTGATCTCGTTCACCATCTCATTACCCTCGATGCTATTTTGTTTATGCACACAGTAGAAGTTAAGGTGCTTGTTCCTGATGATATTCTTCATTGCTGCCCTGCTTAACATGACACTTTTGGTTGATAAGTGAAACGAGGTGCTCGTCCACGCAGATGTTAACTCTGAAGTTGCCTGCTGATATATTAGAGGACTGCACCGCGACTTTCTTAATGGCCAGAAAATATCTGCTTGAAATATAATGCAGTGGTCTAGCAACTTAAAAGGCTGTCTTATGCGTAACTCAGCATACTGTATCGCGAACCAATTTCGCTCGCCATTTTGGGACTATACGTATATATTTTTATTGTATTGCGTGTAGCTACCATACTTTTACGTCAATCGTCTCTTTTCATGTTTACTCTGAATCTTCTTTCTCAATTGAAATGTAGGGTAATGTCAAACCCCTAAACCCCCGAGCTTTGCCGAAATATTCTATACGTAAATTTCAGCGAAGAGGTCTAGGTGGCAGGTTTAGTGCCGAACTGTTGTCGAGCTGGTTCTTACAGCTCCCTTTATACACAGAGCAGCGGCCGCTGAACTCTTTATATTGGCTTCCCTTTAATATATTTTGTATGCCTGCGGGTGCTTCGATACGACATAAGTTACCTTTTCACGTTCTATAGAGAATTGTTTCAAAAAGCTTTGTATAAAGTCCAACAACTTTTCGAAAGTGACTTGTATGGAGTGACTTTCAAATAAGTATACACAATAGGATATTGGATATAGGATATACACATACATAAAAGTCGTATATTAGATTGCTTTTATTGTTTTTATGGTCTATGTGGGTTTTTATTTTGGCAACTCATCGGCTTGCTAACAGAATGAGAACCCCCACTCAGTTTTCTAGTTTTTCATTCACATGTCTCAAGACAGCCATTACTGACGCTCCTGTAGTTGTTCGTGTTATCGTTGGTGAGGCGTCTCGCCTTCGAGGTTATTTGATTGCAGTTATTTTTTGGTGTTTTTAATAACTTTTTGCGGCCACACACAACTACAACATGTTATATGGCTGTCTGTCTTAAGTAGATTCGGAGAGGATAAAAGGCGGCTGTAGAAAGACTGCTAGACATTGTTTATTGCTTGCGATAATACAATATTTGTATGAATGAGTGTATGCTTTTTGTCTGCTGTGGCCACGGCGTCATTTCTCATAGAAAGACAATCGAAATAAATACCAAAAATCGCAAATCCCAAACATTTATTTCATTCGTCGTTCGACACATAAATCAAAATGGATCAGCGCCTTCGAAGCGTCGCAACCCATTCGCCGACAGTTGTGGTATTTTGTTGTCCGCCAAGAACAAAGCAATAAACACAACACATGAGAAATTGGCAAGTCATCATTGTGTGTCCTCTTCTCCGCGCTGCTATTGCCCCACAAGGCACTTATGCCAACCGAATACTATCGCCATTTCATGCTTTCACCGTAGCTCACTTGCTTGTATCTCAGTGATGCTTCATATTTCTTCACCAACTCATGCCTACTCGTGCACTAAAAGGCTGTCTTTCCGCTCGTCGCTGCGCTACTCCTCAACTGATAATCATCCATTTGGCCGACTTTTAATGACAGCGCCGAACAGTTTCCTTTACCAGCCGGCTTTGTTGTTGCTTAGTTTTTGTGTTTCACTCGCCACTTTCCGCCTGTAATTTGCGTTCATTGTTTCCCGCTCAAGAGTCGCGAAACTCTTTAACTAGTCACTCGCAGCACTCATCTAAGTGTGGGCACTCGTAACTACTCAGTTTGCTTACTGCGCGCTTTTTGGCGGATTTAATGGATTTTCGGCAAGATTTTGCGCAGAGCGGGTGTGCGGTGCAGGTGGGGAAAGTCGTTGGGAATACCTGCTGACAAAAAGTGGCTTTTACTGTTTCGCTGGCTTACGTTGTGCTCACGTTTTCCTCTTTGCTACTAAGCCTTGTTACAACGTCCTACCCCATTAGCTTTTATGCGGACGCTTTTAGGATAGACGAAGCATTAATAGCTTTTCTACAGCGCTTTTCGCATTGATTGTCCTTTCCAGCGTTTGTCTTGTCATGCTTAGAGCATCTGTATTGCCATTTATATAGATTATTCTTCAATGAATATGTGCATTAGGGTGATTCTAGAATAATATTTAAACAAGAAAACTCTGCAATCGCTACCAAAAATTATTACCTTTGATTTTAGTGTTATCAGTTTTTGTCTATTAAAGTGTCTTTAAAGCTTCCCTAAGATGAAAGCTATAAAAAAGGTGTGTGTATATTTAAGCCTCTATCTAAGTCTGACCTGATATTTATTGCCATCATAACAGTTAGTTTCCTTTCAATTCCATCATAGGGCTGATGATCCTATTAGTTAGTTTTGATATACGTACATATCGTCTCCTAAAATGCAAAGCAACGTATCATCAAAGAAATCAAAATTAAGGTTTCCTAAGTTTTTCCATTATATCGTTTTTCCTTCACCTTAACTTATAAAAATTGCTGTTGTTTTATTTTGCATTTTAGGTGACGATATATAGTTATGCTCTGAGAGTTTATTTGACGAAAAATTCGGTCTAGTTTGATGAAAGTAAGCTTGATCGTGAAAATATTCAACTAAATGTTCAAAGTCTCAACAAAAACCCCTTCGCAATATCTTTTAACCACCTCAAATCGACACCAAATATTAGCAGACTTCGGTTCTCAATTTTTCCGCTCAATATCTCTTGGAAAAACAGCAAAGTTGGCAAGTTGAATTCGTTAAAAATAAAAAGCCGTTATCTCGTTAAAATGGAGTAAGTGCTTTCTTCAATACTTCCAAGTTTTGTTATGTAGATTTTAGACCCCTTTCGCTATTGTTAATGGACCAAAGGACAAGAGGCAGTCAAAAACAAAAATAGTTTTTTTTGTTAATTTTAAATGGAGAAGCGACACAATGTCACATACATCTGACGTCCTTTGCGATTGCTCCGCAAGTGTTGTCAGTCGCCTTGCACAGCTGATATGTATAATGTGTTCGATTCGGTACTCTCTAACGCTTGGCGAATGAATATCAATCAATATCAGTGAGGCATTACAAAATCCTATGGTGATATTAAGAAACATAAAACTTTTAATTCTAAGCACCAACCTAAAGACCATAAATAAAAAAACTGTAAATATATAACGGTATTTGTTTCTCTTGCTATCCACCCGCCAGTCGTTGGCCGACACTCTGCTTATCGTAGCTCAAAGTAATTGCGAAACTATGGTTACTACATAATCTTACATACAATTCATTTTTGTTGTTGATTCCTAGCAAAGATTCCGCAAAATGTTGCAAAAGTTTCGTTGAACACACGCTCATCTTCACAGACAACGGCGAGTACCCGGGCAAAGACAACAACTAAAACAAACAAATGCAAGTACAACTAATAAGAAGAGCAAGCAGCCAAATACAAATGAAAACACAAATAGAAACAACAAACAAAAAACAATAACAAGCAACAACAATAACAACAACGATAACAATAACCGCCATCTTTGTCACCGCTGCTACTTCTCGAGTTTAATTTCGTTTTAAGTCTCCTTTTATTGCATTCTTCTTCCGCTCTTTGTTGTTGATTTCGTTCACCATTTCAGCTGCCGTGCATTGTGGCGCTACCGCTCAGCGTTGTGCTCGGTGGCTGGCTCTATTCGTGCTTTCTTTATTCGCCATTTTATTGCTTACTTTAGTAGTTAGCGAGTGTTGATTAAAATAAAGCGACAAAAGATAAATTATGAAAGTCTATAATATTTATGTATGTATATAACTGAAGAGAACAGTTGTAGCGCGCATTGTTTGTTGTTGTGGATCAGCTGGCTTACTGAGATTACAATTGCTTTCATGAGCTGCCAATAAAAAGGACAGGTGAAAATTAAATTGACTACTTTTATTTTGTTTGAGAAACTGTAATCAATTTTCGTGAGTTACGATCCTCCTGGAAGTATTTTGAGAGAAGACAAATAAAAGAAGAAATTCACTTTCGACAAACGAGTCTTCATAAAAAGAACTTTCCCGCACTTGGGTGTATTCGGCCTAGCACGGTCTACTTCGCAGAATACTATTTTTGTATATATAAGAACCATAAATTATATACTCGTATAACATTTCAATATTCTGTTTTGCTACTCAAGCAAATACTTTTATAACAGATCAATTTTGGATTTTATTATGAAAGATAGCAGTGTGGCTGCAAGCTTTTGGTCCGTAAGATCTATTAGAGTAAGTCTTTTCGAGTATCCTATTCCACATTCATATGAATATATGTACACAACAGTGCTGGTCTGAACAAAAATTATGGGGGAAGCGTTTATGGCGCTAAGTGCTGTGAACTGTACGAAAGCCAGGCTTTAGTACAGGGACCGCTTTTCCGGCTTCCAAACGTCATTAAGGCATATTATTCGCGCATTCGCGACTTGGCTCCCACGTCACTGTTGACAGTCATAACTTCGAAGTCGTAAATAATTTCGTCTATCTTGGAACCAGCATTAATACGAACAACAATGTCAGCCTCGAAATCCAACGCAGAATAACTCTTGCCAACAGATGCTACTTCGGACTGAGTAGGTTGGGAGTAAAGTCATCTATCGACGAATAAAGACCAAATCCTTTTAGGCACTAACCGTCTCCATATTGCATTATGGTGCAGAGGCACGGACGATGTCAACATCGTATGAGTCGACGTTACGAGTTTTCGAGAGAACGGTTCCGCGTAAGATTATGGTCTTTTGCGCATTGGCCTCGGCGAATATCGCAGTCGATGGAACGGTGAGTTGTACGAGATATACGACGACATTGAAATAGTTCAGCGAATTAAAAGACAGCGGCTAGGCTGGCTAGGTCATGTCATCCGAATGGATGAAAACACTTTAATTAAAAAAATAATAACACCTTGCACAATATTGGAGACCTTAATGTGTTTTTATCAGCATACCATAAACTTCTGGAGGTGGTTACAGTCACGGCAACACTCTTACCATTGTTTAGTCTACCATGAATATTGTAGTAATGCTGTAGTCTTCAAAAGAGTCCCGATATTAGGCAGTTATGCGAGGACTTCTTTCAATTGTTGAAATACTTCTCAAATCAGATTCTTGGGATAGCCTTTAGCTCTCTCTGCGATTTCAGTTTTACCGTTAATATAATCGTTGATTAATACCTCGGCGAAGATAACATTCAAACAGAACTGGAAATCCTATGGTTAGAGTATAAAACCATAATGAAAAAACTGAATTCTTTTTATAAATATTTTCGGAACCATTTTCGTTATAAAAACATCTTGTTTTAAAACATTTTTTATTAATTGTAGATATATTTCCATTTCACTCAACGTAAAGGACAGAAATCAATGAACCCATCATAATAAGGGTATGGAAAGATACACATACAAGTATATGTATACACGCTAACCATTTTGGAAATCAAGTGATATTTTATTAGTTTCATATTTCTTACAACCTGATCGGGACAGGAATTCACAGGAATAAGGACTTTCATTGATATTAAAAACGGTTTTGTTTTATTAAAAAAAAACTTTTGTAGCGCTCTTATTGAAAAACCCGCTCTTAAAGTTGAGGCCACTGACTCCGAATTCGGTAGTAAGTTTTAATAATTTCGACTTGTTTCTGGACCGCATATCTTTCCATGAAGACAGGACAAACCTTACTGAAGAGAAATGTCAAAAGAGCCGGGAAAAATATGGCGTCGCTTGCTGTCCCATCGGGAAACTTTTGCAGTGTCCTATTGAAAAGTCCTATACATGATATTAAGTTAACTACGGAATGTATGTCACCATGGAGAGAAATCGTGCTTTTTATTTTACCCGTTTTGAACACTTTTCTGAGAAAAAATTATATAAATGTTATAGATTCTTAGATTGTGGTATAAGGTAGTAGACCCTCTAGTTCAATTACTCCCATAATTTATATGGCAGACTACTTTAAATTTCTGCCTCAATACCAAATTTGGGTTCATTAAACTAATTGAGATTGAGTTATACAATATTATTTACATTTTTCCAATAAGTGGCGTCCTAATTAATATGTATAATAACAGAAAATTTAATAACCGATATTGATACAGGTATATCCAGTTAAGGCCATCTTAAATTTTTCCATTGATAAAATAAAATTCCCATAACCAATTCCACCCTCAATATAATCATGACGGAATCATGTTTTGTACCCATGAATTCTGATTTCAGAATTTCAGGATTCTGTTTTAAGACGATAGAATAACATCAAATTGTTGTTTTCGGAGACGATACTGAACTTGCAATTTTTGTCTATTTCTTCAAAATAACAAGTTTTGTGTTACTCAAAATCCAAAATTCAGAAACGAATTGTCCGACAGCTGTGAAATTTGTACATTTGTATGTACATCTATTAACATTTTGGTCAAACTGAAAACATAAGGATGTAATTCTCAACGAAACGGTGTTTCGACTCGAATTGAAAAATTAAAAATAATCAACAAAAGAATGTAAAATGTTTGAGAAAGTACTTGCGCTGAAAATAATAAAGTTCTGCTTCAATTAAATGTTCATTCCAGCAACAAATATTATTAAAAAAGAATAAATAAATTACCAAAGAAACAAAAGTTTTTCGTTAGAAGCTGAAGGAGCAGCGTAGCATATCGAAAATACCTATTTCTTTCAAACATGCTTCCGTTATAATTAAAGCAAGAACACAGCTTGACACATAATAGATTTCCCGCATACCGTTTGCTCATTAATCTGAAGTGACACAGTTATTTTTAATCCAAATGAAAATGCAAAATTATTTACATATCCCTGAGTAAGCCAACTTGTCAAGTGTCAAATAAACTTGTCCATTGCCGCAGAGCACAGCAAAAAAGCGAAAAAGCATAGAATTCACAACAAAGTGAAGGAAGAGAGAACATGCAAGATTTCGCCCGCTTTTCCGTGACATTCTGGTTTATTTGCCACCACTTGTTCCGGACCATTTCGATTTCAATTTCGCAGCAACGTCAACCCAAAGTTTTCATTTCTGGTTGTTTTTGTTTTCCTTGCTTTTATGCGCTCACTAATAACGGTAAAAATATTTATACAATTCTAAAACGAATCTGTGTAGAACATTTGCATGTCACCGATGGGAAATGGTCAAATGAGTTCTGAAAGTCGCGCGACGGGGCGTATGAGCAACATGCAAAAGTTTCACTTGGAGACCACAACAGCCGGCCTGGCCGGGCTTTGTCTCTACCGACGCATGGACTTTTACATTTTAATACCGACAGCTGTGAACCCATACTGTTGTTTTTGTGTGGGTGGCTTGAGATTAAGCAACCAACAGGCAGCGGTGGCCAAAGTGGAGTGGGAAGCTGACAGCTGTTGTCCTGCAATATTTTTGTTTTTTGTTTGAAGAAAGCATTTGCGAAGCTACTTTATTGTACTCAAATGCTTGGATGTTTTGTTTTTTATATGCTTTGTGGGCGTTATTAATTTCCGTAGCATGTCACCAACTTCCATTTAAGTCGTGTTTTCGGTTGCCCTCATGCACTTTTACACTTTCCACATTTACATACACAGCTGTTTGCGTTGTCTACACCAAGAAGTGATGCCGTCTAACTTTTCACACTTAAATCTTTCACTCGGTATGCTGGATACATGCACCTTTATACACAATCTTTTTATTATGGGAAATGCACAGCTTACTTTTCGTTTCTTTGTTTTTATTTTTCCTTAAATTGACCTCTGAAAATCAATGAATTTCTGTGATTCAACACAATTTTACTGCTTCACTTATTCACTTTTACACTTGTCCAGCTTCCGTTGCTGACGTCTGACGCCGTTGACAGTTGCACGTTCACTGATAACACACAGCATCTTTCACACACAGCTGAACTCGCAGGCAGTCGGTTTGTGCGCCTAAATGCTGGCAATGCTTGGCACTTTTGTGGTAGCAACAGCCGTTTGCCGAATGACCGGTGAATATTTGAGTAGTGTCTCGCAGATTGCGGGCTCTATGCCTTGTGCGTGTGTGTGTGTTTGTCTGTCGGCTGTTTGGTTCTCATGAGATGCAACGCGTGGTTATCGGCGACAGCACGTATACGCAGCAGCCAGCATCACTTCGTTAGAGTCTCGTTAGTTCGGCGGCACTTTCTCAGCTGTGTTTAGTGAGCACTCGAGCTTGGTGCTCGCAGCGTTTTAAATGATTTCCGTATGCTGTGCTTGTAGGGAGCGTATTAGAGCAATTTGGAGTATGCGAGAGAGAGTTTGATACTGCTACTGACGAGAGAATCACGCCGCTCAGTCGCAAATTTTGTTTAGCAACATGTTGCTGATTTTCAATCACATTTTACCTTGACTTATCGCTTAGTACACGTCGATATTTATTGGACTTCAGAAGCGGTGCTTTTAGTTGAAAATAAATATTTATACAGGCACCAGAAAAAGGGTCTGATAAGAAGAAAAGTGTAAACTAAGCGAATGGATAGTTAGATAACAATCTTTTTGATAGAAGGTCGACTTTATTACTGCCTTAAGCCCATATATATGTGGCGGTTGAGAAATCAGCATAGTAGTGGGACTCCTTGGCTCTACATAGCAGATCGATTATGATATACGTTGTATTGGTCTGATGCTGGTATTTGTTCTGTAAGCAACTAACACAGGAATAAGTTCTTGATTCTATGATTGCAAACTGCATAAACGATCAGAATCGGTCTTCGATTACTAGATCACAGCAGAGTCTTCCAAGCGGATATCACAGCGTTTAAAGAAAGATGGATTGCTCTGTAAAGACGATGTTTATAGCAAGAAAATATTTATATTCCGAGAAACCCAAGCTTATTAAAAATCGCTAAAGTTGTTTGTTTGCCGTCTTAACAGTCTCAATCGCGGCTTGTTGACAATCTTTATTCTAAATGCGACAATTTTGTTTATTAACGTACCCATTCAATCAAAAGTGAGTTTCATCAAAGAACAAAATTGATAAAATACCTTCAATTGTAGGGTGCACCTTTCAGACTTCAGACACCTGTGCTTGTGTAAAATAGTAATTTCTACACTCGGTTTCAGACCAAAATGCAACGTTGTCATTTTGAGTTTGCTTCACTCCATTAATTAACATAAAAATGCTCGTGAACATCATTGGCTATGTAAATACCCCAGCTGACACACTTCTGTTAAATGTAAATATTATGACCGAAAAGCAGCGAAACGTTGTGCCCACTAACGTATTACATTTGGTTGCGTGTGTGGTGGGCTGAATCAGTAAGTTGAAGGTGCCATAAATACCGCAAGTCAAGACTTTTTGCTCCCAAACTGCGACGAATGTGTAATGCGCGATTAATGGAGGAATCACAATAACAATAAGTGGCTTGAGTGCTAAAGCCTTCGGTTACAAACTAATTTAATCACTTGTTTTAGCAAAAATTTCGTTAAATAAATTAAAAATACACAAGTAGGGAAGGGCTAAGTTAGGACGTAACCGAGCATTTTATTTTATAAATAATATTCTTATTACATCAAAATCATTCTCAAATGAGATATAAACTCAACCGAAAATCTCTAAATTTAGTATAACGAGGTTATATGAAAACGTCAACCAGAAGAAAGAAATTCATTATACAGGGGCACTCGAAGTGTAACCTACTTCAGACCGTTCGCGCTACTGTCGCACTGGAATCAGCGGTTTATAAATTTGTTGAATAACAGTTCGGAGTATTGTTCACAAGTATACAAAAGCGTTTTGCCAAAAGTGAAGGCAAAAAAAAGTGATCAGGGATGGAATTCAAACGTAATAGTGTGATTGCTTGATATTTAGCTGGAAAATCACAGCCAGCAATTGTTCCTGAGCTCAAACACCTTAATGTGAATAAAGTTTCTGTTTATCGCAACATCACTCGTTACAATGTTACTGGTGCCATCGTAAAACGCCATGGAGGTGGTCATCAAAAGACTGCAACATCACGTGAGATGCTTCGGAAAGTGAAGAAGCGACTTGAGCGAAATCCCCGACGAAGTGCCAATCAAATGGCTAAAGAACTGAAAATAACCGACCGCAGCATCTGACACATATTGAAAAATGAGCTCAAGGTCAAGCCTTACAAGTTCCAAAAGGCCCATGATCTCACACCGAAGCAGCAACAAGTAAGACTTGAGAGAGCGAAGCAGTTGCTTCGCTTGGCCGAAAGCGGTCAAATTCCGAACATTGTGTTTTCTGACGAACAAATTTTTCCAATTGAGCAATTCGTAAACTCTCAAAACGATAAGGTTTACTTGACCGACCGTTCCTACGAGAATCTAAGTCATTGGGGCAGCATCCGCCCCAAATAATGGTTTGGGCCGCTGTCACCACAGATGGGCGCTCTCCAATTGCTTTCATCGAGCCTGGCGTCAAAGTAAATGTGACATATTATCGGGAGAGTGTTCTGGAGGCTGCTTTGAAGCCGTGGGCAAACAAATATTTCGGTAGCAAACCATGGACGTTTCAACAAGACTCGGCACCGTCTCACAAAGCGCGAGTGAACCAAGAATGGCTGAAAAACAATGTTCCGAATTTCATTACGACCACACAATGGCTCTCGAATTCACCAGATGCGAATCCAATGGATTATTCTCTCTGAGCCATTTTGGAGAGCAAGGTCCGAAGTAAAAAATACACCAGTCTCGAGATGCTGAAAAAAGCCATTGTCCGTGAGTGGGCCAAAATACCGGCAAGTCACATTCGGGCAGTTGCGATTCGTTTTTTTACAGTCTCAAGGCCATAGTTAATGCAAAATGTGGTCATATCAAGCAGAAGTGAATTGGTCGTGAATTTATGATTATTTTTACACATTTTGTACTTTAAAATAAATAAAAATAACACTGTGGAAAATTTTTGGGATTATTGTCTGGGGGGTGAGAAATTCCAAGTCAGGGTGATGGTACTAGGTCAGTATAGTAAAACCTTTTATGACCTTAGTACCATCACCCTGACTTGGAATTTCTCACCCCCAGATTAGCTGTTGTACTGTGTAATTTTCCAAACCGAATTTATGGCTTTTTTAATTGGTCACACATCGAGTGCTGGACCCTGTATTGGAGATATGACTTTTAGACCAAGGTTTGCACCCACTCCTTACATATTCAGCGCTAAACCACATAATTTTTAAGAAAATTTGTCCGCTCAATTTCACTAAAATATCACACATTTACGAGAACGGGTTACAATGGTTTAAATTCAGTTGGAAATTCGGAAATCAGTATATATGGTTATTGTGGGTAGAGAACGGTCTGAGCTTGTGGCATTAACCTTTGACATTGCTAGGAATACTCGAGAATATCCAACCTTTAAGCAAATAAATTACACACTGACTATAGATTCGGCTTAAGATTTACTAGAATAACCATAATAATTATAATATAATAAAATCTCATATATTTAAGGCCTTACACCCTACTAAATATTATTAATATCAGGATTTCCAAACACCCGGCTGACTTTACTCCTTATAATGAAACTCAAGTCATATTTTACCAGTGTGTGGAAAGTTAATGTAAGGGGTGATCCAAGTAGAGGTACTTTTTTCAAAAGCCTTTATTTGACAGATCCCGCCGAGTCGTGTCAAGCTGTCGTGTTATTTTTGTTCAGTATTGTTTGGCATTTCATCACTGAAAGGCGTAAGTCCATAAGAACATTGTTTACAAATCGTTACACTTTCTTACGAAAATCCACATTCTGTAAAGAATTTGTTTCGCGCGCTACGCACAGCTTATGGTCAACATAATCGGGCCACTGATCGCACTATTCGCAACGCCATTACACATCTTCACCATTCGATATTCGATAATATTAGACCGAATAGCACGCAGTGATGAAAATATAGCAGCCGTAACGGAAAGTGTACACGAAGACAGTAGACAGTCGATTCGGCGCCGCTCGCATCAACTCGGACTTCTTATCTTAAATTGACAGCGTACAACATAAGGCTTGTGCAAGAACTGAAGCCGACATCGCTTCGCTTTATGGGCTCTTAGAAAATTCCAAGAAGATCCGACGTTTTGGAGCCAAATTTTGTTCAACGATGAGGCCCATTTCTACCTCTCAATATATGTAAAATAGCAAATTGCAACATTTGGAATGAAGAGCCGCCCGAAGAGATTCAAGGGCTGAATTTCTATCCAGAGAAAACAACGGTCGGGGTTGGTTTGTGTCCCGTTGGAATCATCGGTCCATATTTCTTCTAAAATGATGCCCATGAAAACGTTACCGTTAATGGCGACCGTATTTGCGCCATTATAACCGACTATTTGATGGATGAAATTAAAGCAGTTGATATTAACATGACGGCGCTATTTCCCACACATCGCATTAATTTATTGAGAAAAGACTTTAGTGGGCAGATAATTTCACGTTTTGGGCCGGTCGATTGGCCACCAAGTTCGTGTGATATCACACTTTTAGACTTTTTCTTGAGGGGATATGTGAAGTATAAAGTTTATGTAGAGAATCCTGCTTCGTTTCAGACCATCGCGTGTGTCATTCGCTTGTTACGAGCCGAAAGGCTCGAACGTGTCATCGTGAGTTAGATTCAACGGATGAACTATCTGAGACGTAGCTGCGCCCATAATTTGAAAGAGATAATCAACAATAATAAATAACTAGAAGTTTTCTTTCGCATAATAATAATAATAAACACGTCCCATTCAATTTGAAATTTCATTGTTATTTTTTTTTTTAATTAAAGAACCTCGAATTGGATTCACCAAGCATTATAAAATAGTACTAAACCCTAAAGCAAAAAAGCGTATACTTAAAGCGTGGCAAGATGCAAGTGCTAGTTGTATAGCGATTTTATACATGCTACAGCTGTATCATCATAGTGACGATCTCTAATTCCATTAAAAAGTTTCAGTTATGCCGTTGAAGTTTAAATGAAATACATATAGTTTCATATCTTAGGTTATTTGCACAGATAAAAGTACTTGTGACTTAAGGCGTTGCTGTGAAATGCTATAAACACATTACTATATCGAACACGTTTCGGATATTATTGAAGTCAATTGTCACAGTATTGCAATTCCCAAATTCATCTATCAATTTCAAACGCCCCGATTGCTCGGCAAACAAAGCGTGCCAGCTGGAGGTGGCAAATGAGCGCCAAAGCACATACACATTAAGACTTACCTACAAATTCCGACAGAAGTACGAGTATAACTATATTTGTGGCAGACGCATCAAGGATGCATGGTGGTGTATTGAAGCATGACTTACTGGCATAGCCGAGCGACCGACTCTGGCGAATGACAGACTGAATTCGACTGCTACTTTAGCAACACTTTTCAGCGCAATTGTGCGCGCTACACGCTCCTCTAACAGCTCGACGCCGAAATGCCGAAATGCCGCTTTGTTGCAATTTGTATTCGTTGCATTTTCTTAATCAAATATTTTGATAGCAATTTCCGGAGTGGCAGCTCAAATACTCAAATGCAGTAGCGCTTAGCGCTCAACTTTCCAACCATCAACCATCGGCAGGCACTGTCACTACCGCTACTGTTGTCACTGAATTCTAACTGTTATTGCGCCTGATGTCACTGTTTTGACATCTGCTGTTGGCGCGCAGCTTGCCAAACCACCGACGGGACAATGTTGATCTTTGATGTGCTGTCTTATCGCATGCAGCAGCAATTCCATCACCGACGGGCTGCACCATATCACTTCCAACTGCCGCCGCTAATTCTGACCTTTCCACGACTGCATCTGCCCTTGCCGCCGCCAGCACCGCCGCAGAGGTTATGTGTTGCGTATTCGGTGGCTGCCGTCTGTTGCCGGTGCTGGCTGCCATCGAAACTGCCATTTTCTGTTATTTCATTTTTTCCTGCGCTTATCTGGTTTTTTTGTCTTAAATCATTTCTTCAACGCCGTCGCCATGGAGTACTTGGCAAGCTGCCGTGCCGTGCCGTAACGACGCGCACGTGACGGAAAGCGTTGTTGACATTTGCACTTTTCGCTTGGCAAATGTGCAGCTAAAGATGATGGCAGCAACAGCAACAACAACAATGGCAATAACAAGTGCTGCAGTTGCACTTTCAGCGGCATTATGTATCAGTTAAAGCTTTCAGCTGAGTCACTTGCCAGCATCACATTTGCTGTTTTGATTTGCTCCACAGCTTCCCTTCATAATCGCAGTTTTTCCTTCCGCTTGCAAGCGCGTCGGATATCATAGCATGTCAAGTGCGGGTAGCAGGGTAGTGTTGCTGTTGTATTATCCCGCAACCGATGTGCTAACTTAATATTCATAACGGCAGCTGTTTTTATAAACAATTCGGAAAAGCAATAACGAATGCTTTCGATGCGAAAACAACAAAAATGTTGGGATGCCTGCATAAGCAGTGATTTGTGTGAACTCTAAGATACTCTGATGAATATTTTTAAACTCTTGCAGCATGTTGCTACAAAGTATAATAATGTTGTCCACCTAACGGTTGTATGCATCATCTAAAACTAATCGAGACAGATATAGGATTATGTACATATAAATGATCAGGATAAGTTGTTGTTCAGCGCCCGTACCATATGCAGATTTTCGAACTTCCAGGTCACTTTATACCGCCTATAACGGCCAACATGTGAGTTATCTAAATGAAAATGAGAGAGCTTAATGGTGCTTAGGATGAATAAAAGCGGGTGGAAACTGGCCCTAGACCTCATATACTTAGCAAACAAGTCTTATGTACCAGAAATGAAATGTGTTTTATCCGAACTTTTTCCTTCCTTACTTGTTCTATGGTTTTGCGGTTTGCTGATAAGGCAGAGAAAAAAAATGAAAACTTAAATCAATTCGACAGATATGTTCAATAAGAATTTCAAATACTCAGCCTTTTGGAGTATACTACGATCAATCAACGGCCACTGGTATATGAGATATGGAATAAATTTTGAAACACTAAATATTGCAATAACTTGGTATAGAAAAATGATAGAACTGTAAGCGGGTATTCTTTCATTGTCACCATGTTGAGATATCACTTGCACTAACGGCTCTCGAATAAACATTACAGTAGTTAACAGATTTTTGCAGGTTTTTTCTGTTGATTACGCTTGTTGATGAAAAGTTGCAGGATTAAAATTTACGAACTTTAAAACAGGTCAAAAATTCCAATACCATTTCTGATACCCAAAGAATTGAAATCGGATGAGTGTGACAGCTCCTGGCGGCTATATTTGTTTGTGCTAAATGTCGTCAGTGTGTTCAGTCATATTTGCTATTTAATCATATCACTTTCAATCTTCTTCTTTACTGGCCTAGGCACCGCTTTCGCGGTTTTAGCTGCGTAAACAACAGCGCGTTCTTCTCTTATCGATATTTGGAGTCAATTCATAATACCAAGTGCAGGCAGGTCCTTTTTCACCTGATTATTCCAACGGAGTGGAGGTCTTCCTCTACCACCTCTTCCACCATAGGAAATTGAATCGAATACCATGAAAGATGGAGTGTTCTCATCTATGCGGGCAACAAGGCCTAGCGAGCGCAGTTCCTGTCTCTTAATTCACTGTACTTTATCCATGTTGCTGTATATCTCGTATAGCTCATCGTTCCCTTGAATGTGATACTCGCCGTTGCCAATGCGCAAAAGATCAAAAATCCTCCGTAAAACCTTTCTCTCGAACACTCCTGAAGCCGACTCTTCAGATAATGTAATTGTCCATGCCTCCGCACCATATAGCGGGACAAGAATGATGAAGGACTTGTAGAGTTTCAATCCCCGAATCCGTCCGATAGTCATTCTACGTTGGATTTCTAGGCTGATATTGTTGCTGGTGTTGATGCTGGTTCCAGGGTAGTGGAAATTATGTACGACTTCAAAGTTACGACTGTCAACACTGACTGTACTCATAGTCTTCTCCTTCTGATTAAGTCTGGAGAAAGCAGAACTAACGGCACGGTAGTTAAGTCCAAAATATATGAATATCATAGGGGTACACAATAGCTGTACACTCTTATAGAAGATTGTATCTTATCGATTGAGCTCTTCAGCTCGTAATATTTACTCCAACAGTGGATTGAAGAAGTGACACGATAGGGAGTCGCTTTCTCTGAAAACTCGCTTGGAATCGAACGGTCTGGAGACGTCCTTTGCGATCCCGACTAAGCTTTTGGTGTTGCTCAATGTCAGCTTACACAGTGATCTTTCTTTCAAGGGTCTTTTCCAAGATTTGGCGCATGGTGAATATCTGGTCAGTTGTTGATTTTTCAAGTGGTGGGCTTCAGCCTTTCACATAGTATGCTCGATAGAACCTTATATGCAATAATACGGTAATTGGCGCAGATTGTTGAGCTCTTCAAGCGGGTAATTGCTGTTCGAATCTCATCATAGCCGCGTAATGGAACATCTATTCCATCATCAGCGATTGCGGAATGGGAATCATCATCTCCTGGTGTTACACTTTCACTGCCATTCAGCAAGTTGCAGAAGTGTTTCCTCCATATCATCATCACCATCAGCCACTAGATGAACGCTTTGTAACCTACAAGAGTATGTTTCGATTTTGAGACCGCATCATTTCGTAGAAATTTCGAGCATAACCCCCCTGGGCCAGCTTCTCACTTTCTTCGTACTCACGCAGTTTGGTCTCTTTCTTTTTTCTACATACGCGTCTCACTTCCCTCTTTAACTCTCGGTATCTATCTCACCCCGATCGCATGGTGGTCGATAAAAATTCCGAGGTTGTCTTTCCGCTTTCTCTCCACTGCTAAACAACAGTCCCCATCTTACCCGCTGTTTTTTTGCTCTTTACAAAAGCCTTCGGTTTCGCTTGTGGCTGTGCGTAAGGAGCTTGAAATGTCGTCCCACAGTTCCCTTATAGCGAGTTGCTGATAAGTGCCCTCAGAGAAAATATATTTTTCATTGCAAACTTATTTTAAATAAAAACTTACAAAAAGCGGGGTTTTAAACATAACTTCCTTACTCTAGTGTGTCTTTCATATAAAATAAATAAGGTGTGCTCCTCGTAGATTAAAACTTGGTGCTACTGAAATGACTAAATATCTTAATTTCTTATTTTGGCTTTACGAAAACAGACCAATTAGTTAGTTTAAGCAGTTTATAAGCAATAAAAAAATTTTGATAATTTCAGAGCCCTGCAAAAGCGCTGTTGTTGAAAAATATTTTTATTTTTATTTTGAATATCAAAAATGATGAATTTCATCTGAATCCTTAACAAAGCAGCTAATACAAAAGCTGTGTACAGATTTCAGAAATTAAAATTGCATCATAAAATTTTGAAAGTGTCTCCATTTACGTAATAAGACCATAGCGAACACCATAACTAAACCGAAGCTTCCTTTATGTGCAAAATAAGTGTGAACAATGAAGTTTAGTTCAGTTTGAAAAGTTCTTATTTCAATTATCGCAAGCTTTTGCAGAGAAAAACAGATATTATGTATATAATTTACTATTTCTAGTGGAAAATTGATTTGCGGTCTACCTTGAAATGAATGGCAAGCAATTTTTCTTAGTATTTTGACCTGTGGCAGTGGGTATGAGTAAACCAAAATGAAATTTTGGATTTTGTTTTACTAAAAATTCTCTGTAAAATATAATTATTATTTCTACAAAAACCACACATTGTAGCAGACCTTAACTTGCAAACAAATTACTTGCACATATATTTGTATACCTTGAGCAGGGTTTATTTAGTGTGCCACGAGGTTTGGGCACCAATAAGGAAACGTGGAAGTTACTATAAAGAACCAAGTATATAAATGATTAGAGTGACGAGCTGAGTCGATACGCGAACTAGTCCCTCAGGTTTTGGCATATCGATCTGAAATTTTTCACACCCCATTTTGTCCTCAAGAAGCTGTTTATTTGTTGGAAATGTCGGTACCATATCGCTCTGCAGCGTAGAGCTGCTAAAAAAATCGAACGATCGAGTTCAAGTGTTTGTAGGGACAACTCTATCATATCAAGATATCTTCACGAAATTTCGCACGAAGAAATCGCACAGATCGGATCACTTTGAATACAGTTGACATAAAAGTCGAACGACTGGAACCAAGTGCTTGTAAGTAAAATTGAACATATGAAGTCTATTATAGCTTCGGCGCAACAGAAGTTAATGTTTTTATTGTTTTTCTTTGAATTTCATTTGCTTCTTACAACAGCAGTTCAAGCTAGATTCAGCATGCATGAATTGTTTCGGCTTTCTCGGCGTTTGCTTAGCAGTTAAGGGGTTACATGGGTTTACGGTTTCGGAGATATGGCTTTGAGAACTTAGACGCTCGAGGCTAGCTAGGCTAAAAGCGCCGTCTTTAAACGCGTTTTTCTCGAAAATGTGTTTTTGAAGTCATTTGGCAAGATTTCCGATCTTCATGAAATTTTATAAAAATCTTTGAGATACAATCCTATTTGAAAAAAATTTCGCGCAATTTTCAATTTTTTCTAAAAATGTCTATCAAAAATCTAATTTTCAGTTTTTTTTTATTTTCTTCCTTCATGTTCTGAGTTAAGCATTTAACTACAACACGTGTTTTTCACTTTGGATGATCCTGAAAGAAGTTATCCTGCCCCTTTCCAGAGTTTAAAATATTTTTTACCAAACATTTCAGAATTTCTTTGTTAATAGTGTACAATAAAAATTCTAATGAGATATTTCAAAAAAAATTTTGAAAAAGGCTGTCTTTTACCCTAGGGAACCCATGTAAACCCTTAACTTAAATTGCGTCACTCTTCACACTCCATGTATTTGGTAGGAAACACCAAAGGCAAAACGAAACTTTGAATGCTAGATTCATATGCATTATACCGCAAGAAAATTCGTTTAGAAACAAGTTGATAAATGTCAACTATTCGATGACCTAAAGACCGTTCTTATTATTAATCCTGAGGCATTAAGTTTTGCTGTATAAATTCAATTACTTAGAACTCTCTGAAATCCTCATTAATATTTGAGGTTGTACAAGTATATGCGAAAACAAAACAATCAAAGCAAGTAAAGGAAAATTGATAAAAAATCACCAGCTTGGACAGTCACAAATTGCGAAGGAAATTTATGCACGCATGTACATATATGATTTTAGAACTGCGCCTCAGGCAGTTAGCACTACAATCAGCAACGGTCTACGGCCCATAAACGAAATTAAATGGAAAGTGTATAACAACAACAGCAAGTAAAAGTTTTCGCAGACCTCAAGTACTTAGTCAAATAGCATTGGCTGCAATGCTACTGCCGAACATATGCGCATGTATGTATATGTGTGTGCCCAGCTCATTTACATGAGAGTGTGGGTGATTTTTGCTCTGAGTAATCACCGCAAAGTTTTGCTGTCGCTCAATTTGCATGAAATCAAGCATTTCCGTTACTTTAAAGAAGCAAAACCAACCGATAGCAAACTTAAGTCAGAAACAACATATACATAAAAACAACAACTGAAAAGACAACAACTACATCCAACTTAGGTGGAAGCCATTCCTTCAGAAAAACGAACGCACGCACTCATGTACACAGTGTGCTCCCACTACCTCCTCCAGCTCGCTCTTCTCTGCTCTGGTGCGAGCCCAACTGATACGTCTGCCGATGAGTTTAAAACAAACAAATGCAAATTTCGCAGTTAACTTGGGGTAATCAAACGAATTTAGATTTTCAATATTTTGTTTGTGTTTTTTGGGGTTTTTTGTTATTGGTATGTATTGGTGTGAGTACGATACACACACGCCCTCATGTGGTTGCTGGCAAACAAGTGCGAGAGCACGTACAAATTTGCATAAATTGTGCTAATGGTGAGTAAACAAAATGTGTACAGGTAAGGCGGCGCCTTTGGCGGGGGGGGGGACGGTGGTACCGAAGTTCGGTGCTGCTGCTGAGGGGCACTCGTGGAGTTGCGGGTGTGTGGGATTGATTATTTGTTCGGTTTGGAATTTTGTGAGAAGTGTTTTTGTAATGGATATGTGTACTTAGGTGATCGGGTTACCGTGCGGTTGGAAAAGGTGTGTTGACTTTGCGGCAGCCGGTGTGATTCGAATGCGTAAGTGTGACATTAGTTCGCTTGAGTGGCCCGGTCAAAAGTTGAGTATGCGGTGCGCCAATCCAGCTGACCGGAAGACATCGTTTTTCTCTGTCACCCTAAATTGTTCAAATAAACAAATACCGTTAGGGTTTTACTTGTATATTTATTTTCTGAAACCGAATTAGTGATAAGTTCAAATGTAAACTTCTGGAAATGAAGTTTTTTACAAAGCAGTTTCTTTGTGGCAGAAAAGTTCAAGTGTTTTATAAAAAAAATGACAAATGGATATCAAAAGGAAGTTTTCTTTATCCATAGTTTTATTGCAATCGCTGAGAGAAAATAATCCAGTTTTCTTTTACAGGGAACAAGTGGATGTAGGCTTACTTTTCAACATTATCTCTCCAAGCAAACCTCTTGTCGATTATAAAGAGATTCACATCGGTTGCGGTAATTACATTTCAGTTAATCACTGGAGTCCAGCTGTGTAGGGAATGTAGAGCTACTTGACGTAGATTATGCAATTTTTATCAAGTAGTAAGGCGTTGATAGTGGTTCCTTTAATTTGTAGTAGACTTAGGCGCCAGACGTTTTCAAATGCGTGACAGCCATTTCGAATAGAAACAAAGATATTTCTGAAATTGCCACACGGCCACACGGCTTTTTCTGCATTGGTTCTCTGCTGTTAATAAGTGGAGGTCATCAGGATATCGGCGTTCGCTAGACTCTTTTATAGATCCCAGAAGCAAGCAGATACACTTCCAGCGACTTGTTGCGCAGATGATTTCCTTCAGCTTCTTTGAAGCACGTTACAGTAATGTTCTGTACTACGGTTTTCTATTGACTTGCCATGCGTGGCAAAAATGCATATCCTCTCTCAGCTTTGTCAATACTTCATAGGACTAGAACTACCTGTCCCTCTAGTGGTTGCTCTATGTTGATTTAGCAACAGACGTGCTCACATGAGCAGTATTGTGTATGCTTGTAGTCAGGGCTTTTGCGGCATAGTCAATATCGCGCAGCTGGTGATGCTGGGGTCCACCTCAATCTCCAGCCATATACTTCTTCTTCCTCTGCTTCCCCCGGAGGGTATTGTGTCGAAGTGTTTTCATCCATAGGCACGACATGATTTAGCCAGCGCAGCCGCTGTCGTCGTATAACTCTTACAGCTCATTGTTCCATGGAATGTACCAATCGCCGTTGCCTAAGCGCAAAGTACCATAAATCTTCCGCAGAACCTTTCTCTCAAAACCTCATAACGTCGACTCATCAGATGTTGTCATCGGCCATGCCTTTGCACCATATTGCAGGACGGACATAATGAGCTTATAGTTAGAGTTTGGTTTTTGTTCAATGAGAGAGGACTTTACTTCTCAATTGCCTACTTAGACCGAAGTAGCACCTGTTGGTAAGAAATATTTTGCGTTAGATTTCGAGGAGGACGTGTTTGTTGGGAATAATGCTGGTTCCAAGATAGACGATATCTACAACTTCCAAGTTATGACTGGCAACAGTGACGTGGGAGCCAAGCCGCGAGTGCGACGACTGTTTGTTTGATGACAGGAGATATTTTGCTTGCCTTCGTTCACTTCCGGACCCATTTGCTTCGCTGTCTTATCTGGTCTGAAATAAAGCAGAACTATCGGCGCGGTTCTTAAGACCAATGATATCAATATCATCGGCGTGCAACAGCAGTCCGCAAGCTCGTATAGAAGATTCTCCTTGCTCGATTCAACTCGGCTGCTCAAACTATTTTCTAAAGCAGTAGATTGAAGAAGTCGCACGATAGGGATTCGCCTTGTCTGAAAACTCGTTTGGTATCGAACGACTCGGAGAAGTCCTTCCCGATCCTGACACAGCCGTATTACTTTAGAGGGATACCAAAAATACAGATATAGCGGCATAAAGGCAGCTCCTTTTCGCGCTGTCAAAAGCAGCTTTGAAATCGACGAAGAGGTGGAGTGTGTCGATTCTTTCTTCACTGGTCTTTTCCAAGATTTAGCGGTTGGTGAATATTTGGTCAGTTGTTGATTTTCCAGGCCTAATGTCACACTTGTTGCAATGCGTTTTTTACTGCACAGAGGCGGTTGCTTATCTAGGCTACAACAAGATGGTAGTCCGAGTCAATACGCATGTCTAAAACACTGGTGACGTGTCTTTTGTCTATCACAACATCATCGATCTGGTTGGTGGCTTTCCGAGCCGGAGATAGCCTGGTATCTTGATGAATTCTCTAATGCCAGATTCTAGTACTACAGATAACAATATTTCGGGCCTCGGCCGCACATAGAAGGCATTCTTGGTCATATCGTCCTTCTCTTCCGTCAGGGAGTGGACGCAAATCAGCGCACAACCCTGTGGAGGAGATGTTTCGCCTTCTCACTTTAGCTTGCCTTTAAATGGATGTTTTTTCCCTAACCAGACGATAATTGGTCTAAGGCCGGAGGTCGTGAGCTGCTTGAGCCATATATAAAAGAATTGTTTCTGGCCACTCCCAAGTGAATGGCGGTCAGAGAACTTTCCAAATTTGCGTGAACTTCTACACATGGCTCCACCCTTTTACATGAACACCCTAGCGATATACGGTACCTTTACTAGTTTCTTTTTGGATTGTTAATTTGGTGTATTTACCTCAAGCTAAACTGCACTGTGGTCAGATAGTATGTCCGAAATGGTGGATGTGCGTTATAGTCCTTTAGAAATAGCAAAATCAAAAACATTTGGTTATTTCGTGAGGTCGTACGGCCAATAAGTTGGCTCGCCAACTCAATTTTCATATCAAGGATTTGTTTTAAATGCAGTTCAAAAGTGCTCTGTTTTTGGTATTAGAGAGAGTACTAGGTGTTTTTGTCATTATTCAACACCAGGAAAGAATTTGTTTCCAAAGTGGTCAATAGTCTGGTCAAACGGAGAAAAGTTTAAAGCAACTATAGTTATATTAAAAAAAAAGAGTAGAGACAACATTACCATTGCTCCCTGTGTCCCTAAATATTAAATTCGTTCAAGTACAAGATGCGAGACTATATAAAAATGGGGCCCCTTCTTGCATTTTCCCTAGAAATCGAATTGATTAGTTCATATCCTGGGTTTTGTATAAAGTTCTGCTTCGTCTCTGCTCATTATCTATGGTAGTTTTTAGTCATTGGATAATTGCACCGTGACCTAAGGTTTATTATGCCCTCTTCTAAGTCACAACGACCCACCTGTCCCCATATCCACAGTATGTTGATAAATTTAATATCCTGCTAGGTGCTAATGAGGCCTTGTGATCCCTATTTGGAGACATGAATCCGAGAGCCTTTATCTTGCGTTTGTAGAGTGCACTGCAGTCAATTAGAGGGTGAGTTTAAGACTCTTTGTCGCGGAATCGGCAATTTGCACAAGACGCTAGGCCCATGGTATGTAAGTACTTCTAGAGCTTATAGTGATCGGTATAGAATGCGATAAGTAGCCTGAATTTGTCCGTAGGGATGTTGATTACATATTAAACCTGCTAAGATTATAACCCCCATTAGCAACCTGTCATGATGCATGCCTTGGAGTTATTGCCTTCTTCCTTGCGGAGCAGCTCCTTTATGATATGAAGACCCACCGCGATGAAGGCTTCCGGTCTTACCATGTTAGTGGATGCTGTGGAGCGGACAAAATCATGAAATAGTTCATTCCCGGCTAAACCCTTGGTCCCGGGCATCCAGAAAAGATGCGCTTGGCTAAATTTCGATAGACTCTTCAGCCGTTTTCTACACTCCTACACCAGTAGCGATTTGATTTCGTAGGCAGAGATTGCTTTAACTGCCGCTAGTTACAATAGTTCCGTTGGAGGCTTATCTTTACACACCGACTTATAGCAAAGACATCGGCTTGAAAAAATTCCCAAAGGTATGGAGAGCTTGGTGCGTGGTCATGCAACTCCTGCACAAATTCCCTCCGACGTTGTCGAGCATTCGATATACCATTTGATTATACTATCCCTAAGCAGTAGGTTGAGAGTGGAATCATTTCATTCTGCCTTACTGCTAAGAATAACTTTGAATTTCCTTGTGAAGTGACCGATTACTAGGTGAAGTGGTGTAAACTCAAGCATGACTTCAAGTGCTGCTGTCGTACATGTACACATGACACCCGACATGCGGATGCATACAAGTTGTGCCAGTTTTGATAGTTGGAGCTCTACCGAAGTCTCTGATGCCCCATACGTGATAATCGGTCGCACGATCATGGTGTGCAACCACCTGACAATCCTTGGCCTGTAGCCTCATGATTTATCAGCTAATCGACTGCACACCATTAGTGTTTTAGTTGCTTTGACCAGTCAGATCAACATGCTGCTTGCACCGCAGAGTGGAATTCAGCATGAGACCAAGATGTTTGATCATATTAGTCATCTCTACCTTTATGTTTGCAAGGGTTAGCTTCCTGAGGCCGGCCATAAACCTACGACTCGTAAGCGTGGCGATGTTTGTCTTCGAGGAGTTGATATTTAAATTGACATTCTAAGTAATGCAATACTAAGTAATTTGTGTAAGTTGTTATATCAACATTTACACCTTTTCACTCCGTATTGACAGAGGGTGAAGACTGAACTTCAGGTCTGTTGAGAAACAATCTGGCAAAAGCTGTACCACCAACTGCTAGACTGAGTGAAGAATATCGATATTCATATTGATTTTTTTAAGGCTCTCTACTTCGCTGACAGCTTCGGAGGCTTGTTTTGGTGCTTTATTGGTACATATAATCATTTCCTTGTTGATTGCCACGGAAAAACGCCTGAGGACACCGTACGTTGTTCACAAAATATATTCCTTTTTACAAAATTCCAGATTTGTTTCATCTTTTCATCGTTTCACCAATTCTTATGAGTTTGACCAAATATTAAAATATTTATGAGAATGCTGAGAAAAACTTTCATCACTACAGGAGAAAAATGGTTAATAATACCTGAATGCACAGTCTGTCAAGGACTTCATTAAGATATTTGGAAAACTAAAAGTTTCAAGAATTATTTGGGAAAAGAAGGATATTTGTCAACAATTTGACAACATTCCTAAAATTATATATATGAGAGGGGTATTCGCAAGTAAGCAGTGTTTATTTGTATTACAAAATACATCCATCAAACAAGTACCGGCTCTTTCTGCTCTATGTGAGTACACGCAGCAATGAAATCGACTTGTTACTCACCACTTCACAGCTAGAACGGATCGCAAACTCAACTTGACAGCCCAACAACTATATATTGGTTTTGATGCCCATCGATGTCAGTTGTTAAAGTTTGGTCTAACATATATCAGTCTATTTAAAGCTAAAGGCACAGAACTGACCACTTCAAGTTTAATTTGTATCAGGTGCTCCATATTTTGTTGAAAAAGTACTTATTTTGCAAAAAGAACTTTCAAAAATAATTAAATATCTGTATCGAATGGTTTTGTCTCTAATTGGATACCAGATAAGAAAACCGAACCATCCTCACTGTCTCACTAATAGGTGTGTATATGGAATAACAGTTAGTGTAAACGATTACTAAATCGCCTCAATTATTCCGTGGGAATTGGAACTTGGAGTTTTCGGCTCAACAAAGGTTATAATAATTTTTTTCATGCCAGCATTGAATTGGAAGTTATCCGAAGCTAAAATTGTACATCACATGTACTGTATTCATATAGTACACCATGTCGTATGAGCAACAAAAAATGTAAAAATTACTTTATAAATGCTCAGCTCAAAAAAATTCGGAAAATAACGAATACTCTAATACTATACATACTTGGCATGTGCTAATACATAAAAGCATTTACAATTTTTCTCCTCGTTAGCAACAAATTTGCAAACAATTGACTGAAGTATATTGAGAGAATTTTGGAAAAAATCATAGCAATACGACTTATGAATGCTTCCACGGACGGACGGACAAACAGCAGAAGTGAGGTATGATTTTTCATTTTAAAATGAAATTTTGATTTGCGGTTTTTCATAAAGCGGGCAGAGAACAATACAGATTTATCAAGTGTGTCAGTGCGTATGAGTAATTTAAAATGAAAACTATTATGATTTCAAAAAGCTTTAAAAGTTTGATTTAAAAACCAAATTCCATGAAAATTTTAATTGATCTGCGTTTTCCACAATCTGAATATAAAATTTTTTGTTTTTTTTTTCACTTAAAAACTACAATTTCAAACTGATCAACCATTCTTGGAAACCTCATATTAAATTTTTGAAAATTGTTCGCATTTGTTTTCTTAAATTTTCCCAAACGTATGCGTTCACATTTCCACTTTGTTGTAAGCGCGCCAACCGCAGCAACAAGTTCAGGCTAAATCTTGCATTCAACATGCAATGTTAATAAGGTCGCCAACGCTGTGGGTCAAGAGTTCATTTCATTTGGCAAAATTATGCATTATTTCGACCCTCACGGCCTTTGTGTTCACCTCACGGCGACGGCAGTTAGCTTGAATTGTGTGTTAATTTTCGCACCTTGTTGTGTTTTTTGCCACGCAAGCGCATGTGTATGAGTGGGAGTGTGCGCTTCATATACATTTTTGTGTGAATAATCTTGTCATGCGCCTACCAAGTGTGTACTTTATGGTAATGCGACAGCTCACCTGGTTCAGCTCGGCAATGTTGTGTGAATAAATATTTATGCAAATTTTGCTGAAAATTGTTGTGGGTAATAGTTGTCGGGGGTTTTATGAAGTCGAGTTGTGTATTCTGCAAGGAAAGGTTTAGAAATG
Organism: Bactrocera neohumeralis; assembly: GCF_024586455.1. Classification (NCBI taxonomy): domain Eukaryota; kingdom Metazoa; phylum Arthropoda; class Insecta; order Diptera; family Tephritidae; genus Bactrocera; species Bactrocera neohumeralis. The sequence goes on from NC_065921.1 coordinate 37,937,698, forward strand.
GGATTAGCGAAAACGATGAGATTTTTATTTTTTATCTGAGAACACATAAACGTGCCTTATAGTTTAAAAGAGCTAAAACTCTAAAAATTTCAACAAGACTGAGTACCACAGGTTAGTTTTTTGACTGGCGACGGAAATGACGGAAATGGAACTTCCTGTCTCACTTTGAAAGAAAAAAGGCCCGATAATGGTGCCATACCACAATCCGCACCAAAAGTTAAAAGCTACTGCATTTCCTGAACCATACGAGGAGTTGAGTCACCCCAATAGCGACAATTTTTTTGTTGACGAAGCCATTAGCCAGAAATAGACCGTATCTGAAAAACTTTTTTTCCGATGGAAATCGTCTTTGCTTCTATCATTTCCAAAGGTCTGTTGGCATTAAAGTATACGCTCCGTATATCAACTGTATGTTTCAATAAGAATATTTTATGTCAACGGCAAGGCGGACCAAGTGCTCGCATAGGATGAGAAAAAACAGTACAGCCTCTCTTTTTAAAAAAAATATGTAGACAAAGAACACTGCAGTGGTGAAGATGGCAAATAATTCACTGCTTGGGGAGGCTCTGTACTTGCTCTGTGGTTCCCCGTGCTCGGCTGCTGTGGCTGACGCTAATCAGAGTACACGAAAAAAGTATCCGATATCCTAGTACCCGATTGGCAAGTTTCCTTCGAGCAGAACACTTCTTTTCCGGCCACAGGTCGACCGACACCGACTTCCAAATTGATATCGGGTCCGTTTAGCGTCTCATCAAACGACAAATCCCACCGAAACCGCATGCGTACGTGAAAAATCGATTGATACCGTTCTACACAAGGTAGTTGGGACAATTAAAAGTTCTTAGAAAAACGAGAACTCACCCTAGCGACATTCATTGACAAGGTTACAAGGCAATGTACATTCAACAACGCTAGTTTAGCTACACTGATATTGGCTATCGCTTCCTTTAAAATTAATCAGAATAAGCTGGCCTGGTTAAGTCATATGCTAAATAACTGGCAAGCCATATGCGATGAGGAAGATATCTTTTTCCCCATCCCAATCCAACAACATAGCGTCTATACGAAGTCTCACAGCATTAGGTTATGAGTAATTATTAGATTCCCAGATGCCCTAGAGGAACAAATCAGGTTCAAGACCACCAGCAGCACATGGGATACCTTCTTCTTCCTAAAAGTAGACACCGCTTACGCGATTATAGCCGAGTTAACAACAGCGCGCCAGTCGTTTCTTCTTTTCGCTACGTGGCGCCAATTGGATATTCCAAGCGAAGCCAGGTCCTTCTCCACTTGGTCCTTCCGACGGAGTGGAGGTCTTCCTCTTCATCTGAGCTGGAGAGTTTTCGTCCATGCGGATGCGACGTAGCCAGCGTAACCGTTGTCTTTTTATTCGTTAAACTATATCAATGTCGTCGTATAACCCTTACAGCTCATCGTTCCATCGAATGCGATATTCGCCGTGCCCAATGCGCAAAGGACCATAAATCTTTCGCAGAACTTTTCTCTCTAAAACTCGCAACATGGGATACCATAAAGTTTATATTTTTAGGAAAACGAGAATACAGAATGAAGTGACTCAAAACCTTTCTTCTCTTTCACTCGCTCTCTTCTTTTTCTTTCTCTCTCTATCTCTCTCTCTCTCTCTCTCTCTCTCTCTCGCTCATAGAAAATCAAGACGGTAATATATACAGTGGGTCTCACATGTATTTTCTTAAATAAGATCATTACCGTATTAGTATGCCTTTTCATGTTCAATTATGAGACTGAAATTATAATTATATAATCTAATAAGACATACGCCTGAACAACGTTTACACATCGTTCAACTTTAATACGAAAATTCACGTTATGTAAAGAATGTTTTTCACGCGCTTAGTTTAATTTAGGGTCAACATAAACGGTCTACTATTCACGGCGTACTATTCGCAACACTATCACCCATTTTGAGATCCAATATTCATTACTGGATAATATTCGATGGATGCATTCCCATCACGGAGCACACGTCCAGCACGCAGTGAAGAAAATATCGCAGCCGTAGCTGAGAATGCACATGAAGACCATGGCGCTGTTCGCAGCAACTCCGGCAGACGTATGGAACAACTAAGCGCATTTTATGCCGAGATCTTAAATTGAAAGCGTACAAAGTGCAACTTGTACAAGAGCTGAAACCACTCGACATTCCCAAGCTCTATGGACTCTTGAAAAAAAGATCCGACGTTTTCGAACCAAGATTTGTTCTGTGATGAGACTCATTTCTGGCTCAGTGGACACGTAACAAGCAAAATTACTGCATTTGAAGCGAAGAGCAATCTGAAAAAATTCAAGGGGTGCCATTTTATCAAGAAAAAACAACGGTTTAGTATGGTTTTTGAGCCGGTGGAATCATCGGTTCATACTTGTATTTCTTAAAAAATGATGCCGGTGAGAACGTAACCTTCAATCTCGACCGTTATCGCGCTATAATAACCGACTATTTAATGCCTGAAATTGAGCTTGTTATCTCGGTGACATTTGTTTTCAACAAGACGGCGCCACTTCCCACATATTGCATCAATCAATGGATTTATTGAGAGAACAATGAGCAGATAATTTCACGTTTTGGGCCGGCCGATTGACCACCAAGACCATATAAAAAGTCACGCGGACAATACCGCTTCGATTCAACCCATAGAGCAAAAGATCACGCGCCATATACCAGTCGAAATGTTCGAACTAGTCATCGAAAATAGACTCAACGGATGGTCCATCAGAGATATAGCAGCGTTCTGTGTTTTTGCCTTAAAAAAGTAGGAACCCTCGAAATGGATTAAGTGTTGGAACCAAGTCTCTGTCATTACTAGTTTGAGAAACGTGCAACGGCTATAACCTCTAATGTTGTTTGATTCAAATCTCTACTTCTCTTTCTCTCTCTATTTCATTCTCTTTTTCATTCTCTCTGAAGAAAAATCGAGTCGTTACTACATATTGTAGATGTCAGCGGTATTTTTGTTTGTAAGGCCATTTCCAGATTAGTATGCTGTTTCATGTTCCAATTATGAGATTGAAATTTCAATTACATAATCTATAAAAGTCACTGGAACGAAGCTAAGCAAATCTCTATTGTCTTGAAATACCTTATAAAAGCACATGCCTACAAATTGAAATCACTTAAACTCAGCATCGATTGGCAAAATTGGGATTGAAAATTCGATTAACAAATTGAGGCATGTCTTTGTTACTTAAATAAGATAAACAAATACAAAATACCTAACCTGCACTTCCGCACTTAGTCGCATTTTCTGCTTCAACAATGAGTTAAATTAACTGTTTGTCATACATAATTTATGCAAATGAAGTGAAACGAAATGAAATGAATTGAAGAGTGCCAAGAAATGACAGGAAGTGCCAGATAAAGCGATGCGCTGATATTGAAGACAGAATATTAAAGTAAAACTTCCAGGTGAATAACGGCACTTCACAGCTGCTTTTCGATAATTGAATTTAAATTATGCAAGCCGCGCGGAGAGGTGCACGGAAAATAGGCATCTTTTATGCTCAAACAAAAGACACGCCGCCAGTTGCGACTTAGTGGCGCCTAAACTTAGATGTAGGAATATTTTTGAGATGAAGCAAAAACACATACCATAGAAGTTGTTATTACCAACATACATATATACCATACATATGAGTCCGCCAAAGTAAGGGCATTACCTCGATTACCATCCTTCTAGGAGCAGTGAGAATTAGCGCTCTAAATCGCATCGCACACGTTTAGCATTTGCTTAGAGTTTCTCCAGTATTAAAGTGATCAAGGAAAGCTGTCTTAAAGATGGACTAGTTACTTAAGGTACATTTATACCAATAACTGCATCCTGATTGCATCTCTGTGGAAGTAGTGTCCTCACGAAAATCAGAGTTTGAAATTATTTGGGGCCCAAGAATGAGCTGAAAATGTTTTCAATTTATATATCAAGGGCTCTTTTTAATTTAACTATACCCAAATACTCTTCCTGTTTGACTTCAGTATTAGTTAGTTATGTTCTTGCTATAACTAGAAGATGCTTAGTTTGCTTTCCTCTTGATTCCAGGAGATCAATTTTCGAAGGATTTAGCTTAGGGTGTATTAGCTTGGAGACTTGATACAAGAAATTTTAGCAAGTTACATACTTTTTCAGCCAAAAATACTTGTTTCTACTTTCATCATTTGGCACCAATTAAAGATACCAAGTGTAAGAAGGTCCTTTTCCTTAGGATCTCTTCAAAGTGGTGAAGGTCTTCCTCTTCCTCTGCATCCACTGGCGTATACTGAATTGAAAACCTCAAAGCTCGAGTGTCCCCATCTATCGGAACAACATGATGCTGACGCTGAAATATGTCAATGCCGCCTTATATCTGGTATAGCTCATCGTTTCGTCGACTGCGGTATTCACCGAAAAATTTGTAATATTATATCAACTATCTTAAATTGAGTGCAGCTTCATTTCCTATTGGGTCTTAATCAAAACTACGTATGTAATTTCTTGGCGCGCTTGCGATCGATTTTAATCAATTTTAAGTTGTTCACGAGCCATTGTGTAGTTGTGTGTTTATTTGCTGAGCATTGTTGTGAATTTTTGGCGCTGCCGTATATTTGTTTAGCGCTTTTGTGAGCCTCCAAGCACAATGAAACGCCTCATCACTCAGCTAACAATCGGCTTGAAGTGTGAACTTCAGCGCCTCACACAATTTAGTCCACACCAAAACATTCTCACCGCCGCTTGTTTTGTTGCTGTGTGAGAGTACTACTGGGTTACGCCTGAATCGCTTTGCGATAAGGTTCTTTCAGTTCAACTGGTAAAGTGTGGCTTTGGCACGGTTTACCTTAATAAGCTGCCAAAATATTGTTGTTCCGTTAAATATACCGCGATAGCGGAATTGAACGAAGAGTATGTATTTTTCACATCACCTTCGACGCAAGCCTCGTAAAGTGAATGAAATTTGAAGCGTTCGACTGGAATACCATTACTGAGTAGTTACTTGTGTTTGCTGTAGCTGAAAGTAGGGTAAATATTCCAGCATATACATATGCCACTATTGATGCAGATACCTGTGAGTCATACTAGATTCGAGAATATATTCAGAAGTTGTTAATCCAAAGTCTGCAGATGTTACAATTTCACGAGATTAATCTGGCAAAACTATCAGTTAATTCTTAATAAAATTATAGAACTTTATGTTTTCCTTGAGTTCGTAAAGCAATTCCAAATGAAGCATTTGTCAAATTAATATGAAAATTAACCTTTGCCTTAAAAAAAGTGAATTCGTATATATTAGATCTCTTTTTCTCCACTGTATAGTTTTAACGGGTGATCCAAATAGAGATAACTGACCCCTAGCTGACAGTGTACACGAAGGTTGTGTAGAGTCGACCGTTACCGCGCCATTATAATCGACTATTGGATGCCTGAAATAAAAGCTCGTGATCTCAGCGACATTTGGTTCCAACAACACGACGCCACTTCCCGCACATCGCATCAATCAATAGATTGAAAGAAGACTTCGATGAACAAATAATTCCACGCTTTGCGCTGGTCGATGGGCCACCAAAATCATGCGTGTGGAGATATGTAAAGTCTAAAGTATGGAGGCTTGGGGAAAAAACATCACGCGTGTCATTGGCCAGTTACCAGTCAAAATTCTCGAATGAATCATTGAAAATTGAACTCCAAGGATGGACCGTTTGAGACGTAGCTGCGGCAAACATTTGAAAAGGATAATACTAAAAGAATAAATGACAACGTTATTTCGAATGATAATAAACATAAAAAGCACCCGGAAATTGTAATGAAATTCCTCGCGTATTGGGCGACTGTCCCCCAGTGTGTTTGCAGCAGCTGCTTAAGTCGGTAAACATTTGGAGGTGCCCTGTGATTTTTACAATGGATAAATATATCGAACAAAGAAATGTCTCAAATTCTATGTATATTTCTAACTGAATTTCTTGCGGTGCTGTATGGTGCTTGAAAAACGTGCCAAGTGTTAGTGAGATGGTAAAAGAGCTCGACTTCTCTGGAATGATTCTGGAGGATATTTTGGGAGTGAAACGCGTTCTTGCTCGACTAGTCCCGGCAAAGCTTAATTTTTTTCAAAACGAGTATCTTAAACAGGTTTCCTTGGACATGCTTGATCTTGCGAATTCCGTTCTCACATTTATGGAGAGCAATATAACTGCCGATGAGGCATGGGTATATGAGATGTAAACAAGTCAACAATCATCGGAATGGAAGAAAAAAAAACGAAACGAAACCAAAACAACCACGCTAAAGCTGCTCAAAAATCACTTTGATTTCATTGTTTGATGTACATATTTGTGGTTTATACATTATGAATTAGTTCCAGAGGGACAGACTGTAAACAAAGAGTTTTATTTGGCCGTATCGAGGCGATATTGACAATTGTTAGACTTGAGATGGTATTTGTGCAAAGTTTTGTTCCGAATCTATTATACTCTGTAGGAAAATGTTTCAAGAGTATAAAAACGATCGATCTCATCGACTATAAACTTTCCTTCTGCCAATAATTGGACTGTCTAAATGATGCATTTGCCCAGAAGTGATGTGAAGGTCTGAGCACATTCGTATCTGTTTCACGACATCCAGGCGACGATATTGGTGCGGTTAAAAACCGGCCAATCACGCTAACGCTGGATCAAATCACGTCAAGTGGTCCATAAAAATTTCGAAAAATCTCCGATTTCGAAAATTAGCAGTTCATTAAAAAGGGGACCAGACGCATACCTTGTGATATAAATATTTCGCTCCCGACATCTGTGCTGCAAGAAAAGCATTAGCGCATTGCGCAACGATGGTTGTGTCATACGTTTTAAGAGCGGTAGGAGGACAAAAAGTTCAATATCTTTGGAATGGTATGAATAAAAAAAATTTCTTTTGCAGATTATTAAAGGTGAATATTTTCCGCGTTACGTTATATACTTTTCAATTTTTTTTAGCGTGAAGAGCACTTAAAAATTCCAATTGTTAAAAAAAAAAATTATGTAAAATATTATTATTTAAACAAATGGATCATGAAAAAATATTTATAATATAGCACGAACATTTTTCTTTGACTTCACAATATTTCATCGATTTATCTTAAGTAGTTTATGAGAAAATAACTTTTCAATTTCATCGTCCTTTAAATTTCAACCTTCAATAACTTTAACAAAAAAAAAGAATTTTTACGAAATATTTATATCACGGGGTATGCGTCTGGCCCCCTTTTTAATGAACTACTAATTTTCAAAATCGAAGATTTTTGAGAATTTTCATGCACCACTTGACGTGGTTTGACTCCGCTTCTTTGTCTATTCCCCAGAAGCTTCTGAGCGACTTGTAAATTTTGTTGTGGCTCTGTACTTTGGTAGTAATCACGATCGTTAGTGGAGTTAAAGAGCACAGGCTGCCGAGTGTATTATGGTTGTTGACAGCCGAAATTTCAATGCTGTTATATAAATATCTGGTCTGCACTCCTTCGTTCAGTTCGTAAATATGGTCGCTGTGGATTTAGATTCTCCATACTAAATCCACAGCGATCATATTAGTTAGTGTTCTTTATTAAACTCCTTTGCAGAGGAGAAGGGAAAGATATCGTGATATTGCTGTTTTTTTTTTTGTTTTTTGAACACATGCCAACAATTGCCTCTAGTCCAACGCCATTAAGATCGTTCTCTCGAAGGATGGGTTTTGATTTAGGTCATGCACTACCTGAGCGTTTATGACGATAAGTGCTGTAAACAGTACGAAAGTCATGTTGATAGTCTGCTAGGCTCACATTATTGGCTCTTTTAAGCTATTTGTACATATGTATTTTGCTGTAGGGAGCTTCGAGATAAAAGTCTGTATTGATAAACCACCTATGACAGAGCAGTTGTAATTCAAATATTTACACATCATATCAAGTTTCGCCATAATTGTATCAAAAAGCGAAGACTTTACAGTGAACAAGCACATATCGAACATCTACTAGTAAGTGCGTCTCTAGGCCCTTCGTATTGTAATGTATATTTGTATGCTAATTGCGGCATCAAATTCATCAAATTGGGTCAGTGTTCATCGATTGTTGCAAACCTTTCAATTATCATGCATAATTAATGGCGAGTAATATAATCATTGTGCACACATAAGACTACTATTAATTATGGCTGATTATTTTGAAGGTAAATTGTGCATAGTTAATTTACAAATATATTATGGAAATAAACGTAAAATGGCAAGGTAAGCTCTAAATATATTTATGCGTATTAAAATTAATTATTTCAAAGTTGATACAATTTAGTTGAATATTTTTAAATACGCAGGTAAAGGCAATATTGAATTTGCGGCAATTTAAGGCGGTTGGACATTAATAGTATTTACACAGTTACCTATTAGTTAGCTGTCTGGTGTTAATCTAGACCCACCAAATATAACTTAAATTGTAGATTACTTGAATTAATACTCGCAGTGGTTTCCTATGGAATCGAGACCGGCTAACTGTTAATGTTTCGGTCTGCAACACGTCCGTTTATCTATCCCATCTGTGTTATTCAGGACAACTTAGCATAAATTCAATCAAAACAAGTAAGGAAGGGCTAAGTTCGGGTGTCACCGAACATTTTATACTCTCGCATTTACATATTTTTCAAATACCGTATTTGTGTAAAGTTTTATTCCGCTATCATCATTGGTTTCTAATGTATATATTATATAGAGAAGGCATGAGATGGAATTCAAAATAGCGTTATATTGGAAGAAGGCGTGGTTGTGAACCGATTTCACCCATATTTCGTACATGTCATCAGGGTGTTAAGAAAATATTATATACCGAATTTCATTGAAATCCGTCGAGTAGTTCCTGAGATATGGTTTTTGGTCCATAAGTGGGCGAGGCCACGCCCATTTTCAATTTTTAAAAAAATCCTGGGTGCAGCTTCCTTCTGTCATTTCTTCCGTAAAATTTAGTGTTTCTATCGTTTTTTGTTAGTCGGTTAACGCACTTTTAGTGATTTTCAACATAACCTTTGTATGGGAGGTGGGCGTGGTTATTATCCGATTTCTTCCATTTTTAAACTGTATATTGAAATGCCTGAAGGAAACGACTCTATAGAGTTTGGTTGATATAGCTATAGTGGTTTCCGAGATATGTACAAAAAAACTTAGTAGGGGGCGGGGCCACGCCCAATTTTCCAAAAAATTACGTCCAAATATGCCCCTCCCTAATGCGATCCTTTGTGCCAAATTTCATTTTAATAACTTTATTTATGGAAATTAGTTATGACACTTTATAGGTTTTCGGTTTCCGCCATTTTGTGGGCGTGGCAGTGGTTTAAATATTTTGCCCATCTTCGAACTTAACCTTCTTATGGAGCCAATAAATACGTATACCAAGTTTCATTACGATATCTCAATTTTTACTCAAGTTACAGCTTGCACGGACGGACGGACAGACGGACGGACGGACGGACAGACGGACGGACAGACGGACGGACAGACGGACAGACAGACATCCGGATTTCAACTCTACTCGTCATCCTGATCACTTTGGTATATATAACCCTATATCTGACTCTTTTAGTTTTAGGACTTACAAACAACCGTTATGTGAACAAAACTATAATACTCTCTTTAGCAACTTTGTTGCGAGAGTATAAATATTTCTTTGGGTGGAATACCTAGCGCAAAATTACTATTTTCTACGAAAAGCAAAATAGTACTCCAATCCTAATGCTTTTGTTAACTGGTTCAATAGCTTATATTAGCACCGTAGTCCAATCAGCTGATGCGGTAGATTAATGCATTTTTGAGCGCTAGCAATTTATTAGATTAACTTTTAATCACCCGAGTTAATGCAATAATTCTTTGGTTTGGATGTTTACATTCTGCGTTGAAAAACAATGGGAGCTCAAAGAAGTAGAAAATAGAAAATTCCGGGAAAATTATGTTCTAATTAATATATTGACGAAAATAATGGATTTCTCTAAAAGCATTCATTTAGTCGGCTATCGGAGCACTGAATTATAGATGTACGGTACGGTTGAGAGCGTCGCATTCCCATAGTTCACTGCTCTCAATCATGGAGCTCATGAAAAGCATGGTAAGGAAATTGGGTTGACTATAATTCGAAACTCACAAACATATTTTAGGAAACAGTGTAACTTCCTCGAATCAAAAAGTGCGTTTAAAGCTAAATTTAAGAAAACTTATAATTAGAGTGATCTCAAGTGTCGAACATCAGAAGACCGTATTGAAGTACTATATACCAGAATAAGATTGATTAGATTAGGTCACACACAACTACATATTCCTCGCGTCTTAGCAACTAATAGTGAATAAGTAAAGGACTTTGTATCTCTTGAAAGCAGCATAGATTCCACCAAAAATTAAAACCTGGAGGTCAAGCGCAGAATATCAGGTACTGCTTGGGTTCTGTTGGCAATTGAGCAAATCTCGTCAACGAACAAACATTATGCTGAATAACTCTCTCATTCTCGTCCTGTTATTTGACGCTAAAACATGAATGATGATGAGCCAAGATGAGAAAGCGCTTGGAGCATTCGGAAGAACTGTTTTCCGCAAGGCTTCTGGAGCCGTCCAGGCGAGCGATTATTACGAAGACTGTATATATAACTGTATGAACGTTACAACATGGATATAGTTCAGCGCATAAAAACGGTAGCTAGTTATGGTCGTTGATACGGAAGATGATGCAAAAGCGAAAAGCTCGTTGGATTCGAGACCCTTGGGTGGACAACGGACGCCCATTCATCCAATGTAAGGAACGATAGTTAGTGATCTGTCTGCACAGGAGTATAAAACTGATGTGACCTCGTAAAGGATACAGGTAACTGGCAAAGTTTGGTGTTCTTGGCTCATACCGAGCCCTGGTTGCAGTACCAAAGAAGAAAACGATGACGAATAAGTTAGGTGAGTTTCGGATATTCGCACAAGTGGTATACTACGCACATAGGAGCTAATGCAAAGTGGATTCGATAGTGGAGAATCGGAAGGAGGTTAGTCAGCTTCATTATCGCCAACGATTTGTTGTTGCTTCTAAGACTGCCAGTTTGTAATGACCGATAAAGTACAGAAAATATAATATATTTGCGAATCATGACAATCAAATTTTCTTTCTAAAAACCACGGTGCGAATTAACTTGATGTATTTTAATAAACTGTTTCCATGGAAACACTTCAACTGCTTCACGCTTTGGCTTCCTTTGCATTTTACGCTGCTTTGTCGACCGCACAACCGCGGCTATTTAAGTGTACTGGCCGAACATAACTGTTTTTGTGAATTCAACTCAGTGGCTTTAAAGTTTCAAAACCGCAATGTTCATATGTATTGTATACACCTATAAAGCCACACATGTTGCAGTTAATATCAATCAACAAGGCGATAGGCTGTTAACGGTATTGATATGGACAATGGGTGTGCGGTGTACGGCTGTTATGAATCAAGAGAGCATTTATTGATTGGAAACTACAACATAATTAACCTTTTCTATAGTTATTTTTGAACGAACTGCACCTTTCTTTAAACTTAAAAGCTTTTTCTTTTCTTAGGCAATGGCAGAGCTCGAAATGTTAACGAAAAGTTTCCTACCATCATTACATAATATTAATATTAATACCACCGAAAGTTTAAGCTCTTTATTATACTTGAAGAAATTTAGTGTCAATTGCATAAGCGTAAAGCTATGTTTATATATTTCTGCACCGGTACCAAAAGCGCGAGTGTTCTGAAAAACGAAACATTTTTCCTGGTATTCAATTTATCACAGGCCAGCAAAACTACAATGTAATTTGTAGTCAATTCGCCTAACAAGTGTTGCTGTCATGTCTTCGACTGTCATTGTTGGTTGCCGAAAGACCCAAAGTTCTGCGATTTATTGACATTTTATTGGAATTTTGTTTGTTTTGGTTCGCTTTTGATTGTCTCTTTTGATAGTATTGGAGTATTTGTGAGAAGAAAACAATTACTTTCATCTGCGTGTGTGAGTTTTATCTCATTTTCAGTGCTATCGGTTTCACCTTAATTGGGGGGGTTGCGTATGTATGTAAATATACATATGATAATATATGAATGTATTGATTTTTATTAAAGTATAGATTTCGACATGAAATTTCGCTCATGTCTTTTTCTATCCAAGGGGCTGCTCATTTCTCCGGAACGGCGTATCGCACTACTATGGCACCTATTTATCATACAAACTGAACGATTGGAACCAAGTGTTTGTATTTTTATTTTATGATGAGATCTAAAAACTCATCGAACGACACTGTTGCCCATACAACAGTACTGTGGGACTTTAACCCACTAAAAAAACATCTGAAGAAACGACTCATAATCTTGATATGAATTGCCTTGGGGAGTACCGTAAAGTATTACATCGCAAAGCATGCTAAGCATTTTGGCTAGAACGCCTCAGGGATTTTCGAACTGATTGTGGCTGTTTACCTCGCAAAATTGCAGCCGCTCTAATCTTTGCTGCTTTTGAAGAACCTTTGAGCACCCGTTTGCTTTGACCGAAACATACATATGTGGCACTATATTTTCTGCCATTATTCTCTCAGAAATTTGCGTTTCTAAATGCTTCCTATCTATCACATACTTTAGACAGTGGAAAACGACTTGTTCAGCATTCTCTTTACCATAACCACAAGATGAACACATTTCTACCTCGTCATGACCATATTTGTGAAGGTACTCCCTAAGATGTAAAAATCAACGTCGCCATGCTTTCTACTAACCCAAGTTTCAACATTTTTAATCAAAATGTGTGTCCATCATCCTTTGGGCATTGAATCTCAGAATCAATTGATATTCTTATGAGGTTTCTTTTGCTAATAATAATCTTCGACTCTGACTTACCCCGCCTGTGTTAGCCATTATTCGGCATAAGGCCGTGTTAACTCGCGCCACTTTTTCGCAGGCTTTCTCAATGTTCTTTTTTCAATTCATTCTAGAATCAAATATTACGCGCAAGTATATAGATATGACAGTGGTGTAATTCTATACCCATCAATATCCATTGTGTTGTCTTTACTTTCTTCTTGCTAGAAATTAGCACTGCTTCTGTGTTTTGTCCTGCCAGTTGAAGCTTCGCTGTTGTTAACCATCTCTTAATTTTCAGAGCAACATGATCAGCACACTCTACTATTTTTTTTCCTTCGATGTTGGAAGCCAAATGATTCCATCATGAAGTATGTTGCATAGAAGTGGGCCCAGCCAGGATCTTTGTGGTACTACACCAGTAACTGTGACGCATCTTCGACCACCTCTACACCAGAACGAAAACGTTGAAACCATCGTTGTGCGGTGGAAATGGAAACTGTATCGGGTCCATAAACTGCACAAATTTTATTGGCGGCTTGAGATGCATTTTTGCCTTTATCGTAGTAAACTGTAAAATATGCCGTATTTTCTCTTTATTTTGCTCCATGTTTGCGACGCTAACGACTTAAAAGAAACGACAATCAATCAAACATGTGTTAGCGCGTGAAATGAGCTTTCCAAAAAGGTATAGCATGACCCGATGCGACGAATAAAACTAGAACTACGCGCTTTCAGCGCCAACTAGCGAAAATACCGCAAGACTTTTTTGACAACCTATTATATTCCACAAATAGCTATTTATAATACGCGGGAAATATGCTGGCTTTTTGAGAGCCTCTAATGCTTGCTTGATGTGAACCCAACTAGCAGAATTGAATTTCTGCGAAAAGCGTATTGCTTATAAGATAAGCCCTCTACTTCTTCAATATTTTTCTAGCCGATCACACATTTTAAGATTTTAGCAATGGTATCGATCATTCAGAGTGGCCTGTACGAACTTGGGTCTCCTGGTTTCCAACTGGATTTCAGTTTTACAGCACCATTTAGAGCCCTATTTGGAATGCCGTCCAAACTAGGTGCTTTTGCATTATCTACACGTTCCGATGTTTGTACCGCCTCAATGTCATCCGGTAGAAAATCGGAGCGCTTTAAGTTATCGAAGGATAGTTCTCCCTTGGCTTGCATTTGTTGTTCTGAGAAAAGGTTTCTAATACATCCTTGAGTAGTATTGGGCAGGTCGGCATTTGTCCTTTATCACCTCTAACTTTTGTCATTTCAGCTTTCTACGTTCCATCCCATAGATTTTCATCGGCTTTATCGCAGAGTTCTTTAAAGCAATCAGCTTTGCTTTTCCTGATTGCTGTTCTAAAGTTTTTCAGTATTTTTTTAAAAGAAAGCAGTGGTATATTCTTCGAAGAATTATTTGCGTTTGAACCATTATAGCGTATAGCTGCTACCGAACAAAATCAAGGTCGTAATTGAAATCTTTATTGTTTGTGAGATTTATTAAAGCTTAAGCGCAACTAATTTTACATTTTTTTTTATATGGTAAAATGATACAAGCACCTATATACATATATCTATCGGAAAATATTGTAAGATTGTTTTATGTCATACGAGGGCTGCTATATATATATTCTGGCCTAGGGCAAAACTAAGTGTTGCCAGGTGCAATCTGACATTTCCATTGGAAAATTTGAAATTTTTTAGCATAACATCACTCAGAACGTTTTGTCATTTAATCGTGAATTGTTTTATTTACAGGAATTAAAAAATTCATCTCAGCCAAAAAATGGAATTAACTCGTGAACATTTTCGTGCGATCATTTTTCACAACTTTCGACGTGGATTATCACGACAAAAGAGCATCGATGAACTAAAATCTTTGTATGGCTATGAAGCACCATCCTATAGCACTGTGAAAAACTGGTACAACGAATTCAATCGTGGCCGACGCTCGCTCAAAGACGAATTCCGTGAAGGTCGTCCAAAAACAGCCGTTGTGCCAGAAAACATCGATGCCGTACGTGAACTGATAATGCAAGACCGTCATGTAACATACCTTCAGATAGAGGCATGCCTATACATTTCTCCCACCAGCATACATTCGATATTGCATGAACACCTGGCCGTAAAAAAGGTTTGTTCTCGTTGGATCCCGCACAATTTGACAATCGCTCAAAAAAAGGCTCGTGTGGATTGGTGTAAAGAAATGCTGAAAAAATACGATCGCGGTGCTTCAAAAGACGTTTATAAGATCGTCGCAGGTGACGAATCATGGATCTATGCGTATGAGCCCAAAACAAAACAGCAATCGACAAAAAAAAAAATAAAAATTTAAAAAAAAAAAAAAAAAATATAAAAACAATTTCCTTTAAAAATATGCCTATTTACATTAATAATACTTAAGAGAGCCTTTTCTGTGGCGTTTAATAAACAAAGGGACAGAGAAAAGCTTTTCACAGTTTTAATAGAATATTAAACTTTGATAGAATTAAATTAATGAATGAATTAAAGCTAGGAAGTTGAAGGCGACGTTTAAGTGTCTTTGTAACAAAAGTTGATTTCCGATTCAAGATTGGACCATCCATTCACTTTATGGAAGATTTTGCGAAAGTATCTTAGTTTACGGGCTTACAAAATCCTTCTCGTGCAAAAATTGAAGGGCTATCAAATGCGTCGCAAGTTTGGTGAGTAATCACACAACGAGATGGCAATCGGTTCTTATACAAATTTTTTGAACTCTGAAGTCACACAACGAGATGGAAATCGGTTTTTATAAAAATTTTTCGAACTCTTGGTTGAATGGATACTTTTATAAACAAAATTGTCGCTTTTCAATTGATGATAATCCAAAAGCTATTCTTAAGACGCCTATTTCATCCTCAAAGAGTCACTTTTTAATGGGCTCTATGGGTAGCGGGATTCATGTGTACATATTTCTTCATAAATTAAATAGGCCTTAATGTTAAAATCAATATGGATTCTATAGAGCCAGGTAATTTTACATGCCTAAATTGGAGGATGTTGACACGCATGACCTCTGGTTCAAAATGACGACGCTACATGCCATGCAGCCAATAAAACAATCAATCTACAGGTATTGAAGGAAACTTTTCATGAGCGCATTACCTCGTGTCATGGGTCTGTATCGTGGCTTCCGAGATCGTGCGAATTAACACCTCTGGACTATTTTTGTTGGGTTATGGAAATTAGTTTATCTACGCGGCTAAGCCCGAGACGAATGACGCCTTGGAAGAGAATCTGCGACGCGTTATTGCTGCTATACCGCCCCAATTGCTGCATTACGTGTAAATGTCTTAAATACGGCCTCTAAACTGAAATTCAGTCGCAGTTGTCACATGCAAAACTTCATTTTACAAACCTATAGGCAAACCCGTATCTTTACAATGAAGCTAGATTCTTGGTCTTAACATAAAATTATTATTTGTGTTTTATTTCTAAAGTTTCGTTAAAGGCGCCGTGAATTTCTGTATATTTCTGTTAAACACTCACTTAAACTTTAAAACAAACGTTTTCACAGCAACCGAAATTTCCATTCTCGTTGATAAAAAAGTAGTGAAAACTGTGCCAAAAGGGGTGCAACGAAATGTCGCTAACAAGTGCCCAGGTCACCGGAAATAATTTCATGCTTGTCGCTGAAACCGCACGCCTCCATCGCGCCCAGGCCAAACACTCTAAACACTCCCAATTTGGCTCTTGGCCTGAGCGCTGCCGCTGGGGAGCTGCGAAAAATTTGCCAGGCGTTGCAAAGCGTGTTCACTCTGTGGCGCTTCCACTATTACTGCAGCTAAAATATGTGTGGTTTGCTGATTTATTTGCATCAGCGGTGCTACACCCACTGGCCATGTGCCCGCATACCGCCACTTGCCGCTCATTTGCCGGAGGTTGCCACCGTTTGACAATAAAAGGCGTTAATCGCACATTTTAAGCCAGAAAACATAATGCGGCACACGCCAAAACATATTCGCACAATGGCATTACACAAACACCAACAAAGCGCGTGGAAACGCCGTCGTTTATTTGCCTCCTGCGCGGCGTTCTCGGCACGGAAGTGGGCCACTAATGGCCATTGTCACTTTCCAGCGCTTGAAGTTTATTTGATTTCTCGTTCGCTTTATTTCTGCGTGCCGCATAAGATTTGTATCTGAGCGCTTGAGCCGTATTTAAACAAGTTCCGCCGCTGCGCTCACACAGCAGTTCCCGCTTCACTAATCTGCGCGGTGTTTGTGTTGCCAGACTTAATGACGGCTGCCATTTGTAGGCATTTTTCGAGCGGCAAAGTTGTCATCCCCATCAGCTGTTACAAGGATGCGCAGAGGCAGCGTGGCGTGTGAAGCGTTGTTGGCACCATGTTCGCTGGATTGTTGAATTAGGCATTAGATGCGCAATCTTAATTACGAATCTTAATCGTTGGCTGGCCGCACAACAATGTTGACAGTTTTATTGCGTTCGGACGTTTGCTGTTATTGTTTTTTCAGATTTAATTTTTAATTATTTTTGTTAACACACTTTTGAGACCCCAATAAGCAGGTGTGTTCAGCTTGTTGCTCCATTTAGTGGTGGTCAACACAAAAAACACCCACAAGATAAAAAATATAAACGTTTAATATCCTGACACGTGTACTCACTAGATCCTTGGCATATACATTTCTTTGATAGCTCATTATTTGCTCGAAACCTGACTAAGGATTAATGAGAATTTATGCGAATGCTGGTTTCTTCTCCGACCTATTTATTATTCAGCAAAAAATAATAATATAAATAATATAGTATATGAGCACAATAAAAGAACTTTCTCCTCAGATCTCACCTTCTCAAACTTGGTAAAACGAAAACTTGATAAAACGCAGAGCTTACGTGGTGAATGGTGAAAATTTACATTCGCAAATTTCCAGTCCTCAATCCCTTGAGACAGGATATTGTCCTCAGCTACCAGTATTCCAATATAAAATTAACTGGGATCATAGGGTGAATATGGTATAGAATTGATGATAGCGAACCACCTAACTTGCAATATAAGTGGTCTTGCAACCAGTGTCTACAAAGTATAATAGGTTTGTTCACCTAATGGTTGTACGTATCACTTAAACCAAAGCGAGATAGTGATAGGGGGATGTGAAACTAATGACGAAAAAACTCACATCCGTTTGACTGTCCTTCTGTCTGGCCTTCCGTCTGTCCGTAACTTAAGTAGTATAAAGGTTTCTTAATACGAGTTCGTAGATGGTCGTAAACGGATCATTGCCACCCCTACAAAACGCCATTAATCGAAAACCTATAAAATATCATAACTAAAGACAAAATTAGGATACAGAACGGTTATTTAGCAGAGGGGATCACAGTAGCAACGCGCAGCTGTGGGCAAAACATTTTAAACAAGCACTCCCCGCACTCTAATAAGATTAATGCACATAGATTCTAAACCACTAAAGCTACAACAACCAAACTTACCTAGCGCAAATATTATAAGAACTATTACTCACAGTATGAAAATGAAATCGGAAGATAACCCGCTCACTCCCCATATAACGATACTGTTAAAACTATTAAAAGCGCGCTAAATGCATAACTAATTACGCCAGAGACATTAATGCCCGGTTTCACAGTCCATACTTAAGTTGTGCCTAAATAAAATCTTAGCTAAGTATTGTTGCAAACTGAGTGGTCGTTTGCGTTTCACTGTCAATGCTCAATTTCTATAAAATTTTATTATGATATATGGCAACGTTATGGGCAACATATGTTTTACAAATGACATTCATAAAAATATGTTTGAAATATTTAAATTATAACAGACAATACATAAATTTGCGAAGAAAATTATATCAAAAATTGATGAAAACAACAAAAGAACCACAAATTTCATCACTAGCGAGTCGGAGCACCTATGGGAACTGAAGGAAAAGTATAAGCTGTTATTGAGTGCAAACGAACGGACACTTGCCCTATGCTACGAAAGATGTCGCTGAAAATTCAAAGCAAATTCAAAACAAAAATCAGCTGTTATTTAAGCACTGCTTAAGTCTCCCCTTTTCAGTACTTAAGCATTACATAAGTATGAACTGTAAAACAATATTTTCCTGTTTTATCTTAAGTACAACATAAGTATGGACTGTGAAACCGGGCATAAGTCTTACTTCCGAAATGCTATGAGAAGGCTTTATGGGAGCAGATGTGAGAATTAGACCATGGGCGCGGCACCGCCCAATTTTAGGTGAAATCAAATGTCTCGCGACCCGCCCGACCGATTTCAACCAAATTTACGGTGTGTGTCATTCCATTAACATTTTTATGTCAGAGTGTCAAAATTGACGGAATCAGACTACAACCACGCCTACAGAAAATTCTAAGAAAGTTTTGCCAAGAAACCATGGGTCTAAAATTAATTTCCAGTTCACGCAGAGCGACTTTAGATTTTGAGGTCACACTTATTAAATTGTACTCAAAAACCTATACTTTCATAAGAAGCGATCCGGAAAATTGTGCTTGGTTTCTTCGATTATAACGAAAGTTTGTGCTTCTATGTATGCAGCATACAGATATTCCCATATTTTTTTAAAAAATTCTAAAATTGTGGAAAATACCGTGGATCTAAAATAAAATTTTATGATTGTAGTTAAGTTTTCAAAAAAAATAAATGTTTTTGTGGTGCAAGTTACAGACAATGGTTTTTTTTGCTGATGACTGGGAATCTTTTCTAGTTTTAGTTTTTTTAGGTTTTAAAGTCTTTTTTGGATTCCATGCGTGGCGTTGTAGTACGACTTTCTATAGTTACGGCCATGATATCGTCTCTATTCTTTGCAATAGCGCGTCGGGAAACTGTTGTCAGAAGCTGTACACAACGCTTAGTTGCTTGGGTATGACATGAAATCCCTAGGTCAGGAAGCGGCGGATCAACAGATTCAATAAACTGCAACAAGTGTTCGTATGGAATGTTTGCTGAGAATGGAGGCTCAGACAAAACACTGTCATCATCTAGGTCAAGCAGATCAAAGTTGTCTGAGCATTCAAAATTTATTGTGTGCTTTTTATTATAAACCCTTTGATTAGTCGGATCACAAACTTTATCACGATAATGTAGTATCTTTTTTATGACTCTTCCGCGAACATACATTTTCAGGATGAGCGAAATATGAACTATTTTGGATTACAGTGTTAACAATTTCTCGCAGCGTTGGTGGTAAATATCGCGTGGACTGTATAAATTTAAAAAAACACGAGACTGCCGTATACAACTGAGTTATAGAACTTAATGTTAAAGTACATCGGAACGTAAACTTTCATTATGTAAGTTGCCAAGGTTTTTAAATTCGCTGATGTGATGATGACAACTAGTTAATCACGTATAAACGTAAGAGTCTGCTTGCCTTTGTTTGCCATCGAGAGTGCACAATTTGTCCCGGTTTCATACTGGCTAAATTTTCGAGGCAGAAACCATCACAAACTACATTTGCCATTCGATACAAGTACTGAACGTCAGTCGAGAGCGTTTTTTCATGAATGGGTGGAGGCATATCTCCCAACGAAATCGCCTCAAAGTCGGGTACAGCCTACAGAAAGATTTTATTTATTTAGCTCAGATCAAAATATAAATGTGAGGCTCTTTAAAACAATTGTTTGCTTACAGCCATCTGCTCGCATGTTTCGATTTGCTTTGTTATTATCCCACTAGCTGTGCGCGGCCCGCTTGTAGTGGACTTTTCCAATGCGGAGAACAAGTGAAGAAGTGGAAGTTCATTAAAGTGTAATAAACAAACAAACCAGTGCAATGGTCTATTTAACTTGACTTCGAATCTTCGAATTCCATTTTCAGAACTTGTGTTTGTTGCTTCTCCATCACAGCAAATTCCAATCAGTCTCTCAAAGGACATATTTTTTTCTATAGGGAACTCGCACAATTGCCTCTGTTTTGTTTTAGCGTCCTCGGCGTCGACTTTTACGTAGCCCAACAATCTGCTCGCAGGCTCTTTAAGAACCACTAAATGTGATTCTTTAACCAAAAGCGATGTGGCCAAAAAAGAAGCAACCATATTACCGATTCCAAACCTATCGCACGCCATAGCGAAATGAGGTATATCGTACCTTTTGGGATTAATTTTTTTTTCGACGAACTTGGCTCTCTTGCAGTTGGCATGACAAACATCACCTCTGATTCAACATCCATATTTGTTGAGACAGGAAAAAAAGTTGGATCAAGACTAGTTGGCGCCAGTGTTGATTGTTGGTCAACAGCAATCGCCTCGAATTCGGGAATGGTTGCTTAGTTTCCGATCCTCTCATTGACCATTTAAATAATAAGGTATTTCCCTCGCGTTGATTCTTGCAAGTTATAAGAGTATAAAATGTTCGGTTGCACCCGAATTTAGCGCTTTCTGACTTGTTTCAGACATATGATTTTCGTTTGTTAGCTAAAATGTGCCGAACAAATTTCACGCGAGAGCTGAAGACCATCCGGGAAAGTGCCCATAAAAAATGTTTTGACGATTGGAAGAAGCGTTGGCACATGTGCATCGCTTCAAATGGATGTTACTTTGAAGGCGAAAAAATAAATTTGGATGTTGTCTTAAAAATTTTCGTTTTATTTATAAACTACCGATACTTTCTTGACAGAGGGATATTAAATAATGGTCCAGCGGTGTTAAATCGCACGATCTTAGAAGCCAATCCTCTGGCCCACGACGCGAGTTACTAAGAGACTTAATAAATAAATTGGTTGTTTCCTGGTTGTATGGCATATAACGACGTTTTGTTGGAAACAAATGTCGCTCATATCAATATGTTTCGATTTAAACAAGAAGAAGAAAAGTCATTAATCTTGGCTATAATAATCATCCCCATTAACTGGAACATTATGGCCTGCTTAATTTTTGAAGAAATATGGATCAATCATACCCTCTGCCCATAGAGCACAGCAAAAAGCGACTTTCTGAGGATGTAACGGCGTCTCTGGCAGGACGCATTATCCACTACAGTAACAAATATATTAATGGAAATATTTTTGAAAATCTGCCAGCGCTACATTTTCGTAAAAAGATGTACACCAAGGCCGCCATTTTCCATGAAAGTTAGGTCAAGCAAAGACAAGGCCTAAAAAGTTGTTGTTGATGTACCAACACACCTGTTGGTCTCCAATATAATTTATTTTTTCCTTGTACAAATATATTTAGCTCGCATGAGTATAATAGTTTTTTCACAAAACGGTTGTGCGTATTACCTCAATCTAATCGAGATAGATTTAGTGTACATATATAAATGATCAGGATAGGTGTGTCCCCGCCCACTAGTAGGTTTAATAAATATTTCCACCAAATTCTATTAATTTATTTCAGCAATAACTTGGCCAGTACAAATCCTTTCGAAACCTGATGATAATCCCGCCCACTCCCCATATAATCATTTTCAGTATAAAACTCAAGCGCCAATGAATATATCGTGGAAAAACCTTGCATAAATAGTAACATCGCCAGTCTAAAAGTGGTCGTATTATAATTGCTCAAGGACAAAGGTTCCGAAAATGGTGGACTCCATTGCATAGGGATGCCATTTTACCGAAATATTGGTCAACAGAATGTCAAAATGCATATACTTATTAAAAAAAACTTCGCCTTAAAAGTCGCCAGTTCGAAACCGGTTTTAGATCCATAATCTCTGAGGCAAAGTTATCAGAATGATCCGTAGAACATCTCTCGCATACGTGTTTTTCCGGTTTTTGGCTCTCTATAAATCGATCCACTATATACGGATATAGGAATTTATGTGCATATGCTTAAGCGGTGCTCTCATAGAGGTGAATAGCCCAAGTCATGCTCACGGTCATCTGGTTTTGAACAGTGTGCTCCAAACAGTCATCCATCACGATTTCATCGAATAATAAATGTCGAATATTTTCGGGATATTTTTTTACCCTAAACAAAGATATATTTAGTTTTCAGGAAGTTTGTAACCCTCAGAAAGAAACGTTAGGGACTAATTTAATATTAACAATATTTGGAGGATGGAGTCATATGTAGAAGTTCACGCAAGTGAGGAAAGTTCTCTGATTGACATTCACTTGGGAGTGGCCAGAAACGATTCTTCTACATAGGGCTCAAGCAGCTCACGACTTGCAGTCTTTGACTAAGTATCCTCTGGGTAGCCAAAGAACATCCGTTTGAAGACGAGCTAAAGTGAGAAGGCGAAACAACCCCTCCACTGGGTTCTGCGCTGGGTTTGGGGCCCGCCAAACGCTCGCAAAAGGAGAAAAAGCCTCGGAAGAGAAACCCCTCTTTTGATGCACACGAAGTAAGAATTACGATTTGAGAGCATGCACCTGGAATATCCTATCCCTTAATTGGGAAGGTGTCCTCGTGAAAATAAAGGCTGACATCACCGGACGGGACAAGGACTGAGACGAGTAGGTCCCTGTGGCATTTACTACAGTGGCCATATAAAGGAAAGAAAATTTGATGTGGGAGAGAGACTCCGCCATCGAGAACTGTCATTCACTCCGGTGGATGAACGTTTAGCCACAATGCGCAGTTCTTCAACAAATCGCTGATTTGCGCCCTCGCCCCGACGGAACAGAAAGACGATGTGACCATAAATGTCTTCTATGAGCGCTTGGAGCGCACCTGTGAGCACTGCCCCCGCCACGAAGCCAAAATGGTGCTTTGGCAACAGGGTGGACAAAGAAGGTATATTTAGCACAATTATCGGCAAATTTAGCCTCCATAATGAATCAACATCAAATGGGTTGAGCGACTTCGCCGAAGACCGAAATATGGTTATTTTCCAGGATAGAAAAATTCATTTAGCTACCTGGATTTTTTCGGCCACCAACCATCGATCGATCATGTTGTGATAGACGGAAGACACGTCTTCAGTGTTTTAGACGTGCGTTCACTCCGAGGTGCATCAAAAAACGCACATCAACAAACACAAGGAAGGCTCGGCCTTGATCCTTGCAAGTTGCGAGAGTATTCTGCTACATCCGAACTTATCACATCCTACTTTTTCAGTTACAATTTTTCCAAATTAGCATACAATTTTCATTAAAAACATAAGTATAAACAATATATACTCAACTCTCAATTACTTTAAATCTTTCTAAAAACCTTTCCTGCCACTTTATTGTAAACTCCAAAACATAGGGCGATAAAATATATTTAAGCGAACTCATATGTGTGAGAGTACTTTCATAAAATGTTCGGGATTATTTACGCTCTCGTAAAATTGTCACACTTCCGAGGCTTATTGTTCCTTTTCATTGGGAGTGTTTTTTTACGTGGCGGGTCCCAAACACAGCGCACAACATGAGGGGATGTTTCGACTTTCACTTTAGCTCGCCTTCGAACGGATGATTTTAGGCCAGAGGATACTTGGTCAAAGACCGGAAGTTGTGAGCTGCTTGAACCATGTGTAAAAGAATCGTTTCTGGCCACTCCCAAGTGAATGGCGATCAGAGAACTTTCCTCACTTGCGTGAACTTCTACACAAGACTCCATCCTTCGGCCGAGCTATTCAAACACGGCGGCGAAGAACTGATGAGGAGCATGCATCAGCTTCTTTGTAAAATATGGTCGGACGAAAGCATGCCCAACGATTGGGATTTAAGTGTGCTATGCCCAATCCATAAAAATGGAGACCCCACAATCTGCGCCAACTACCGTGGGATTAGCCACATATAAGGTTCTATCGAGCGTATTGTGTGAAAGATTAAAGCCCACCGTCAACAAACTGATTGACCTTATCAGTGTGGCTTTAGACCTGGCAAATCAACAACCGACCAGATAGTCACCATGCGCCAAATCTTGGAAAAGACCCGTGAAAGGAGAATCGACACACACCACCTCTTTGTCGATTTCAAAGCTGGTTTCAGACAAGGCGACTCCATATCGTGCGACTTCTTCAACCTGCTTCTGGAGAAAATAATTCGAGCTGCAGAACTAAATAGAGTGGTACCTTCTCTTCTATCTTCTATAAGAGTGTACAGTTGCTGGCGTATGCCGATTATATTGATATAATCGGCATCAACACCCGCGCCGTTAGATCTGCTTTCTCCAGGCTGTACAAGGAAGCACAGAAAATTTGTCTGGCAGTGAACGAGGGCAAGACGAAATATCTCCTCTCATCAAACAAACAGTCGTCGCACTCGCGACTTGGCTCTCACGTCACTGTTGACAGTCATAACTTTGAAGTTGTAGATAATTTCGTCTATTTAGGAACCAGTATTAACACCACCAGCAATGTCGGCCTGGAAATCCAACGCAGGATAACTTTTGTCAACAGTGCTACTTCGGACTGAGTAGGCAATTGAAAAGTAAAGTCCTCTCTCGACGAACAAAAGCCAAACTCTATAAGTCGCTCATAATTCCCGTCCTGCTGTATGGTGCAGAGGCTTGGACGATGACAACAAAGAGAGAGAGAGAAAAGTTCTGAGAAAGACTTAACACTCCAGCTCTGAAAGCATTCGACGCAGTACCCGCCGGGGGAAGTAGAAGAAGAGGAAGACCTCCACTCCGTTGGAAGGACCTGGCTTCGCTTGGAATATCCAATTGGCGCCACGTAGCGAAAAGAAGAAACGACTGGCGCGCTGTTGTTAACTCGGCTATAATCGCGTAAGCGGTGTCTACGCCAATTAAGAAGAAGAAAATTGTCACACACTGTTACTTATCGATTCCTCTTATTTTTCGTGCGTGAAACATGTTAATTCTTATCTCTGGTGACACATTGAAACAGTCGTCTCAACTTCATAAGTTGCATGCTCTATTTCTTTATATGGCTTTATGTTCTTACAATAAAGTAAAACGCTACATACAGAACTACCCACTGTATTTCATTCCATTACACTCAACCATCTAATGTAAAGCTTAATCCTAATTTCTCTTTTCTCTTTTACATAATTTCATGTCTGACGCGATCTTGCGATGCCTTAGTTATATCGATCAGTTTGTATGTATGTATGGCAAGCCAAGCTAAATTTATCCGAAATCGGCGGATCTGACAAACGAGCAGCATCGTGATAAAAAAGGACGTGTGCAAATTATCAGATCGTGCATATATAGATTTGCCGGACATATATATTTTATAGGGTCTTCTCAAGTGCAGTCAACAGGATTAGTTTAGAAAACTGTTCTTCTCACGATAACAAGATGACTCCTGTGGTCCTCAGAATTTGACCCACACATTGAGGTCTACATGTCCTCTGCTGATAAACATACTGAACTTTTTTCAGTACCTACAAATTCCGCTTCACACATTATCCTAAGCAGCAGCTCCTCTCAAAAAATCTTAGAAAAACCAAAACGTCAAAAAATCAAAAACCAATTTCCAATGAAGAGCTCCAATCGCCATCTACACATCCATACTTGTTCGCGACTAACCAAATGTACCCCACTAATTTTACCGTTCACCAACACAAACGGTGCCAAGTGAGCTCAGCTCTGTCTCATTATCAAAGAAGGTATTTAATGAAACTGAACCATTTCAAAAGTGTTATTTATGTTGTTTAATGGTGTCGGTATATCATAAATATAGTTCTTTATGATAACCATTATTATCTACCATGTGATAATGTCCAATTTCTATTTATTTAAAATGACTGTGGAGAATACATAAAGCTATGTCATATCGAACCCGTAAATTATATGTTAATTTTTGGAATTTCTACAACAATCAAAACCTTTATTACAGTTGCTATTTCATATCCCTAAGCTTAGTTACTGCTACTCAAACAAAGTTTGCGTATTATACGAATACACCCTTCTTCTAAAGACATTTGCTCTGGGTACCAATCTCACGAAGTGAAATCGTATAAATAGCACAGCTGAATGTCTCAGGAAGGTTATTTTGTAAAGTAAATTCGCGAAGATGTGCAGACAACAATGGTTTTCGTTGCTTTTAGCTTTGCTGCTAATTTACTGTGGTCTCGGTGCCAGTACAGCAAGCATTGCGGGAAACGATGACCTGTGTAAGAAATATTTACCGTCGAACTGCAATGAAGCAGTTCATTTGGCGGGGAGCAAAGCTAAAAGTGGAATATATAAAATTGGATTGCCACTGCCACAAGGTGCTGTTAAAGAGTTCTATGTTAACTGTTTGCTGGATCCATTGGGTGGAGAAGCCTGGACGCTAATACAACGACGACAAGATAAATCTATAGACTTTTATCGTGGCTGGAAAGAGTACAAGAACGGCTTTGGCAACTTAAATACGAATTTCTTTATTGGTCTCGATAAATTACATGCCATAACGGAATCACAGTTGCACGAATTATGGATCGAGTTGAAGGATTTCGACGGTGTGGAGAAGCATGCCATGTACGACAGTATTGCCATTGCCGATGAAAGCCAAAAATATGCATTGAATATTTTAGGCACATATTCGGGCACAGCAGGTGACGCCTTAACTGAGCCACACGGTGGCGCTAAGTTCAGCACATTCGATCAGAATAATAGCGAGCGTGGTGTCAATTGCGCAGACTTATATAAAGGCGCTTGGTGGTATGGAAAGAATGGTTGCCACAAAAGGTGAATTTACATATTTACTAATACAAGCACATATAAAAATAAAAATTTGGCTGGCGTTTCTCTCAACTTACAGCAACTTAAATGGACTCTACCATAATGGCTACTTTGATACTTATGCTGAAGGTATAGTTTGGTCGAATTGGCATGGATTCAACTATTCTCTGAAATATGTGCATATGGCAATTAGACCGAAAGATCTGCGTATCGGTAATGAATTGGTGAACTAAACTTGGAATAATATGTAATAATGGCGTGGTGACAAAGCCTTTAGGAAGACATAAGATGCAAGCACCCGGATTACATCACCGCAACATTCCAAACCCAAACCAAACAATGACGGCAAGCTGCAGGTCTGTTCGTCAGCACGAAGTCAACCCAACTACTAGTATATTTAGATAAGTAAACATTATAATAGAATATAAACGAATAATAATAAAAATACAAAGCAAAATGTCAAATAAAGTGAAATGATTCGGATTAAATAAATTGTAGTTGTTCTTGGAGCTAGGGACCGTTATGCTTGCTCGTCAACGAACGAATGTCTCTCACTTGCAAACTGTCGGTGACAATATGTTCGCCGGAAGTGGTGTATTCTGAACGTTGAACTTGTTTTTAAATCTGTAAAATAGTTTCAAAGCCCATTCAATTCAAACAAGTAAACAACAAATATGTCGCCTTTGTAATATTCGGTTGTCAAAAAAGGCTTGCGGTATTTTTATTGAATTTTCAATTGTTCATAAAATTGGTTGCAATAATGCGATTCAAGTCAAATATACGCCGTTTTGTTTGATGACGCGTTCCCAACGAGATGCCAACTTCATAATGCCCCTCTCATAGAAGCTCGCTTCCCTATTGGCAAAAAACTCGGAGAGCCAATTTTCACAGGACTCTCTTGCGGCGAACTTCAGACTACCAAGCGCGTTCGCCATGGACAGAAACAGGTGGTAATCACTTGGTGCGAGATCCGGACTATACGGTGGATGCAAAAGAACCTCCCATCCGAGCTCCCGGAGCTTCTGGCGCGTCACTAAAAATGTGTGTGGCCTGGCGTTGTCCTGATGGAAAACAATTCGGCCTCTGTTGATCAAAGATGGCCTCTTCTGCATGAGTGCTGCCTTCAAGCGGTCCAGTTGTTGGCAGTCCAGGCTTGGCCACCGTCTGGGCCGCTTCACCGCTTTTCGACCACGACCGTTTGCGCCTTACGTTATCGTAAGTGATCCACTTTTCATCGCCAGTCACCATACGCTTCAAAAACGGGTCGATTTTGTTGCGATTCAGAAGCGATTCGCATGCGTCGATACGGTCAAAGATGTTTTTTTGCGTCAATTCGTGT
This sequence comes from Bactrocera neohumeralis, assembly GCF_024586455.1. Taxonomy (NCBI): domain Eukaryota; kingdom Metazoa; phylum Arthropoda; class Insecta; order Diptera; family Tephritidae; genus Bactrocera; species Bactrocera neohumeralis. The sequence continues at coordinate 37,966,396 of NC_065921.1, forward strand.
GGCACCCATACATCGAGCTTCTTAGTGACTCCAAGCTTCTTCAAATGGTTTATAACGGTTTGATGACTCATGTCCAGCTCTTGACCGATGCTACGGCTGGTACTATGCCGGTCTCTTTCGACCAATTCAGCGATTTTATCGCAATTTTCGACGACAGGCCTTCCGGAGAGTGGCGCATCTTCGACCACCTCTACACCAGAACGAAAACGTTGAAACCATCGTTGTGCGGTGGAAATGGAACTGTATCGGGTCCATAAACTGCACAAATTTTGTTGGCGGCTTGAGATGCATTTTTGCCTTTATCCTAGTAGTACTATAAAATATGCCGTATTTTCTCTTTATTTTGCTCCATGTTTGCGACGCTATAACTCACGAACGACTTAAAACGACAATCAATCAAGCAAGTGTTAGCGCGTGAAATGAGCTTTCCAAAAAGGTATAGCATGACCCGATGCGACGAATAAAACTAGAACTACGCGCTTTCAGCGCCAACTAGCGAAAATACCGCAAGACTTTTCTGTCAACATAACCTTGAAACTTGACCTTTTTTGACGTGTTTTTTTCGACTTTGGATCACCTTTGCCATGATATTCAACCGATTGATCGTCTGCTCCCGGGTGGTAAGCATGGATCTAAGACTCATCGCCAGTAATAGCACGTTTCATAATATTCTAGTAGTAAAAAGGCATCGTTTCACAGATGTTAACGCGACTGTTTTTGGAACCAAAACGTGCTCTCATTTTTCTAATGCCAATCTTTCAAAATATTTTTCACGGATCCTTTCGATATTTCAACGGTGGCAGTAATATCTCTGACTGTGAATTGTCGATTCCCAAGCCCCAATTCCTTTACTATATTGACGAGTTGATCATCAGTTGATGCTGATGGCCGTCATTAAGGTGGTTCGTCGTGTACGCGTTCTCAACGCTCTTTGAGTAATTTGTCAAAATTGCTGAATTCATTTGATGTACTTCAGAAAGACAAGCTATACTAAAGCCTAACAATTACTTCGATGTGACTGACAGTCATTCCAACCTAAAAAAAGAAATGTCGATAAATTGATTTTCGCGCTAATTTCGTACAGCCATAAACAATTCTCTCGGAATTTCCATAATACACCTCACAGATTGACCGATATACCTAGGGGCTTGAACAGTTTTGGTTGGATTTGGACAATTGTTTATTATAAGGAGGCATGCGTTAAAGGCATTATAAGTTGGCGTGGCTGTAGTCCGAGTTCGCTATTTTCGCCGAAAGCGGTCAGTCGCGTCCCGAGATATGTGATTTCACCAAAAAGTGGGCTGTGCCACGTCCATTGTCCAATTTTTATACCGGCTGCCTCAAAAACTTCTCGTAGCATCTGTGAGGCTTACTTAGTTATTTATTTTACGGACTTTTAGCAGTGTTCAACAGTGAGGTTATATGGGCAGTGGATGGGATTAACTTCGAATTTCAACCATTTTTACAATGTCAATAGGGGTGCTAAAGAATTTGTCCTGAGCGTATTTGGTTATTGTAGCTTAAATGGTTTAGGAGATATGTACATTAAAAAAAGTAGAGGGCGGGGCAGCGCCAATTTTTTGAAAATCTTTATATTTGAATGTTAGGCTCGCCTGCATCTCAGATGGTCGATGCATTGGATCAAATTTACGATGACTCGTCTGAGCTTTTTGAATGGTAATAGGCGAATAACACACTTGATGTTTCCAAGTTTTAAATCGAAGCGGGACTGTCCGCTTAGATTTTAAACTTTTCATATATTTTAAGGAATAAAAAAAGAATTTTAAAATTTTAAACAAAGTTTTACTCTTTTTGCCTATAACAGTTAGAAATTTTTTACAATTAGAGATTTCATATAGTCTTATAAAGTAATAAGTTATAAGGAACCGAAAACATACTGTTGACAGTTGTAATTGCCTAAACTCATTTTTGTATGTAAAGCAACAATTATTTTTTTTTAACAAATGTAAAAATTTATGATTTTCGCATGTACCTCCTTTAGAAATTAAGGGCTATACGGACAGCTTTCGTGAGATTACTTAATGGTTTTGAAATTTCGCCAGTCTGTTTCCTAAGAAACTTCTTTCATCTTAAGAAGTTTTCCAAAATAAGTTCCGATTCACACAAATTCTTTAAAATTTTCCGCTACATTTCCGAAGAGTGCTTCCTACCTAAACAAGTCTATAAAAACGGTAAAGTGATTCCATTGAAAACCTAATTTCCTCTTCGCTGCGGAAACGGCTCTAAATCACTTTTTTTATCTGCTTCATCAGTACACAATGGTATTGTATATATGTACTTGCGTACATAATTATATTAAGTTTTACCATATGTTAGTATACACAGCAGGGTGAGCCAAAAGCAAGCCCTTTATATTTATAGTTTAAAAGCAACTCCACTTCAGGGCATAATATTTATTTGATAATTTTAAAAGGTGACGGTAAACATTTAATCTTTTTGAAAAGTTACAAAAACAAAAATATTGGATAGTCGAAAAAGTCGTTTCGTATTTTGTCAATAGAAGTTGTTCCTGTCGTATATCTCCAGTGCTACCAATCACATTGTGTCATGCCATATAGTGTTGGAAAGGTGAGTTGAAAAAACATTACAACTGTTCAGAAATAAGTGAAAATAATGAATAAATCCGCTATATTTTGAAATTTTTGAATAAAAAATGGAAGAATGCCACGCAAGCCAAGTTTGGATACCAAATGAATTGTCTGTGAAATTTAATTGACCGAATTAACATCTGCGATTCTTTGTTGAAACGAAATAAAATCGAACCATTTCTGAAGCGAATGGTAACAGGAGGCGAAAAGTGGAACAAATACGACAATAATGTGCGAAAAAGGTCATGGTCCAAGCGTGGTGAAGCTCAACAAATGGTCGCAAAGCCAGGATTGACGACTCGAAAGGTTATGCTGAGTGTTTGGTGGGATTGGAAAGGAATCATGTACTATGAGCTGCTCCAGTCTGGTCGAACAATTGATTCTACATTTTACTGTCAACGAGTGCTGATATTTAGCAAGCAATTGAAAAAAAAAACGGCCAGACAGAACTCAATATGTAGCGTTTAAATTATTTTTAAAGCAAAAAATATAACATTTTTTATTGATAAATATACCTAAGTAGACATTCGATATAAAAAATTCGAGTTAGAGAACCCTCGAGTTCTGGAAAGAAATTTGTATGAAATTTGATTTCTAGTGCCAATTCAAGAGAGAGAGTGAATATTGATATTTTTTAGTAAATGAGCCGCTGCTTTTAAATAAACGAAATTTTTAATTAAAAAAGGGCTGAGGTTGATATTTAAGACAATTTTATATTTTAGAAGATTAAGAATTTCATCCCAAACACTACAAAAGTTCTAATCTTTTTAAGGAAAATATTTATTTTACGCAATATTTAAATGCAAATCTTTTTGGCTCACCCTTAAATAAAGCCGCCAACATATCTGTGTCGACAGTTTTATATTTTGCGGCAGCTGTTTGGATACCGACGTGCGATATAAACTCCCAAGACCTATTATTTTTTATAGCTGCTTAAAGTCATAAGCGGAGGCAGGTGAGCGTTCAATGAAAGTCGCGAGAAAAAACATAAAAGAAATATTATTGCAAATTATTCCATAAAAATTTGAATGGCTCATATGTACGTCAACTGTCAAACGCTTATTGACATGTGGGACTTTACGATTTGCTTATTGAATCAAGAGGGCAGCCCATAAGTAAACAAGCTTTGCCTAAATTTAACAAAATCTTTATCTACCTATGTATGAGTATGAGTATGCCAGTGTGTGTGTGAACGTTGTTTATTTAACAAATTGTCAATAAGCAACAAATTTTTAATCAATTGCTATCAGTGAAAGTTTGACTAAAAGGGTCGTAAGTAACGAAAGATAGGGTGCTTTTAGGAGCAATAAAACACAGAATTATTAATAAAATGGGCAATACTTTAGAGGTATTAGTTCGCGACATTTATTGCATTTGAAGTTGAAAATAATTTTTGACATCTTTTGAAAACTCTGTCGATCCAATTTTGCGTCACTTTTTCCAATAGCACTTTTGCCGTCGTTCACCAAAACCGTATAGAATATTAATTTTGAACTTTTGGTTGACCAAAGCAAAATTATACATATGTATGTATATATATTATTAATATTGGCTAACATATACTATGTATAGTTTAAAGTGAATCTGTACAAGGCGTGTTCTAAAGTGAACAGGACTTTTTGAATCTAGCGCCCCCTGGTGGCGCCATCTATACATACGTCGACTGTGCGTTAGAATCTGCTATCTTTATCGATTGTCCAGTGAGAATTTCACGACATTTCATGACGACATTGGCAGTGAAGTCATTGCGTTTTAAGTGCCAGTATGTATGTGTTATCGGTGCGAAAATGAGCTTCGAACAAATAGCCGATATTAAATTTTGTTTTAAAATTGGTAAAACTTTTATCGAAACGTTTCAATTGATGAAACAAGTTTATGGCGATGATTGTTGATTGTCTATTCCGTAAAAGAGTGCACGAGTGGTTTCTATGTTTTCAAAGTGATCGCGAGGACATAAATGACGATCAACATGTGGGCCAATCGAAATCCGTGATCACCAGAAATTCCATCAGAACTGTGCGTGAATTCATCAAAAATCAGAATAAATCATTATTGAAATTCACGGAAATGAAATTGAACATCTCCAAAACATCGCTTTATCGCATTTTGACCGAACATTTGGTTTGTTCCGCACAAATTGACTGACGACCAAAAATTGAACACTATCCAATATTCGAAGACGCCATTGTGACCGATTATTTGACCAAAAATCACATTTTAACCTTTAACCCGTATTCCTCCTGACTTCTTCCTTTTCGGAACAATGCATTTGCCCATGAAAGGAAAGCGTTATGCAGACCTAGAGGCCATTCAAAAGGCTTGCACCGGCATACTGGCTACCATACCGGCCAACGAGCTAAAACTTAGCAAAAAGCTGTATTGAAGCAGAAGGAGACTATTTTAAATAAAATAAATTGATTTTGGCGAAAAAAACCATTGGTTCTGTTTTTTTTAAGTCCTGTTTACTTTGGAACGTCCTTTGAATTTCGATATGAGATATATGCGGCTATAGGACGTTTTAACTCTATTCTATTTCTATTCTATTCTATTTCGACAATTTTTATACAGTAGATGCATTGCTCCAAAGACCCTATTTGTACAAAGTTTAAGTCAGATATTATCTGTATATACAAGGTCTGTCGCAGAAGAAGCAGAACTTTTTAAATATAACTGTTTCTGGTGGCGCCACCTATTGGTGGGTATATGAAATAAAAAGTTTGATCCCTTGTTGACATTTCGTAAACATTTTAAGACAATTGGATAACTACAATCGATGTTATCAATCAAAAAGTGACAGCAGCTTTTGGTCATCGGTCGTAAAATGTATTTTGAACAAAGAGCAAATATTAAATTTTGTTTTAAACTTGGGAAAACGTTTACTGAAACATTTCAAATGATGAAAAAAGTTTATGGTGATCAGTGCCTATCCCGTAGTAATGTGCATGAGTAGTTTAAGCGATTCCAAGAAGGTCGTGAGGATCTCTGTGACGATCAGAAGTCGGTCGTCTTCAGAAGTCAAAAATAAAGACAATGCTGATTTTTTTTTTTCGATTTCGAGGGTATTTTAAACCAAGAATTCGTCCCACTTGGCCAAACGATTAATGCTGTGTTTTACCTTGGTGTTATAAAGCGTCTTCTGTCACGCATTCGTCGGGCTCGACCTCAATACCGTGAGGCAGGGTCCTGGCGCCTGTTGCACTGATTTTTTGACAAAAAACTCCATATTAACCATTTATCACTCACCCTATTCACCTGATCTGGCACCCTGTGATTTTTACCTATTTGGAAAACTTCATTTGCCCATGAAAGGACACTGGTTTCAGGACATTTCAGCTATCCAAAAGGCGATGACCGATATTCTCATGAGCATTCCGATAAATGACCTTAAACACTCATTTGAAATGCTAATTGACCGGGCTAAACGCTGTATCGAAGCACAAGAAAGCTACTTTCAATAAAAAAAATATAACTTTTGAAATATATAAATTTTTTTTGTTTTTTTTTTAACAGTCCTGTTTCTTTTACGACAGACCTTGTAGTGTGAATGAAAAAATTCAGATAAAATTTTAAGTTGTGATATGCGGAAATCGGGCATGATTGTCAACCGACATTACCCATTTTCCCAATATAACATATATACTTAAGTGAAATTGAATGCCTCTGAGAACACCTGGACCTACTCTGAAAGTATTATTTACGGGACAGAAACCGGCATGTTGCCCTTCTAAAAGGGAAACTACATCGAATATTCGCTACTCCAGAAGTCCCTCCCTTTTGGATAAGTATTTATTATACAACGTTCGTACTACTTTTACGGCAAAACAAGCAAAACAAACAATTTTAAGATTTTTGTCAAAATTTAAATTAAATTAAAGCCTACATATGCCGTCCCCAACAAAGTGATCTTCCTTGGCCCTAATACACTTATGCCAACGGTTTTTCCAACCCTCTAAACATTTGTAAAAGTCAATGTCCGGTAGAGCTTTCAATGCGCGTAGCAGTTCCACGAAGCGGTCGCTTGAGTTTGCAGAAAAGTCAGAAGTCACACGGAGAAAAAACTCGCGAATACGGTGGTTGCGTCACGATATTGCTTGAAATTTGGCGAATAATTTCTGGAAGAATCAACGCAGTATGCGACGGTACATTATCGCGCTGCAGAAACCATGAGTTCACGGCGAATAACTCCGGCCTCTTTCACGTTTGGCCGGTCGGAAGGAATTGGGAGTGCACAACAAACGATGAACGATAAGCGAAGAAAACTGTCCACACAACCTTGATTTTCAACCTGGTGACGTGGTTTTTTCGTCTATTTCCGTGTCGTAAGCATAGATCCCAGACTCATCACCAATAATAAAACATTTCGTGATCATTCCAGCAGTCGGAAAGCAATGTTTTACAGACATTAACGCTACCCGGGTTTTCGAAAATATTTAGTGATTTTCGAACAAATCGTGCTTTCACTTTTCTTAAATCCAAATGATCTTTCACTCATCGTAAAAATTGACAAAAGTTCTTTACATACATACTTCACAGAGTCAAGCGTATACTAAACACTAATGATTATTTTGGTGTGAGATTTTGCACAGATGTCTCTGACTGATTGGTATGATTATCTAGAAAAAACAAATTTCAACGAATGGGTTTCCCCACCAAATTTCAATTAAAAATTCTTACTAACACAACATAGGCACTGCCTTCTGCAGTTGTTGCATATTTTCTGACGACAGCATAATTTATAATGAATATTATGTATTATGAATGAGTTTTCTTAATAAACACTTATAGTCGTAACGCGAAAAGGTAGTAAAATGGTAAGCTAGTAGTTTTTGAAATATAGTTCTGAAATATCTCTCCCAGCATGTAGCTGTGTGCTAGCATGGAAATCTTCTTATTGGACGGGACGTCTTCAAGAAATTTGGACCTGTTCAGATCGAGTCACTCTAGCATATAGCTATCATAGAAACTGACTGTTCACTTCTTGAAAGAAATCTTGTTTTTATGAATGGTGTTATATGTAGCTTCCTCGCAACCGAAATTAAAGTTTTTACTTATTTTCTCAACAATTGTAATGATCTACTGAAATTTGAGTGGAAGTTTAATGGTCTCAGTGAATAATAAAAGTTTTTCCAATTAATAACTAAAGTAAAATATTTAAGCGAGAAATAACCGCGTTTCACCTCTTTTCAGAAAAGGGTTTCGACTCTTAAATATTTAGCAAAAGTGGCTACAAAACATATGGTGTATTGCGATAGTTACTAAAGCAAACGTGAATACAACTTCAATGTCAACAATAACTGGACAAAAGTTTGAACATTAAGAAGCTATCAGCAAACTTCTTTAAGTCATAAAATCTTTGCACAAACATAGTTTGTTTTTCGATGCAGATCCCTCACAAATACAAGTACTCGTAAATCATTATTTTTATATACAAAGGAAAACTAGGAAAATACAACCAAACAAGTCTTAAAATAGCATAACCGTAAAAAATGCAACAAATTGTTTTTACAACTTATGTCTCACTCACAACTGTGGCATGCAACACACAGACACAGTTCTTCAGCTGCTGGTAACCATCGTTGCCTTTTGACTATTACGACTGTCTGGGGAAATTAGAATTGTCGTATTGCTATATTAAATTGATATTTTGACAAAGTAGTGCAGTTGGCAGCAGGCAAACAGTCAATTCAACTGTCAGATTCGCTTGCGATATGCAAATTTTGCTCGTCGAAGGGGAGTTAGTTTGTATATGTGTGTGTATGTAATGTATATTGGTTAATGTCGACGTCGACGTATTGCCTTGAATTCAAGTAAAATGTCAAGAAATAGTATATCGACAAAAGAGTTGGTTTGTCAAGTTGCAAAGATAAGGAAAACATGACAAGAGCGTGGAGGATTACAAATTAGTGTTTACTTTCTTAATGAATACGAAGACGGAGTTTAATGTTATAAGAAACTAAGTTCCTTTGTGTTCTCATTTTCTAACAATGCTCATAATATATATTGTCTGAGCAGACAAGATTACATAATAATTTGAAATGGAGCAATAAGCAGTTCAGCGAGATAGAGGCATTGAATCGTGGGACTGATTGACCGGAGCAACCCGCTTCCTCGCTCCTATTCGTAGGAACTTCAAGGCCTGTTGGAGAGCGCCATTCTGGTTATAATGGATCGTAATGCACTCCGTTCATTTTCGGTAAACCGGAGGCTTGAAATGCGACACCTCGGAAGACAAAGTTCTGATTTACCGACGGAAGATTGGAGTGCACTGAAGGTCGTGAACTTTGGCAAGGAGGATAATAGTCAAAACTGTATCCTCCGTATAAACAAGTCGGTTCGGGAAGATTATGTGAGGTTTAGTTAACGTGTATGCTTCGCGCAACAGTAAAAACTAGCTGGAGAAGACGAAAAAACCTAGGACTGGTGCATCCTTAGGTCTACCTTGAAGCTTTAGGATGAAGGTAAAGGGAGAGTCGAGGATTCAACCAGGCCTCTCAAATAAACCCTATCTTAACAGTGATAGCTTTTCAGATAAATCTGCATAAGAGCAAGATCGCCTCTGCTGAACATTACTTCGAAGATGATCGGCCACGATGCGGCTTAAGATTTGGAACCTTGATTAGCCTCGGGAAACAAGATATCTAAACGAAGGTTATTAACATTCTGTACATACGTTCCGAGTACAACTAACGATATGAGAACAGCCATACAGGTAAAAAAAGTATGCATTCGTATACTATTCTAATGTCTCCGTACTATTCTAATTGTAGCCGTAAGGAATGGCAAGGATGAGGATGAAACACCAGCAATAAAGCTCTGGAGGTTGGTGTACGCGATTGATAAAGCGAAAAGACTCCTGGTGACAGGCGCAGATGCCAAAGCCCATCACACAGTATGGAATAGCGGAGGTACCAACGAAAGGGGTGAGTCTTTATCAATCATTGCAATGGTAAGTAATCTAGCAGTAGAAAACTTTCTGGAGAAACCAACATATATTGGCGATAATTCAAAGAACGTTCTTGATTACATGTTTACAAACAATATAAGGCTGAGGTGGGTCGTACACTATGGCTTTCTGACCACGGGAATGTGAGACTCCCTTAGAACTCTCAGTCCATTATTAAAGCGAAGCCTAAAAATAGTAACAAGGATTCATAGTGGAAGATAGTAATAAGGAATTTTATTAGACAGTCACACTCACAACATTCTCAAAAAAGCGTATTACATCGCTTATGCTTCCGTACTGCTGTGAAAAAGAGATGCGTAAAACCAAAAGGAAGTCGTGGAAGAGCTTCTGCAACACGCTAGAAAAGACAACCGAGGTAGCTAGGTTTTGGAAAGTAATATCCAAGCACCGGACTACTCCTAAGCTACTACGCGAAAAATGCGGAGAGAGATTGGGTGTAGTTATACGGATGAGGATGATATGGCAATATGGAAGGTCTTCACTTTTCAGTCAAAAGAGAATTAAAATAAAAATTAGCAATCGGCTGGAACGCGGATACCTTCAGGTTTTACTCAATTGATCACTGTCAAAAAGGGAAACAATGTCGATCTTTTAAATGCCTCGGAAAAAGTTTTATTGTCCTAATGAATCCTAATGGAAGCTTTCTGGTTCAGACAGTATGTCCTAATACGACATAAACATGCTATTAGTTCCTATATATGTCCCACTCTGCCACTAATTCACCCTATAATTTTCGAAAGCTTTCTAAAATATGCGGAATTAATAACTTTCCCTATAGGCATAAATTAAGATTCACCGCATCTTCTAATTTCGAAAGTGTGTTGTGTCTTCCGCTTTAATCTCATTACCGCCTTAGATGCAACAAGTGCTAACGCCTTTGTTTAGACTGCAGATAAGCCACACGACACACGTTCTACATCACACCATCTTCTCGTATATATATAATAGTATATGTGTGAGAGTGTGTGTTCTATTGTTGTGGTGTTTAAACATTTGTTGTGGCACATAAATCAATCTCGCATGTCAGTTGTCAGCATTTGGTCGGTAATTTATTGCGCATCATCTTTCATTAACTACTTGTCATGTGGCACATACATATGTGTGTGCGTATGGATGTGTGGCTGTATGCAAAACTACGTTTATGGTCGTCTACGCAGATCCATGAATGAATATTTGAGAGTAATTTGAGTGCACGAAAGTGATAAGGAATGTCAGAGTGGATATGCAGACCTCAAGGTTTGAAGGTTACAGCGATGGCAACTGAAGGAAGTAATTGTGTTGGAGAAAGTGAGGTGAATTTTTGATTTATTTGGTAAAATAAATAAGGACACTTTATGGAATGCGCTTTTAGAGTCAATTAAATTTGGTTGTTGCAAATATATAGACTATCCAAGAAATGATAGTGTACATTAAGGTGGGGGTTACAACGATTTCATGATGACGTTTTCCACGTTTATTTAAAAGAAATCGACATCTGAAGCTATAGCTTTAATATTTTTCCATATTTATGGCATTTGTCGATTCCATATCAAACGAATGAATGTAGCCAATTTTGATTCCCTGCTCTGTTGTGAATCGTTTTCTAGCGAGGGCGTTCTACTGTGATTGAAGCAAATGGTGAAATGAAAAGTAGTAAGGTCTGGGCTATAAGACGGGTTAAGCAAAACTTCCCAGTTCTCAAAAGTTCTTGCAACATGAGGCCGAGCCTTATTAGCCATCTTTGAAATTTATTCTCTAGTGTCAAGTTGCAAATTATAGGCATCTTTCGCCGATCGCTCGTTTCAATTTTACGAGTTGTTGTCGGTGACGTTCCCCCTATTGGTTTCATCTGGTTTATAAAGCTCATAATACAGCACGTCTTTCTTTTCCCATCAAATAGAGACCATTACTTTGACGTCATGGATATTCGACTTTGCCGTTGATTTTACTGGTTTGTCGGCTTTCACATATGATTTATTGCATTTAGAGTTATCGTAGTGGATCCAGCAAGCAGTATTTCGGGCATGCAAAATTATTTTTTAACATCTTTCGACTTCAATTCATACAAGGTGCGTTCCAAAGTAAACAGGACTTTAAAAAAAAAAACAGAACAAATGGTTTTTTCGGCAAAATCAATTTTTTTTATTCAAAATAGTCTCCTTCTGCTTCAATACAGCTTTTTGCACGGTCCAAAAGCATGTCGCACGAGTGTTTTAGCTCATTGGCCGGTATGGCTGCCAATATTCCGGTGCAAGCCTTTTCAATGGCATCTATGTACGTCTACATAACGCTTTCCTTTTCTTTTCATGGGCAAATGCATTTTTCCGAAAAGGAAGAAGTCGCACGGTGCCATATCAGGTGAAAACGAGGAGTGATTATTGGTTAAATGTGATTTTTGGATTCTGAGCAATTTTTGGTCGACAGTCAATTTGTGCGGAACAAACCGTGCACACACCTTTCGTAAGCGCAAATGTTCGGTCAAAATGCGATGAATCGATGTTTTGGAGATGTTCAATTTCATTTCCATGAATTTCTGATTTTTGATGAATTCACGCACAGTTTCGATGGAATTTTCGGTGATCACGGATTTTGATTGGACCACATGTTAATCGTCATTTATGTCCTCGCGATCACTTTGAAAACGTTGAAACCACTCGTGCACTCTGCTACGGGATATGCAATCATCATCAACTTGTTTCATCAATTGAAACGTTTCGATAAAAGTTTTACCAATTTTAAAACAAAATATAATGTTGGCTCTTTGTTCGAAGCTCATTTTCGCACCGATAACATAAACATACCGACACTTATAACGCAGTAACTTCACTTTCAATGACATAATAAAATGTCATGAAATTCTCACTGGACAATCTATAAAGATAAAAAGTCCTAATTACTTTGGAAAGCGCCTTGTATGGCACCCAAATACTTGCTCTTGAATAATCCGTCTGCCTTTGGCAGTTGAAAAAGCTGCTTCACTGTCTGCCAAATATTCTACTTACTTTTCTTGTATTTGGCAACCGTCTTCAACAAATAATGCCGCCCATGGAAAAGAAATGAAAGTCAAGTACTAAACAGTATTTGGGACAGTACCTTTCCAACGCATGTTGGAAACATAGAAATATCGTCATTTCACTTTATTATTTTTATTGAAAATTCGCTTGGCGTCAAGGAACAACAAAACAATGACAATAAGTCTATATTGCTATCGTTTTCAGCGGTATGTGACAATATTTCTTGTATCATGAGATAACACTTTTTCTCTTTCGAATTGAGATCATTACTTCAAATGTCGACACACGAATAAATCATAACTCTGCTTCTTCTTCTTCTTAATTGGCGTAGACACCACTTACGCGATTATAGCCGAGTTAACAATAGCGCGCCAGACGTTTCTTCTTTTCGCTGTTTGGGGCCAGTTGGAGATTCCAAGTTTAGCCAGGTCCTTCTCCACCAGGTATTTCTAACGGAGTGGAGGTCTTCCTCTTCCTCTGCTACCCCCGGCGGGTATTGTGTCGAATACTCTCAGATCTGGAGTGTTTTCATCCATCCGGACAACATGACCTAGCCAGCGTAGCCGCTGTCTTTTAATTCGCTGAACTATGTCGATGTCGTTCTATCGAATGCGATATTCGCCGTGGCCAATGCGCAAAGGACCATAAATCTTTCGCAGAATTTTTCTCTCAAAAACTCGTAACGTCGACTCGTCGATTGTTGTCATCGCCCAAACCTCTGCACCATATAGCAGGACGGGAATTATGAGCGACTTATAGAGTTTAGCTTTTGTTCGTCGAGAGAGGACTTTACTTTTCAATTGCCTACTCAGTCCGAAGTAACACCTGTTGACAAGAGCAATCCTGCGGTGGATTTCCAGGCCGACATTGTTGTGGTGGCTGGTTCCTAATAGACGAAATTATCTACAACTTCAAAGTTATGACTGTCAACAGTGACGTGAGAGCCAAGTCGCGAGTGCGACGACTGTTTGTTTGATGACAGGAGATATTTTGCTTGCCTTCGTTCACCGCCAGACCCATTTTCTGTGCTTCCTTGTCCAGCCTGGAGAAAGCGGACTCATAACTCTGCTAAGGATCATTAATATATTGTTGCTTGTGATCGATTGAGAACTCCACAGAACTCAACCAAATATTGTTAAATACATTTCTTTGCAATTATTTTTGAACAACACTGTGAAAAAAAGTAACCGGAAATTGTAGATAAAACTCGAAATAATGGGTTGTCAAAAAAGTCTTGCGGTATTTGTATTGATTTTTTTTTTTTTTTTTTGAAATTGAAATGAATTTTTGATGACTCATGCCCAGCTCTTGACCGATTCTACGGCTGCTACTATGCCGGTCTCTTTCGACCAATTCAGCGATTTTATCGCAATTTTCGACGACATGCCTTCCAGAGCGTGGCGCATCTTCGACCACCTCTACACCAGAACGAAAACGTTGAAACCATCGTTGTGCGGTGGAAATGGAAACTGTATCGGGTCCATAAACTGCACAAATTTTATTGGCGGCTTGAGATACATTTTTGCCTTTATCGTAGTAGTGCTGTAAAATATGCCGTATTTTCTCTTTATTTTGCTGCATGTTTGCGACGCTATAACTCACGAACGACTTAAAAGAAACGACAATCAATCGAACACGTGTTAGCGCGTGAAATGAGCTTTCCAAAAAGGTATAGCATGACCCGATGCGACGAATAAAACAAGAACTACGCGCTTTCAGCGCCAACTAGCAAAAATACCGCAAGACTTTTTTGACAACCTATTATTTAAATATTCAGCAATATTTATTTTGTGGTCTTTAAAGTAATCTTCACTAGATGTAATACAGTTATGTCAACGATGTTTCCAGTCCATGCGGCACTTCTCATGAGCACTTTTTGGGATGGTCTTTAGCTCTATCAGCGAACTTTGTTTTATCTCTTCGATCGACTGGAAAACGATTCTATGGAGCGGCAATTTCAGTTTTCGGAACAAAAAAATTAACACGAAGCTAAATCTTGCGATTACGGTAGTTGACCGATGATTTACCAATGGTATTCATTAAGGTTCTGGCTTTAAATTCTGTCACAAGGGTGGCTCGATGCGAAAAAATCGGGATGAGTCGAACAAGAACGCGTTTCTGACCCAAAATATACTCTTATACTTTTCAAGAGCCCACAGAGCTGTCGCTGGGAAAGGAAGATCGCCTTCAGTTATTACACAAGCTGTACTTTGTATGCTTTCCATTTAAGATCTCAACGTTAAGTGCGCCAAGTCGTTCCATACCTCAGTCTAAGTTGCTGCAAACGGCGTTGAATCGACTCTCCAAGGTCCTCGTGTATGTATATATATATATTTTTTTTTCTTGACTGCTTGCTGGACGTGGTCTATATTATCCTATAATGAATGTTGGTTATCAGGATGGGTGATGGTGTTGTGAATAGTATGCTCAGTAGGCCGATTATGTTAACTATGAGCTCGAAGCGCAATGCGAAACACATTCTTTACCGAACATGAATTTCCGTAAGAGAGTTGAACAATTTGTAAGCGTTGTTAATACGTAAGTCTTTCCATGATGAAATGTCAAGCAATACTGAGCAAAAATAACATGAGTGGTTCATGACTCAGGCGAGATTTGTAAAAAGCAAGCTATCGAAAAAAGTACTTCCACTTGGATCTCCTGTTATACAGATGTAATAGAAACGATACGAAATTTTCTCTTGGGTTCATTGTGTTTTGTACAAGGACAAACAATTTTTACCTAAAAGAACAATGTGGAAACTGTAACATATTTATAACATTAAATTTTCCCTTAGCTACATAAAATCAATTAATCATATACACTTACATTTAATTGAATTCAAATATGCATACTTGCCATAACACACACACACACTTACATAATTATGTAGGCAAAAACATCAGCTTAATCCGTTACAATTACTTGAGCAAGTACTTAATTAATAAAGTTCAATTAAAAGCGCTCATAAACTAGTGAATGCTTCAACAAATTATGCTGAAAGTTACAAAGGTAAAATGTCACTCTGAAACCGAAGTACTTAAGCGCACATCTATGTATGCAGATATACTATGGTATTAATCCATTTTTGTATGAAAAGTAAGTATTTATGATGAACTTACAGTTTCTAGTATGGGAGTTTGTTAATCTAAAGAGCTGTGCTCCCCAGTTTCCGCTCCATAATCTGGCTAGATACTGATTCGTATATGTGATTGAGATTTGTGCGGATAACATTTTAATTGAGTTTTCATTCTGCAAAGCCTTCGATTTTAATTAAATCCAACTGAAGTCAGACAAGGCAGCAGACAGCGCATTATGCAATCAGCAGATGCGAAATTATGTGACAAATAGTTATTCGCAAATTGTAGATTATCAAGTTTTTAGTATTTATGTACATATGTTTTGGCATCTGCTCCCTCATATATTTTGTTACAGCTCCGCTTCGGCTTTTGCTTTGCTTAGCGAGGTAGAAACCGACAGATGTCGGACTCAGTAAGCTGCAGTTCAATGTGACATTTTGATAGCTAAATTAATTGTTTGATATTAATTATGAAAATGAGAAGAATAATGTAGACGTCATTTAGCAAATGTGTTTTACTCTCAAATCACGGACCCATATTAATTGGGTTTTCGATAGCGGATTAGCAACTTAGAGCATTTTGCTTCGTAACGGTATTCAGCACCGTGTGCTGATAGGAAAATTTTTAGTTATAAGATATTCCCATTTTAGAAATGCTTGGCTTGTCATTTAGTAGACTCAAACCAGGAAAGTTTTTATTTTAGTAGTTAACTAGACCCCGTTTGGGTATAAGCATATGAACTGCTCTGTCATCGCAGTTACAAAACAAGACGACTTAATTACATGATATATACATGTATGTATATATGTATGTTGATATATAGAGTATCTCGAGATTAGTTGCGTATGCGATATTCTAGTTCCTTAAGGCAATTTGATATCTTATTTTTAAATTTTTCTGCTTTGACTCTCCCGTTTCCCTGGATAAAGTCTAAACAGATGTCGGTCGGTTTGAAAATGGCATCAACTGTTCGTTGGTACGCTTCCTCCGAAGTGTGGTCTGCTGGATTTTGAATATCGCCGGATTGTAACTTTTCGAGTCCGCTGCGATCCTTAAGAGAAAGCGCAATGGACTCCTTATGCAACGTGAGAAATAAGGTTATTCCCTCAAGTGCGGGTTTCTAATTTCCTGCAACCAAACAGGAGAAATAGTTCTTTGATTATTGTTATGATTTTTTCTGTAATTATTGAAGATGTATCAGATATTCACAAACCATGGCATAAGATTAATTTCACTAAAATATATCAAGTAACCAGTTTATTAACCGATATAAGTTGCAAGAAGTCAATTGGAAAGCCGAAAATTATTATATTTTAGGACAGGGGTCTGTACTCATTTCATTTACTTTGGGCACATTCTCAACCGCAATGGTAACTATAAGGCAGTCGAGGTAATTCATGGACCAACTTTCGGCTTAAGGTAAAGCACTTTCTAAATTTGTTATAATGAGTTGTGCAGCACTCTGTGGTTTTATTATTCTTGGTACTTGTTTAGTTCTACACCCACTAGTTGCCCTTTCCAATAATGCACTCACTACCACTTTATTAAAAACAGAATGCGAATGTAATTTAGATTTAAAATGGTTTTAATCAATCACAAAATATGAGATAAATGTACAATATGAATTATGCGAGGCGATGTTCAGATGAAGCAACGAGAGATGGTGTAGACTCGAATGTAGATCGGCGGCTGCGAATGTATCGACACTGATGCAGCGCTCTGGATTTGTGATGACTCGAATTAGCGCACTCAGGATAATCGTTAACGCGGCGAGTGTGTAAGCGAAAATCTTGCAGATGAAAGTTGATGAGCGAACAGAGTTTGACGAGTTGTGTGAACGAATGTTGATGGAAGGTGTCGACGCGGCGCAGTGTGTAAAAAGAAAGTAGATGTGCGAGGTGTATCTGGCGAAATGCGTAAACCAATGTATCTGCTTTTCCGTTGTCCATCCTTTTTGATGAGTAGGTGCATGGGTATGGTGAGTTGTGTTGGTGTCATAAGCTGTGGTGAATTAAGCTGCCTTATTAGTGTGCGCCAGTTTTCACGGGTAGAGTGGGGGAATGCTTAACTCATTTAAACAGTACTTGTAAAGTGGAAGAATCTGATGATGTGTTTGATGATGTTTGCTGTACAGATAGAATCGTTCAGATTTCCTGCATATCGAAAAATTTATCGTGAGCTCTAAAATCCAACAGCCCAATTTTCTTCGACACAAACCATATCTCTTCGTCGATTTCAAAGCTGTTTCTGACAGCTTCAAAAGCTGCCTTTATGCCGCTTTGTCAGAATTTGATATCCCCGTAAAACTAATGGGTATGTGTAAACTGAATTTGAGCAATCCAAAACTTTCGTGAGAATCGGGAAGGACCTTTCTGAGTTTTTAGATATTAGGCGAGATTTCATACCAGGCGACTTTCTACCATTCGATTTCTTCCAACTGCTCCTGGAGAAAATAACGAGACCTGTAGATCTGAATAGAGAAGGTACCATCTTCTATAACAAGGTACAGCTGCTGGCGTACGCCGATGATATTGACATCAATGGGCTCAACAACGTCGCAATTGAGAAGTAAAGTCCTCCCTCTACGAAGGTCTTTTGCGGATTGGCAAAAGCACATACCGCAGTCGATGAAACGATGAGCTGAGGAGATATACGACGACATTGACATAGTTCAGCGAATTAAGAGACAGCGGCGAAAGGATGAAAACACTCCAGATCTGAGAGTATTCGACGCAATACCCGTCGGGGGTAGCAGAGGAAGAGGAAGACCTCCACTCCGTTAGAAAGACCTGGTGGAGAAAGACCTGGCTAAACTTGGAATCTCCCATTGGCCCCAAACAGCGAAAAGGAATAACGACTTGCACGCTGTTTTAAACTCGTCTGTAACCGCGTAGGCGGTGTCCACGCCAATAAAGGAGAAGAAGAATTTTCTTTTTGTGACTGTCAGGTTTTATAGTCCGCGAATACGATTTTGGCAGTGCTCAGACAGAAATTAGAAGAAAGCATTTTTATTTTGACTAGAATATGTTTTTATAGTCAGGCGGCTGCCATGGAGGCAGAAGTAGTTATACTGAACTTTCGAAAAAAGCATGCTCTTTTTAAACCGTTAACTGTAACTTGTTGCACCCTCTTTTATTGGCAAACAGAAGAATAAACTTACACACATTCGCATATACTATATAATAATAACGGTTGGCAGTTTGCAAACGTGTTTGTCAACTATTAAATAGTTTCTCCTTTTTCACGGCACACCAAAAGTCACGTGCACAGCAGACAAGCAGACACGTTAATAAAATAAAATAAAAATTCATCGCCATAACAGAAGCTAACTGTATAAATAATCGAATGTATGTGTGTTGTTGTGAGGGTCGTAACTTTTTCTTCACTTCGTAATGCCAGCAAACATTCCGCTGACGAATGCCGTGAAATATGTTTCCATTTATTGCTCTCCATACGACTACAAGTGCATTTATTTGTTGCAAAAAATCTATTTTCGCTATCGCATTTACTTTTTTCCCCTTTCGCAAGGAATTGTGCAGAGCACGTCGAGGCAATTGTGCGAGAATAAAAATTATTTATGTCAACTCTTCATTGTACTGTTATTCCAGTGTGTGAAATACACAATAGTTCCACAATAAATGTTCGGCAAAGATTTATTTGGTTATACGAAGGAGGTTTGGAATGTCAATAAGCCATTGAATGTAAATGTGGTGTACTTACAATTATTTATAAAGGCTTAACTCATGGCAATATTGATTTTGTAGTAAGTTTTTTGACGTTACATCCAACATTTGGAGTAATGTAGGTTGGGTTAGGTTCGATGGCTGATCCAGAGATGACTCTTGGACTACTATATCCAGTCCTTCGTGGAGCCATCAACACAAAGCACCTGTATTATGTCTTAGAAGTTAACAAACCGCCTTTTTGCCAAGGCAAGTAAGTAGAACATTTTTAGAAAATGGGAAAAATTCTTCTTAGTTTAAGGGAATGGTAGGTAAGAATGAGTTGATGACTAAAACTATAGCGGACTAGGCAACTTTTTAATATCCAAAAATATTTCACCAGCAAAAAATTTACCTCGAGGCAATTTTGCGTTACTGTCGCCTTAAGGGTGCCCGTTTTGACTAGTTACATACATTACTTACCATGGAACCTAAAACCGTCCACTTCCAAAGCAGCCAAGGATATCAACCAAAGTAAGGAAAAACCGGTACCAAAGGGCAGTCTCGCAAAGAGAGCTAAACGTCAGGCTACACGTACGAAAGTTTCCTAAAGAGGAAACTATCAGACCCTCACCAAATTAAGCAGCTCCCGTAAGAAGAATTGATCGCGTAATGAAACGTTGAATACTCTGTCCAAAAAACTCAATCAGCAACCGAGCAGAACAGCATAATAACAACACAACGGGATAGGACAGTTAGGTGGAGATTTTCGACAGATTGTGGAGTCTAGTTTCAAGCTATCTATTCGACAATCCGGTGAATCTCCATTCAGAATTTTACTCCTCAGAAACCCTTTGGAGCAACAGGATCATCCAGTACGCGGACCAAGCCTCCTATAATTTCTTGACGGTTATCGTTATTAAAATTAGCGACACCTTTATAAGAATCAAACTCAATATTATACCCGCCAAGGATATCTCAATGATAACTAATGCTTTCATTTGGTTACGTCTCTAGAGAATCGATGTATAAAGCTACAGAACAAGTCTGTACTTGTAATAGATGATAGGCAGCTAATTATGGAGGAGAAGCCAAAAATTTTAAACAGATACCAGTGGATATTTTCAAAGAGTCGATAGAGACTCTATGACCTATCCTATGCTGACCACAGCTGAACATGTTATATTTTAAGAAGACAAAGCGGCTGAAGAAATGCAAGTTGCTAAGAGAAGTGCTCATCAAAGAATGGAGTGATGATATAATTCTGTGTGTAGATAAATCTGCAATAAATGGAAAATGCTACAAACATTAGACAAACCTCATAAATGATAGGGCATCAACATCCGTCATATACAGAAGTCCTTTTTGCTAAGAAAATAAAGGCACACGAAAGGCTTGCAGTCTAATCAATAAATATCTGAATGTATTTTTTGTTCTAACTGCAACACGGCAGATACCACAGTGTTAAAGGTGGAAGAAGATGATTAAGAATCAACAGAAATATTGTTATTATTATTAGAAACAGAAACAGATTTTTCCTTCGGCTGTCATATGAATTTATATGCAGCTAAAGACAATTGCTGCTTAGCATAGGCTTCACAGAAGCCGCAGAAGATGGGATAATTCAAATATTATATAATGTTTTCAGAGTCCACTTTACACAGCGTAGTATGGCGATGATAATCATGGAATCTTTAAATAGCAAAACCCATAACCGCACTTCGATCGATCTAAAGTCTATGCACACAATCGAATCAGGCCTTGGAGCAAAACATCACTCGTGTCTTTCGCCAGTTACCAGTTGAAATGGTCGAACGAGGCATCGAAAATTGGACTCAACTGATGGAACATCTGAAAACTAGCCGCGTTCAATATTTGAAAGAGATAATCTTCAAAATATATATGCCAAAGAATGTTTTTTCGAATGATAATAAACATTCCCCATTGAATTTGAATTTGAAAATTCTGTGTTTTTCTTTAAGAAAGTGTGGAACCTCGAAATGGATCACCGTTTTTGCAGCAATCTTTCCACAATAGATTTCTCTCATCAATCTTTCTAGTGCTAGCTCTAAGGGTTGTGTTAATAATTAGTAAAAAACGATTAAATTTCGATACCTATTAGTGTAGAGCTAGTTCGAAGTAAGTATCAGATAGAGTTTGTTCATTTTGATTAGAGAAAAAAGCCCTTAAATAGATCTGCAAAGTATTGTTCGGTTGTAATCACAATCTGTCTTATACTCAAATTTGTAGGTGGTTAATAAGTCCTCTTCAAAATTGTTTTCAAGGCACTGAACAATGAAGTTCGCTCTTGTTTAGATAGGTAGATTAACAGAAGTCAACGAAATGAACCTCTTGATAATTCTACAAAATTAAGATTTTTCTTGAAGTTTGACACACTCAAACCCAAATTATGGCCAGCCCAATGTTAAATGGTCTTAAATAAATATTTTAAAATTCCGTGTCAAATTTTCTGGCAATTAAGCCTAGGCTTAGTCATTGTCTGCTCTTGAACGAAGACACACGTATTCAAAGTTTTTTGAAAAAAACTCAAATTTTTTGTTGTAAAACTTTAGAATTTCCATAATTTTTTCCACTTCAGCAACACCGCAACAATATGTTGCTCCCTAAAAAATATTTGCTAATATAAATAAAAACCGCACAATTACACGTACAAACCCAAAAGCATAAGTTAAAATACCGTTAGCTATTACTTTAGCCCGGCAAAGTGTTGATTTTCAAATTCCATTTACACCAATGGCCGAAGGAAAAGTGAAAATACCGACAGACTCACTAAACAAAAGTTTCGCCAGAAATTTCATAAACAGTTTAGAAATCATCGAGGCAGAGGCGGGCGTGTGGTGTGTGTGTGGGTCACGTTGTGTGCTCGAAAGTGTCTGAGGGTGTCGGCTAAAAACTTATGCAAATGCGTTCGAATGGCTTTTAAATTTGCTTTTACGTGTCATTTGACAAAAGTTCTCCGCACGAAAGTGTGTGAGTGTCACGCATGTCGGTGAAAATAAGTTTTGTGTGTGGGATTTATTAGTGTGTGTGTGAGTTCACATGCACTTGAGTTAGGCGCACTGTAGCAATGTGCGGCTGCTTTTAAAATAAACGAAGGAGAAATCAGTTTTGGTTCATCGATTAAACCCTTTCAATGAATTGGAAACACGTGTGCGACAGCTTACTTCAAGCAACAAAACGTTTTGAGCTTGGCTTGGGTAGACTGTCTCGACAACTGTGAACACATGGATTGAGTAAAAATGTAAAATTAATTAAAAAGTTGCTTAAGTTATTTGTTTATTATTATATAACGAAGCCAAGAGAGCCAAGCTTTGGCACATGCCAATTTCTTAATTCTAAAATGCTTAATAGAAACATAGAAATGTTTCTGTTTCCCTGGATTGAAAGTATATCCTTATTATTCTTTTCGACGATGAATCATAATTATGAGTTTTAATATGCTAACAGCACAGTTCTGATCCAGTCACTGTTTAAAACTTCCACAAAAAGGAACCATCAACTTCTGGATTGACTAGCTTTATGATTGGATCCAAAGATGACAGAGGCGGTTACCGTTAACCAGTGAACATACTGTTCCGAGGCAGAGAATTGAGTATCCTCTCCGTTAGCAGAGAAGCGATACCTTAAGGTCAGTGACCGCGTGCTCTACTTTGGATGACAGTTTTTTACCTTTAACTCATAATAAGCCTGGATGGTTGGTTGGTAATTGCAAAAACCAATTTAATGGCAAGGCTAATAAAGCCTGCTCTGAAAGTATTCGACGCAGCAACTGCCGGGGTAAGCAGATGAAGAGGAAGACCTCTACTTGGAATGACCAGGTGGTGAAGGTTAAAAAAATAACTGACGTTCAAGCGGTGTCTATGCCAATAAAGACCAACAAAGAAGAAGGATAAAGCCTGCAAGCAAAGACATTTTTTTTAATAAAGGTTAGTCGAAAAAGTCTTTTCGTATTTCTAATCAAACTAAAACTTATTATTATTTATATTTATAATGAATTTTAATGAAATATGTACCATTTTGGTCGACCACTTTTTTCCATTTTTCCGCTAGAGACATCATTCCATCAGTTAAAACTTTTCTGGTTTTTCGGCAAAAAAATGCGACAAGTAATTTTCACAGGCTTCTCTGCGGCCAACTTTACTCCATTAAGGGAGTTCTGCATTGACCGAAACAAATGGTAGTACGATGGTGCAAGGTCAGGGATAATGGTGGCTGCATTGAAACTTCCCAGCCTAGCTCTGCCAGTTTTTTTGGAGTCATCAAAGATGAGTGTGGTCTAGCGTTGTTCTGATGAAAGACGAATCCGTTTCTGTTGATCAGTTCTGGCTGCTTTTTTTCAATTGTAAAATGTAGAACCAATCGTTCGACTTGGCTGGAGCAGCTCATAGTGGATGATTACTTTCCAATCCCATCAAACACTCAGCATAACCTTTCGAGCCGTCAATCCTGGCTTTGTCACCATTTGTTAAATTTCACCACGCTTGGACCATGATCTTTTTCGCACATTATTGTCATATTTGTTCCACTATTCGTCTCATGTTACCACTCGCTTCAGAAATGGTTCGATTTCATTTCGTTTCAACAATGAATCGTAGATGTTAATTCGTCCATTAAATTTTTCTCAGACAATTCATGTGGTATCCAAACATCGAGCTTCTTTTTGTAGCCAGCCTTTTTTAAATGGTTCAAAACCGTTTGATGATGAATGTTAAGTTCTTAGCGATGCTAAGCAGCTATGTGACGGTCCTGATCAATATTTTCCATAACTTCACCAACTTTTTCTATGATAGGTCGATCAGAGCGAGGTGCATCTTTCACATCGAAATTTCCAAAACGGAAGCTAGCAAACCATTGTTGTGCTACACAAACCGATACAGCATTGTCTCTGTAAGCTTCATCAATTTCATTGGTGGCTTGCGTGGCATTCTTCCATTTTTTATACAAAATTTCAAAATATAGTGAATTTCTTCATTGTTTTCACTCATTTGCGAACAGTTGGAACGTTTTTTCAAATTCCCCGATCTCAATTTTTTTTTGTAAATGAAGCCTAAAATCTAACCTTTCCAACACTATATGGCATGACACAATTCTAGTATGATTGGTAGCACTGGAGGTGATATATGACTGGAACGACATTAATTGATAGTTATTACCGAATACCTGCGATTCACAGGAGCGTTGATCAATAACTTGTTACATACTCGTGTCGCTAGGTTCTTTAGGTCTTCAGTACAGCGCGAGAAATCTGATGAGCTTCTCGTCCTCAGCTTGGGGTAAAGCCAAAACTTTCATCAAGATTTTTCCGCTTCTGCGGTTGAAAAATGCAATTCAGGTACTTCGCTATAAATGGGACTCATGGTTTTATTCCCGCTATTCCCAAGGTTTCTTGCTAAGCAGCTCATATTTTTTTATACTCTCGCAAAATGTTGCTTTGGAGCATTATAGCCTTGTTAATTCAAAGATTATTTGTAACACTATTCGAGAGATTTGAGTTGAAACTCGAGTGACTGTCTGTCCATGCAAGCTGTAACTTAAGTAAAAATTGAGATATCTAGATGAAACTTAATACACGTGTTCCCTAACACCTAAGGGCGTTTTGTATTACACATGGACGGAATCGTTCCGTTACCAAACGGTGCCTGTAAACTAAATACTATAAAGGGCTATAATTAAACCTCAATTTAAGAAACAAACCCGTACAAGGTATCGTTGTGGTAAAGGGAAAATGTGAGCTGAAAATGTTAAAAAAGTAGTGTTGACTCCGCTCTCTAAGAGGTTTAATGATCATATCTCTGAAACGATGCCAAAAAGAAGAAAAAAGAACTTCATTATTTATTCTGAAAATCGGTCAAATCAGATGACAACCACGACTACTCCCAATAGGACCATAACTTTTCAAGTCCCGGGTACCGAATATGTGGAAATAATACGTCGTGTCATCAAAAATGTAAAACATCGGTTCCATTCTACCCGAAGCAAATATACAATGTGTCAAAAAAGCACACGGAAATTGCAATTAAATTGAATAAATACAATTTCAAAACAAGTAGGGCAGAGCTAAGCTCGGGTGCGACCGAACCGAACATTTTATACCCTTGCAATTTGTAGGAATCAAAGCAAGGGAAATACCTTAACTTTTAACTCATATGCTGACAGACACATAAAGTTTGTTAGAAAAACGAAAACAATTATATGTAGTATATGGAATTTTTCTTTTTCTCAATACCGCGCACAATTAAAATATCACTCACTAAAAAACTAACCATATAGAAGTTACCCGGATGTTCGAAAATCCTGATAGTAGTTCCATTGGAAGTAAGTCAAGTTTTTTTTGCTCAAATCTATCTATTTTAGGCACAAGGATACAATGTTATGAGTAAGACACGCTCTTTAATTTTCGTTGAAATAACTCACATATTGGACGATATATGCGGTACTAAGTCACCCGGAAATTCGATTATCTTTATTTTCGGTATATGGGGACTAAGGGAATTATTTGTCCGATTCATTCCATTTTTGACATACAGACATACCATTGTCAGAGAAGAACTATCCTGGTATTTTAATTATATATCTCAGACATTGACCGATATTTTGTAACAAAAATCAACTATAGGTACCGGGGTCTAAATATTCGGTACCTAGGGGCGTAAACAGTTTTTGTTGGATTTGAACAATTTTTAATCATAAGGAGCATTATTTGTGCAAAGTTTAATGTCGTTATACTAATTGCTTCTTGTTTTGTGTACTGGAAACCGAACGCATCATGTGGAATTTAAAATTGTGCTAAGTTCGGGTGTCACCGAACATTTTATACTCTAACATGATAAAGTGATAATCGAGATTTCATTATCCGTCATTTACATATTTTTCAAATACCGTATTTGTGTAAAGTTTTATTCCGCTATCACCATTGGTTCCTAATGTATATATTATACAGAGAAGGCATCAGATGGAATTCAAAATATCGTTATATTAGAAGAAGGCATGGTTGTGAACCGATGTCAACCATATTTCGTACATGTCATCAGGGTGTTAAGGAAATATTATATACCGAATTTCATTGAAATCGGTCAAGTAGTTCCTGAGATATGGTTTTTGGTCAATAAGTGGACGACGCCACGCCCATTTTTTAAAAAAGCCTGGGTGCAGCTTCCTTCTGCCATTTCTTCCGTAAAATTTAGTGTTTCTGACGTTTTTTGTTAGTCGTTGTGTTTTGTTAAAGCAGCTGCTTAAGTCAGTACACCCCAGTAGTACATGGCGATATATGTATACAATGGGTAAAAATCAAATTTGTCTAACATTTTGTATTTCTAACCAAATTTCGTGTGGGGAATCGTTGCGATTGTTGAAAAATACTAACGGTGATTCAGTTTAATCAACAACACAAGCCTACGGGTGGTCCAAAGCCTTCAAAGACCGTCGACAGACCGTTGAAGACATGCCTCGTTCTGGACGACCTTTGACCTGTTCAACTGATGAAAATATCAAAAAAGGAAATTTTATGGGTCTTGAAAATCGTCGAGCAAGTGTTAGAGGAATGGCAACAGAGCTTAATATCTCTCTCATGAGTTCGCTCCAATGATTTTGGTGGATATTTTGGTTAAGAAATGCGTTTTTGCTCGACTCGTCCCGATAATAAGTCTCTTGGACATGCTTGATCATGCGATTTCCGATCCCACATACATGGAGAGCATTATAACTGCCGATGAGACATACGTTTTTGAGTATGACCTACAAACAAGTCAACAATCATCGAAATGGAGGGAAAAGAACGAGCTGAAACCAAAAAAAAACACGCCAAAGCCGGTCAAAAATCATGGTGATGCTCATTGCTTTTTTCCGATATTCGTGATTTGATGCATCATGAATTTGTTGCGGAGCGACAGACGGTCAATAAGAAGTTCTATTCGGCCGTATTGATGCGTTTGCGTAAGACTATTCGTCGAAAACGGCCGGAATTGTGATTCATGGATTTTACACGATGATAATGCACCATCGCATCGAACCGCGATTGTGACCGACTATAAAGTCAAAAACGCAAGAAATACCAACGATCAACCACCGTATTCACCAGATTTGGCTCCTTGTCAATTTTCTGTTCCCCAAACTGAAATTGCCATTCCATGGAAAACGTTTTCAGTCAATCGAAGAGGTAAAACACAATTTACAGAAGGAGCTGAAGATCTCCCATAAAGTGTTTATGAAAAGTGTTTCGAGGACTGAAAAAATCGTTGACATAACTATATTACATACCGTAGGGATCACTTCGAGGGCGACAAATAAATATTGATGAATAATTAAATATTTTGAGTTTTATTTACAATTTCTGTGTACTTTTTATACCCTGAACAGGGTATATTAATTTTTTCACGAAGTGTGTAACACCCAGAAGGAATGGTCAGAGACCATATAAAGTATGTATATACATAAATGGTCTATGTCGAGCTCAGTCAGCGATTTAGCCATCGTCTGTCTGTATATATACGAACTAGTCCCTCGGAGCGTTTTTATCTTCGATCAACAATGTTGCCAGGACGAGTATTACGTTTTGAAACCGGTTGTTTGTAAGTAGAAATAAAAGTCAGATATCGGGTTATATATACCAAAGTGATCAGGGTGATTTTATTGGCGAAAACTTGATGTCTGTCGTTTTCTTCAGGCCTTTCCATATACAGTTCAAAAATGGAAGAAATCGGATAATAACCCGCTACCTCCCATACTTTATTTTGCTCCATGTTTGCGACGCTAACAAAAAACTCACGAAACACTAAAGAAACGGCAAGAAATTGCAGAGCAAGTTTTAGCGCTTTTTGAAAAGCTTTCCAAAAATGGGTATAGCATGCCCACGATGGACCAAAACCATATCTCAGGAACTACTTGACCGATTTCTGCGCGTATATATATTTTCTTCAGCGCCATGACTATATGAAAACAACCACGCCTTCTTCAAGACTTTTTTTTGACATCTGACTTCTCTGTATAATAAATGATCATTAGGAACCAATGATGTCGGAATAAAACTCAAAAATACGATTGAAAAATAGTAAATGACGGATAATGAAATCTCGATTATCCGTCCGTATCATGCGTCTGTCTAAAATCTATGACGAACTAGTCGCTTCAGTTTTTGTTAAGATATCGTTTTGAAATTTTGCAAACGTCATTTCCTCTTCAAGAAGCTGCTCATTTGTTGGAACTGCCGATATCGGACACCTATAACATATAGCTGCCATACAAACTGAACGATCGGAATCAAGTTCTTGTATGGAAAACTTTCACATTTGGCAAGATATATTCACGAAATTTGGCATTATTTTCTAAGGCAACAATGTAATCTCCAAAAAAATTGTTCCGATCAGATTACTATAGCATAAAGCTTCCATACAAACTGAACACATAGTTACTAACAGAAATGCACCTGTGAAGGGTATTTAGCTTCGGTGCAACCGAAGTTTACGTTTTTTCTTGTCTGTATATCATTATTAATGATCGTCAACTGTTCGCTTGACTTTAGAAATTCGATATTGTACGGTATTTTAACGAACCTTAGAAATCATATCTTGTTTTATCCTTCCCAAAATTTTTTAGTAGAAAGTTTTGAAAACACCTGAATTTATTTTGAAATATTCTGTTATTCCTGAACTTACTCCTGCTTCACTTGTTTTTCTTTCACAACAACTTCATACAAAATTTTCGACCTTAAGTTCAAGTACCTTATTAGAACCAAGACTTTTTTGCAATTTTCATATGCACAGAACTTTTCTAATTACATAATCCCAATGACTTTCTCAGACCTTCAACAATGCGGGATACTCATGCTACAGTAATAATTGCTAATAAATTTAGTAACCACTGCCAAATTCGTTGGAACACTAAATTCTGCTTCACAAATTCCAGAGGCACCCACGCTAGCCCGCCCCCTCACCCAGTCGGAATTGAATTTCACATTGCACACTCGCTTTGTTTTGAAGGCACTCATATGTTTGTCTGTATGATGGTTATGTGTGTGTGTGAGTTCCAATTCAGGCAGGATTTTGTTTTCCAATAAATTTGCGCATTTGATGAATGTTGAGGCGAAGTGTCATTGGAAATTGCCAACAAGATTTATGGACTACACGCATTCAACATATGCACCCACGGCTTTGAGTGTGTATGTGTGTGGGTGGGGGTGTAATTGTGCATGTTAACAATGTTGTGGTGTTGAGTATGAATGAGTATATTTGGTATATTTATGTTTTGGTGCTTAAAAACAAGCACTTATCAGCATAAGCAGTCGCAACTGTACATATGTATGTATGTATGTACTTATGTATGTATGTGTCTATGTTATGTGTGTGTTACGCGCGTATGAGCACATTTGTTAGCGAAGTTTGTAAAACAAGCGTGAAATTTGGTTTTCTTCTATTGGCATTTCTTTGGCATTCGGATGCGGATAATGAATGTGAAAACAAATTACTGATGTATGTTTTCGAATTTCCCAGCCATTCCAACCATTCCGAAATGTTTCTGTACTTTTTCTCTTTTTTGCGAAATTTAATGCTTAGCCATTTATTAAGCCGAATTTGCGACTTCATTAGGACCACCCAAACGGTGTGACCGCTCGGAAAGGTGAAACTGCGTAATGTGTGGAAATTTTAATGAACTTTTGAGGCGAGTTTTTTCCACGCGATTTTGGTGAGAAATTATCGTGCCAGCGGTGAGTGATGTGGCGCTTTATGTATTTAAATATCTGTGCGTATGCATAATGTATTCAACGTCATTTATGTTTATTAACGAATACATATGTATGTATAACGGCTAATGTGGTTTGTTATATGTCGTTGTAAGTTCCTGTTATATGTAAGTTGTTGTACGTGTTCCCATATTGGCTTATTTTTATGTGTAATAACTGAGTTTATTGTGCCCAAACGTAGGCTGACGAATGCTTTGCATCCTACATCCTTCCTTCTATGCCTTAAATTAAGAAGTACTTAAATAAATGTATTATTATCGCTGGTTGCCTCACCACGGTCTCTGACTTTATGTAGATATCTGTGATTCTGAGTGATACATATATACCCACATAGTTATGTACTGTTATATCCATATTTACAGATCTATCCATATTTACTTATTATTGATATTGATATTGATATTGATATTGATATTGATATTGATATTGATATTGATATTGATATTGATATTGATATTGATATTGATATTGATATTGATATTGATATTGATATTGATATTGATATTGATATTGATATTGATATTGATATTGATATTGATATTGATATTGATATTGATATTGATATTGATATTGATATTGATATTGATACCTATTGATATTGATATTGATATTGATATTGATATTGATATTGATATTGATATTGATGTTGATATTGATATTGATATTGATATTGATATTGATATTGATATTGATATTGATATTGATATTGATATTGATATTGATATTGATATTGATATTGATATTGATATTGATATTGATATTGATATTGATATTGATATTAACATTGATATTGATATTGATATTTATATTGATATTGACAAAATTGATATTGATATTGATATTTATATTGATATTGATATTGATATTGATATTGATATTGATATTGATATTGATATTGATATTGATATTGATATTGATATTGAAATTGATATTGATATTGATTGTTTTATTGATATTGATATTGATATTGATATTGATATTGACATTGATATTGATATTGATACAAAAAAATTGCGATATTTTAATTTCCAATATGGTACCTATAAAAAATATTCTAAAACCCAAACGTGGTGAAATAAAAATTGGCATTTATTTTATAAATTAGGAGCAATGATAGGGGCATCAAAAAGCCTTCATTTAATATTTCGTGGCGCCTCTTTATTTTTATTACGGTTTTTGAAGTTATACTTCTTATACGAGTTCGGAAAATATGAATCTACGCAATCTCGTCTGCGAAGATGTTCGAGCAGCAAGCGAAGCGGTGACAATCGGCGATCGTTTGTTCGTTTCTTTCGACACTGCTCGGCTTTTCTACCAACAACACAATGTTGCCATGCTTATGCTGTTGTTGTATTTGTAGAACAATGTTTCAATTTTTAGTTGGTGACATATTCAATTAAAAATAAATTCTGTTGGGATTCGAACCTACGTGCTCGTCGTAACTTTTCAAGCGCTTACCACCAACACCACCATTGACTCTTGTATTACGTTGTCCTAATTATGGTTTGGTTATGCATGAAAGAATCATACAATGGATCGCCGATTGTTACCTCTTTCCTTGCTGCTGCTGCGCATATGTATGTTTGTAGGCTTATTCATTATTGAAGTTATACTGCTTTTTCTTTCCTTTGTCTTTCATTTCTGCGAATTCTCAACTATTTTGGGTACATTTTGGTTGAAATACTCTGCGTTGGCCGTTGAAAAATTAAGGCTATACCAGGAATAAAGGGTTGTTAAACTTATTCCAGAGTGAGAGCGCCTCAAAATTAACGTTTTTTATAACATTTTCCATTATGGCCAGATTGAACAAAATTAAAATTTTTGGGCATTTAAATTCAAACACCCAACATTTAGTATGAATAAAAATTACTATATAGCGGTTATTTATTATATGGAGAAACTATTTAAATCTTTTTAAAGAATATTATAACAACTGACTTTTGTCCCAATAATTGGATAAGCTTGTTAGCTCTCAATCATTAAACGTTTTTAATCATTTTCCATTAAAAATAAAACTATGATGCTTCAAATTACAAAACGTTTCATCAAATATCTTTAAATTTTACAAATTTATTTAATTTTCCTTTTTATAAGTGGTCTTGGACGATGCAACTAATCCCTCCGTTTACATATTTATTTGATAAAATTTCAATCTGGCCATCGCTCGTTTCCAATTGCTAAACGTCGAAACCTCCTGAACTCGATCAAATGTCAAAGTTTGGGTGGTTTTGACGTTTAGCATCTCACTGGAAGTGAGAGAGGAGTTAAACATCTCTTTATCTCTGGCTATACTTTACAGGATCATTTCTGTAGTTAGTCTTCATTTAAATTTTTTGGGAATCGACCCGCGATGACGAGGTATATCGTTTTATCTGACAGCGTGAGGTTTATGAACTTCATTTCTAATATTGTGTTGTGGCATATTAGAAATGATGTTTCTTCGAAAATCGCTCGCTTAAAACGGATAAAACGACTTCTGAGTGGTGATTTTAATGAATAAATTCTAAGGTTTTACGCAAAAATAATGCGGTCAATAAGTACAGTACGTTTGTCTTTCATTTTTGCGAATTCTCAACTATTTTATGTGACTTTATTTCTTTCGTCTCTCTTTTTTTTTGTGCGAATTCTCTGAATTTCTGAACGCGCACATGCGTATACATTCATTCATATGAGCATGTGCAGATACACAAGATAGGATAGAAAGATGTATGCCTTTTAACATCGTATACTATACTAATAAATATTTTTCGTACTAATAGAAATTAAATTTATCACAGCAATATTATGTATATGTATGTATATTAGGTATATTGCTGTAATAAATTTAATTTCTATTAGTAAGAAAAATAGTTATTAGTATACTATTACGATGTTAAAATGCAAAAATTAAAGACTAAGTCCGTCGAGATTCGAACCTGCGATCACATTGCGACTTTTCATGTGCTTACCACCAACACCACTATTGACACTTTCGTGGCGTTGTCTTAAGTATGGTTTGGTTATGCATGTAAGAAATATACGATGGTTCAAATAATTTTGTTTAAGTATAGAAATATGCTTTTGTAGAACATTTGCTTTCGCAAACATACACACAAATGTGCAAACGACATAATATATGTATGATTGTTTCGCATTTTGCTTCTACGCCGGTCAAATTTCTATACAAAAATCGACTGAAATGCATGAGAAAATAAAATGGACAACTAGGGCAAATAATTTAAAAAAATGTATTGATAATTAAATATAAATGGAAATACATGAAAATTTACTTAAATTTATTTAAATTTATTAAAAAACTTATTTAAATTTATTAAGAAACTTATTTAAATTTATTGAAAAACTGCAACAAAAAATAAAAAGAAAATTCATTTTACTTTGGCCTAGTTTTGTGCGAAATACAAATGCAACGCCAATAATGAATACAAGAAAATGACTAAACACCATGATATAAGATATACAAATTATAATATGACAACCCAATTCGAAGAGTACAAAAGAGAGATGGTTACGCTGCATATTCCCTTCCGCAACGAAGAGACAGAACTACTTTCCGAGTCAAAATTCTTTCATTTAGACTTTGCTTTATAAAATGTGCATAATGAATTTAAATGTTCTAGTTTTCTTGCATATAAAATGATATGCATTTCTGAATATCACTAAGAAGTATAACTTCTTCCGCGCGTAGGGACTCCACGCACCTTTTTATTCATTCGAACATGGAATGAACTTCTTCTTCTGGAAGAACTAGGAATGAACTAGCGTCTGCAAATACCATTATACCAAACGTCTACAATTATGTATTCGACCATGTTTTGACAAAAGCCCTTGATCTCTTCTTTTTATCCGCAATTTCATAATGTGCCAGAGAGTTTTTATGGTGTTTATATCAGTACTGTTCCCAGGATAGTCCAGTCATAAAACAGACAATTCAGCTAAATATTTATTTATCTGAAAAAAATTAAAATTTTTAAAAACAAAATAATAATAAGGTTATGTAATATTAATAAATATAACATACAGATTTGGCTCGATGGCATGGTGCATAATTAGCTTAAAAAATTACGTTGTCCATATCGGAAAGATCACCTTTCAATTGAGAATAGGTTTTCCTATAAGAACTGTTGGTGTTAAAGTTCGTTGACATTTACTTCAACCAAGGCCAACTTTTCACCATTATAGCCAAAAACTCACAAATCTTTCGTAATAAACACTGCCTCACGATTGACACACTCATTATTGAAACGTTCACCAACGTTTTTGCGAATGTACTCGTTCTACGTCTGAACCGAAAATGTTCATTTGGAACTCTTCTGAAAATATGACTTTTCTCCAATCCCTTTGATCCAACTTTTGTGGAGTTTTTCAATAGTTTTTTTGGCAGTTATTCCGTATTCTTGAATGCGCCGTCGTGCAGTTGCGTACTGATTTAGTCAGCAATTTGTTTTATAGACCTAGCTTTTGCATATTTAATTCTTTTTCTAAAATTAATTTTATCAATAATTTTGCGTATGCTCAAGTTTTGAGTTTGTAAGACCAAACTTGTAGCCTTATTAACGTCAGTCAACTCTTGACACACAGACGTACCATTGTCAGGAAAGGATTATCCCTACTGGGGTCCAAACATTCGGCCGCTAATTTCGCCTTTCGTTTGATATCTTGTACGTTCAGCCCAGTCGGTCTCTTAGTTTTATTTTGATGGTGTGTGGAAAGGTACGTTTGTGCGTCAAAAATTTATTAACCGAGATTCAAATCGACCGTTTTTGATATGCCATGTTCAGGTTCCCAGAAAATGGACGGAGAATTATGGAGCAGAAATCCACGGTATTGTATTGGCTGACTGTCAATAAAATGTATGCGATATAACCTGATACCGTAGAGATATCAAAAGATTGCAGAGGTAACGTGTTTCT
Organism: Bactrocera neohumeralis; assembly: GCF_024586455.1. Lineage (NCBI taxonomy): Eukaryota > Metazoa > Arthropoda > Insecta > Diptera > Tephritidae > Bactrocera > Bactrocera neohumeralis. The sequence continues at coordinate 38,001,367 of NC_065921.1, forward strand.
TGACTCCGAGCATGTTTCTCACAACCTTGAGTCCACTTTACTTTTTTTGTGAGTACCTTATTTACTTCACTTTTTTCTTTATTTGGCAGGTCAGTACTTCAATTTTTTAAATTAATATGCTTGGTTGACCGAAAAGAGCGTATAGACAGTGCAGCTGTACTATGCTTTGAAGTCCGTCATTTCCATCGAAAAGGATTTTGGCAGCATCCCCCCGAGTAGATGGACTACAATGAGGTTGGCCACACTTCTTTGAAGAAAACGGTGTAACAGTAACTGCCAAAGGGCACCGTTATTTAAAGATATTGAATGAGCTTTTTTACCCAGACCTAAGCCTAAGATGTATCCCTTTCAATAGCGTTTGGTTCCAGCAAGTTGGAGCAACAGCACACATAGCCAGGTGAGCTCCAACGAAAATTTTAAAACATATTAATATCAAAAAACTGTAGTTTCCGCTGGCTTCCAAGGTCACGTGACCTGACTGCACCAGACTCCTTTTATGGGTTTATATCAAGCAAGGTGTACAAAAAAAAACCGGAATTTGACTGAATTGAACCCAACCATTATATCGATAATTGAGGAAATCCTAAACGTGTTTTCTGTTGTAAGCAAATAATTATCGAACTGTCCTCGGAGATACTAGAGTTTTACCAGTTTCCAGAAACTAATTACGCGAAGCTGAATTTTTAATTCTCAATGTGTCATTGTGGCTGAAGGACACCAGTTAGGAAGTCTTTATAGTAATATATATATTTTATATATAATAATGTCATCAGCGTTAGTATTCACAATTATATCTAGAGTTGCAGAGATAGATTTCGTAAGCATAATATATAGTCTGGAGGCCCTACAGATAGCCTATTCCATTCAATTACTGAACAAACGAACACCATTTTGCCTCCTTTTAGCTCTCTCTAATCCCCACTCTCTGAATAGTTTTTCTGTGAGCACATAATACACTAACGGATACAAGTTTTGATCAAAATACTTTAAATACCTCAGGTTGTCAGTTCTTAAATACAACTTGAGCCATTTTCCAAAATTAACGACCATTTTTCACCGTTAACCAAAACACTACAACATTGGCATGAAACTAGCAAATGTGCAGAACCTGTGCCCAGTCAGGGCTTTAATTGCTCCAATTTAATGGCCTCCACATATGATAAATGAGTCTTTTAGCTTTCCAAAAATACTCACAACACAAGCAAAAGTACTTTTCAATTAGGCACCTGGTTTCCGACCTACCTAGCTATACCTTTCTCGCCAATTCAGTTTTATTCTTTTTACCTCAAACTCTTTCTTTCTGCATGATTTGCTTGCAATTACCTCGGCTGTGTTTGCTGCTCGACGCTTATAAATGATTTCTGTTAAGTTTTATTGCGCTCATATTTTATAACAAAGTTTAATTGTGCCGATACTGCCTACAAAACCCAACAAAACAATACAACAACAACGTCAGGCGCTGCTAACACAACAGGTTGATGAAAAGTATGCTCGACACTGAAATCGACCCAAAAATGTATAAAAAAAGAAACTTACAAAAACACCGACATCTGCTTCCCAAAACCCATTAATTACACGCCATTAGAGTTGCTGGGAGTCTGTTGCTGACATAACCACACTTTCGCTCGCCATTTTTTCACGCTGGCGCTGATGTTGGGGTCTGATGGCTTTCTGCCACAGGTGAAACAATAACAGCTGCTGCCGCCAATCACACGCACATATTTACTGAAATATGTGAGAATATAACGGAATTAAATGACAGGCTGGAAGAACTTAATTGCACTCATTTGTGGCTGCAAAGGTGATATGTGAAGTGAGCAATGCTTTTCATCAGCTGTAAAACAGCGCTAAGATTCATTAGGGTACTTGAATGATTTCCATATCATCATATATCTAACTTACGGAATAAATACATATGTGTAGTATATGTTTATAAGTGAATTTAGTTCCTACTGTGCTTGTGAAGTTTTTAAGGTGCGCGTTCTGATGATAACCGACCGACGAAATTATACAATTTTACACCATCCATATTAGCGGCATATGCCACCATATATGTATGTATATGTATATTAAATCTCATCGCCCTAACGGTATGTAATAGGCAGAATATTTCTTTTGAAAGCTTCAGCGTCTCACTATCACTTACAGACATCGTCAGTGTCAGTTTAGAAGCCTTGTAAAGTGATTCCTAATTGAACTCAGAGTTGCCGACTATTGTGAACGTTTTAGTAAGCAATCTGAAAAAAGTATCAATAAATTAAATTACTTATATTTATATCAATATACTTATGTACATATACATATGTGTGGCAACACCATAAGCTCTATTACTTTTTTTCACAATATATAAATCTCAGAATTCGAAGCCTCTAAAAAAATATTAAACGGTACGTTATGAAAAAGACGTAAAGAAACTCGCTGTTCACGCCGGTGGTAGTAGCCACCCTCCCATCGGGGAACCTTTTCCCCTAGCTTTATATACCTACCGCCAGGTACCTCATTAGCATTGGCGAAGTAGATATACACCCCTTCCCCAGTGCTGTATGCAAAGTAAGTTACCAGGAAGGGAAGAGTATATATCGTCACCTAAAATGCAAAACAACGTATATCAAAAAAATTAAAATTAAGTATTTTGTTGCCTACGATTCACTACATCATATTATATTATATCTACATATCGTCAGCTGAAATTTAAAATAACGTAATAACATTTAAATAACGTAATAACATTTTATAAATTTACAGTGGCATGAATGAAACACGAAATAAAATGGAACATGAGTGAAAAAAAATTTAATATTGTTTAAAACTGGTTTATATCTGAGCGCAGAACCTGAAAATGTTGATCATGTGTAATATTATGAATGTAATTTGAAGTAGTGAAGCGTAATAAATGAGACACTCAATTTCGAATTTTTTGATGATACGTTATTTTGCATTTCAGTTGACGATATGTAGCATAAAATTTTCAGCTGTCAGATATAACCAAAACTCAAATTTGCCTTAAGAAAAGTGTTGTTAAGTTATTTTGCAATTTAGGTGTGCCTTAGCTGGACGCAGCGTGCTGCACCAGCTGGACCTGTTCCAGAAACTAGCCCAGTTGCCGAGCTGTGATGGCGCCAGCATCGACATCCACTGCCCAGTCGACACCCGCTAAAAGCTATAGCTACGAAGATACCATATCGGTGACAACCAATTAAAAGAAGGAAATGATGTCGAAAAAACATGGAACAAATTTCATTACCATAAAAAGAAATAAACCTTGGAAGAATAGAAAACTCGTTGAAAGCAGGGAGCTCACGGTGATAGGCTAATTTAAGAGGTTACATGGGTTTGAAAAAATCTATTTTTTATTGTCTTATTAAATTCCACAATACTTCTAGAATATTGTCTTCATAATGCTCAAGCTGGTCCGAGTAATAGTTTAGGAGATACAGCCTTGAGAACTTGTACGTCATCTTTCAATGCGTTTTTTTTAACTATTTGAAATAAAAATGTCGCGAAATTCTCATTTTTCCTGTAAGGAGTTACCTGTCAACGCGGGGGTATATTTTTTCCGAGCGGTTACCAGAAATGGGGTCGCAAAGGGCGCAGTTGAAAAATATTTTTTAAAAAATTATTCCAGAGATTTTATTTTTTTTGATAGTGTATGTTTGCAACAATAAAAAATTCTAATAAAATATTTCATTTTGTATATGTGAAAAGAATTGTTGAAAAAAGGCTTTTTTACCTAGTAAAAAAATCCATGTAACCTCTTAAAATATAAAAAAGGAGTCCTGAAGGAAACACTTTCATAGCAATAATGTAGTAAACTACATAAAAAACAGGTACGGAAAATCTAAGTTCGCGTGTAAACGAACATTTTATACTCCTACAACTTGCAAGAATCAAGGCCAGAGAAATACTTTAAGGTGCAAAACCAATCATATAGAGAAAAGTCAGCCGGATGTTCGAAAATCCTGATATTAGCTATAGGGGGGATAGGCCAAGTTTTCTCTCAAATTTATCTATTTAGGCACAAAGATACACTGTTATGAAAAAAAAAAAACGTTTTTTTATTTTCATTGGGCTAACTCACATTTTACCCGAAATTTCGAAATCTTTATATTAAGTATATGAGGGCTGAAGAAAGTGTTGGTCCGATTCAATTCTTTTCTGACATACAAATATGCAATTATAAGAGAATAGTTATCGCGTAATATCAGAGTTATATATCACACATTGACCGACATTTTCGATCAAAAGTCAACCATAGGTACCGGGGTCGAAATATTCGGTACCTAGGGGCTTGAACAGTTTTTTATTGGACTTAGACAATTTTTGGTCAAAAGATGTCTAAATTTTGTCGAAATCGGTTTGGTCGGATCCCGAGATATGGGATTTCACCAAGAAGCGGGCGGTACCATGCCTATCGTCCAATTTTGACACCGGCTCTCATAAGGCTCTCTCATACGACCTCGGTGGTAAAATTTAATGTATCTAGTTTATTTCGTTATTGATTTAACGCGCTTTTAGTAGTTTTTAACAGTACCGTTATATAGGGAGTCAGCGAGGTTATAAACCGATTTTATCCATTTTCACAACGTCGATAGATGTTTTCATAAGATTTATATTCAGCAAATTTGCTTGTTGTATCTTAAGTTGTTTAGGAGATATATATGTATATTAAACTTCTTAGAGAGCGGGGTCACGCCCACTTAAAAAAAATGCTTCTGCGATCCTCTGTACCAAATTACAGCTTTATATTTTCATTTAGTGCTTAGTTATGGCACTTTATATGTTTTCGGTTAATGGCAAATTGTGGTCCGATTACGTACATTAACGAATTTAAATTTTTTTTTTGTACTAAGGTACCCTCATACCAAGTTTCATCGAGATATTTCAATTTTTATTGAAGTTACAGCTTGCACGCTGGAGCGGTTGTAATTGGACCTTTAGGAGAAATTCCATATCTCAGGAACTACTTAGCCAATTTCTACCAAAACTGGTGTGTTAAGTTTCCCAAAGATTTCTGTTGTAAATCGGATGACAGCAATATAATACTTTTATGAACAAACTCATTCTTCACCGGACAGTATATAAATCTTTTGTTTAGGCTTACGCCCAAAACTTGTCAAAATCGGACAACTTTCTAGCCTTTATATAAATTATGTAAGAAAATTTATAAAATTTACTTACAAATTTCTAACCTCCTACTGGTTTAGTACCGTATATACCGTAAAGTATCCGGACCGTATCGGTCAATATTTTAGCAAAAATCAAGTGAAAGTAAAGTTGGAATTTCGATATCTTAAGATTATATCAATACCAAATTATTTTTGAGCCGCTAATATTTCTTCCATTCTTTTCATTATATAATCAGAATGAAATATATGCCATAAGCTCAGTTAACTCGAGCGAAAAGATATTTTAATTATTTTTATTACCAAAAGTTTGCCGAGAACAAATTTATATTCAAGGGCTAGAAAACAAAAGATTTTTTTTTAACTTTTCATTTTGTTATCCCAAGGTTTTCGAAACGAGCCCTTTGTTAAAATTCCACAGAACTTTAATTACAGTCTTAAATTTCCCGCATAAAACACATTTATTAATTTGAAAGTAAAACTCATATTTTCTAACCTCCAACCCGAAAGTTTTGAACTTTTATAATTATGTGATTATCTCGACATCTCAAATTTGCTTTCTCTATTATCAACATTTGCTTCCAAACAGAGTAATCATTTACGCTTGTAATCTCACTCATTGAGCATTTGTGTACACATTCAGCAAGTGGCAAGAGAACGAGTGCAATTTATGTGAATATGTTTGCTAATTGAAAATTCCTTCACTCCCATAAATAAATGAAAGTGTAGATTACAAATACATTTACTTGTATAAATACACAAGCGAAGAAAGAACGAAGTCAAATACATTAGCATAAATGAGAAAAGTAATTGTCTATCCAATGAGAAAAGAAAGAAAACTACTACTCCACTTTGAATTTTGTCATCTACTGTTGACAACACTTGTTAACATTATTTCAATTTAATAAAGAGCAAAGTAAAATGAGTTTATTTTGATGGGTGTAGTATCAAAATAGTAATCATGATATATTTAATTACAATTAATTAACAGTTAAAGAGAATGGTATTGAAATATACACAAATCTCAAAAAAAATTAGATCACATATGCTTGAGTGTTTCTTAAACTTCCCAATTAATCAAACGATGAGGCGTAACGTCTCTTTTGTCGTACTGAGAACCTAGTCCGCAATGAAATATACCTATATAGATACCTAGAAATATCTCTGTCTTCTCGCTTCACTGAGTACAACATCAATGTGGCTCTGTAAGCTGGGTACGGCAAGCAGAAAATATGTATCCATTTTTTTGTAGACCAGTGTAGGTATTCTATTATGATAATGAAGCGCAAAAGAAGCATTTTAATTAACACCGAATGAAAATTGACTGTGTTCGAAGCAGATCAACTGTGCTTGGCAAAATTCAGCTAGCTCGCTTAAGAGATCGCATTCCTTCGCGTGCGGATGGTGTAAAGTAGAAGTCAGTAGACTAGAAATTCCGCTATTATTGATGCTTAAAAGCTCTGAATGGCTTAATTAAAAAGGTTAAACTATATAAACAAGTAAGAGACCAACTAACCAACTTGATAGGTGGATAACTAAATTAACATCCGGTGGTTAGAATATTTCCCACCTTTCGACCAAGAATTATTTAGATCGATTAGTTGTTTACTTAATAAATCGGGAATCAACTATAACACAAACAGCAAAATCGTTAACTTCACTTGCAACGAAGCTATAACACTCTTCACAAATACAATGTAATCTATGTAATAACTCGATTTTGATCGGTTAGTTTGTGTGCTAGCGGTTCCACAAATGAACAATTTGTTAGGAAGAAAGGAAGGTGTGTAAAACTTCAGATCGATATCTCAAAAACTGAGGCACTAGTTCGAGCTCTGAATGTTGACCTTTTATACAATGGGTTGTCAGATTCTTGCGGTATTTTTATTGAATTTTTTTTTTTATTGAAATTGAAATGAATTTTTGATGACTCATGCCCGGCTCTTGACCGATGCTACGGCTGCTACTATGCCGGTCACTTTCGACCAATTCAGCGATTTTATCGCAATTTTCGACGACAGGCCTTCCGGAGCGTGGCGCATCTTCGACCACCTCTACACCAGAACGTAAACGTTGAAACCATCGTTGTCGGTAAACGCGGTAATAATTTTAATGAATAAATGGAAACTGGATCGGTCCATAAACTGCACAAATTTTATTGGATGCTTGAGATGCATTTTTGCCTTTATCGTAGTAGTACTGTATGCCGTATTTTCTCTTTATTTAAACGACAATCAATCAAACACGTGTTAGCGCGTGAAAATGAGCTTTCCAGAAAGGTATAGCATGACCCGATGCGACGAACAAAACTAGAACTACGTGCTTTCAGCGCCAACTAGCGAAAATATCCGTCCAAGACTTTTTGACAACTCATTATACATATACATATGTATATTGTGACAAAAAAGTAAAACGAATTTGTAATTTAAATTTCCAATGTAAATGATATTTCAAAAAATGTATTTAACTAAGTTAGTAAGACCGTTCTTAGTTACTGTGCCAAATATAAACGCGGTCGGTCAAACAGCTTGTTTACAGAAGCTGCTTAAGTCGGTACACTTCAGTAGTGCGTTGCGATTTTTACGATGGATAAAACTATCGAACACAGAATTTGTCTAAAATTTTGTATTTCTAACAAAATTTCGTGTGCGGAATCATTGCGAATGTTGGAAAAAGCTTACGGTGATTAATTTTTATCAAAAACACAAGCCCACGAGTGGTACAAAGCCTTCAAAGACAGTAGAGAAGACATGGCTCGTTCTGGACGACTTTTGACCTCTTCAACTGATGAAAATATTATAAAAGTGAAGGATATAGTGCTTGAAAATCATGAGGAAACTGTTAGAGAGATGGCAAAAGAGCTTGACATCTCTTGCTAGTCCGTTCAAATAACTTTGATGGATATTTTGGGTATGAAACGCGTTCTAGCTCGACTCGCCCCGATAAAACTGAATTTTTTTCAAAAAAAGTACCGTAAAAAGGTCTCTTTGGACATGCCTGATCGCGCGAATTCCGAACCCACATTAATGGAAAGCTCTATAATTGCATTTGGACATGGGTTTACGAGTTTGACATATGTACAAAGGAGTCAACAATCATCGGAATGGAACCCGTTTTAAGTCGATCGAAGAGATAAGACAAAATCCGCTGAAGGAGGTGAAATCCATCTCATAAAGTGCTTATGAAAAGTGTTTCGAGGACTGGAAACTGAAAAGGTCGTTGCCATAAGTGTATTAGTGGGGTACTTTGAAGGCGACAAAATAAATATTGATTAATACTTAAATATTTCGGGTTTCAATTACAATTTCCGGATACTTTTTGTCGCAATAAGGGTCTTTGATGTTTCCTTCTTGGTGTTATAAATTTGGTGTCAAACTTGATGAACGCTGTTCAAGGTATAAAAACTGCGGGAAAACAAAATTAATTCATTCAATTAGCTTCAACATTCGACGTATTTCAAATGTTTACTTACATATAAAACAGTATTATCGTAAATATTTGTATATAAAAGTATAGTAATAACAAACCTACCATTAATATTTGAATGTACCAAAAGTACACCATTTAATAATATTTTCCTTGCCTTTGCTAACACGAAGTAAACAGTGTTTCTCACCTTCTGAGCTTTCGTGCTACATAAGCTCCGTTGCAGAGAGCTTTTCATAGATAATGATAGTTTATTGTTTCTCAACAAGGTAAGCTTGTTAATGTATGTATAAGTAGTATGGCAAAGCTCTTTGTCCTCCGATTCTCAAAACCGGATACTTAGAGCTTTTGAAAGGATACTACAAACATGCGTTTGCTAGCAAATTTATTATAGCTATAAAAAATATTATAGTTAACAATATAACTATACTATAGTTATATTATGTTATCTACGCTATTGTGCCAAGTGTTAAAGTATGCATAATAGCGGGGTCTTTAAATTTTCCGACATTAATCTTTTCCAACGAAGAGTAATCACCGATCCAGGTAGAAGTTGGAGATTATATGAAAAATTGAAACTCTTCTTAATTGACAGATTGGTAAACAAAATTTGACCCAAACCTTAGATAAAAGGCTTAAAGTAATAATATCTGATTTATTTACAGAAACAAAATTATTTCAAACTCAATAAATGTGGGCAAGCCCACAAAATCCTTTTTATCTAAAACATTTAAAGTGTTATAACTAAGCTCTAAACGAAGACATCAAATTATAATTTGGTACGGTTTCCTCTTCATACACTTTGAAATGGGCGAAATCGGATGATAGCGCGGTCGACAGCATTTTTGCATACGGTTTATACATATCTTATTATTCTCTTGAAACATGTGCGTATCACCTAAAACTAATCGAAACTTTAATCGATTTGTATATATGTATATAGGGTAGTCAAATGTCTTTTCGTATTTTGTCAATAGATGTCGTTGCAGTCCAGTGCTAGAAAGATGCACCTCGCTATGGTCGACCATTCGTTGAAAACGTTGATGAAATTATGGAAACAAAAAGTGTATCGAATACGACAATAATGTGCGAAAAAGAGCATGGTCCATGGTCTCAACAAATAGCCAATATTGACGCCTCCCTCATATACCTAATATAGAGATTTCCGAACTTCCGGGTGACTTTTTACCTCATACATCAGCAAATATAAAGATATCCTAATAAAATTTAGAGAGCGTGTTTGTTCTTAGAATGAATAAAATGAAATTTTCAATTATACCAGTATTTTTCCGAAAAGGAAGAAGTCGCACGATGCCATATCAGATGAATACGGGGAGTTTTTAATAGTTAAAATAAGATTTTTGGTCAAATAATCGTCCTTCGAATGTTCGATTCTGAGCAATTTTTGGTCGTCAGTCAATTTGTGTGGAACAAACTGTGCACGCACCTTTCGTGAGCCCAAATGTTCGGTCAAAATGCGATAAATCGATGTTTTGGAGATGTTCAATTCCATTTCCATGAATTTCAGAATGATTTCAATGATTTTTGAAAACAGTTTCGATGGAATTTAATGTTGCCCCACATTTGATAGTCGAAGCTCACGACCACTTTGAAACGTTGAAACCAGCAAACACACTGCAATCATCGCCATTAAATTGTTTCATCAATTGAACGTTCGGTAAAGTTTCACCAATTTTAAAACTAAATTTAAAGTTGGGTCTTTGTTCGAAGCTCATTTTCGCAAACATACTGACACTTAAAGCTCAATGACTTCACTTCCATTGTCATGATGAAATGTCGTGAAATTCTCACTGGACAATCTATAAAGATTCTAACGCACCAGTCGACATATAGATGGCGCCACCAGGGGCACTAGATTCAGATAGTCCTGTTTACTTTGGGACACACCTTGTAAATGCGTGATCATTTAATGTTCTTAAATATTGATGTTGTTTCATGGAACCATCGATGGGAATCAAATCTAAAACATGACACTTCTGACACCATGGCTAACCTTTTGGCAAACGGGTGCACGTTTTTTGTAAACATTTGCATTTATTCTTACATACACCGGTTTTAAGGATGAATGGTATTCAAAAGAACTTTCATCAGACCAAAAATATTACGCCAACTTTCTAGGTGCTTATTTGTGAATTTTAATTTTATTTTTAAGGCTTATTAAGATGGTTGTCCTTACTATATATATATTAAAGTTATTTTCTTTCAACCGCCTGTGAATTGTTCTTTCACTAAAGGAAACATTTTTGTCCTTATTCCATTCCAAAGCGACCATTTTTGGCGTTTTATGGGAATCCTTTTTGATTCAAAATCAAACGTTCCTGATCGATGTAAATTATAAGTGTCTTCTGTATTTATCTTTCTGTTCTTTTTTTATATTTTTTAATTTGATAATAAATGTATTTGGCGTGACAAATTATATTATTCAGCGATATTTATAACGAAAATACCCAAGATAAACTTTGTCACTATTTCTGTTTTTATTTTCTTACTTACTTTAACCATTATAACTGTAATCAAAATTTTTTTAATGTACAAGCGTATTTAGTAAATAATTCGAAACATGTCAAAAAATTGCACTCATTTTTAACTTTGCATTCAAAATCGACTGATTGACTCGATATCACATATATTGTGACAAAAAGTACCCGGAAATTGTAAATAAAACGCAAAATATTTAATTGTTCATCAATATTTATTTCGCTTATACCAACGATTTTGCTAGTCCCCGAAACACTTTTCATAAGCATCTTTTGGAATGGCCTTCAACTCCTTCAGGAAATTTTTTTATCTCTTAGATCGGTATAAAACGGGTTCCACGGAGCGACAATTTCAGTTTGGAGAAAAATCACACGGAGCTAAATCTGGTGAATACAGTGATTGATCGATGGTTTTCATTGCGTTTTTTGCTATAAATTCCATTACAATCGTGGCTCGATGCGATGATGCATTATCATCGTGTAAAATCCATGAATTATTTTTCAACAATTCCGGCCATTATCAATAGTGTTCTCACGCAAACGCCTCAATACGGCCAAATAGAACTCCTTATTGACCGTCTGTCGCTCCGAAATAAACACTTGACGCACCAAATCCTTCGAACGGACTCGCGAAACTATCTCTCTCACACTTGCCTGACGATTCTCAAGCATCAAATCCTTCACTTTAATATTTTCATCAGTTGAAGAGGTCGAAGCTTGTCCAGAACGAGGCATGTCTTCAACAATCTCTTGGTAGTTTTTGAAGGCTTCGTATCAATCGTAGGCTTGTGTTTTGGATAAAACTGAATTACGGTAAGCATTTTCTAATATTCGCAAAGGTTCAGCACATGAAATTTGATTGGAAAAACCAAATTTGAGACAAATTCTATGTTCGATATTTTTATGGACTGAAAAATCGCAACGCACGACTGAGGTGTACCGTCTTAAGCAGCTGCTGTAAATAAGCTGGCCGACAGATCGCGCTCATATTTGGTACAGTAATTTAGGACAGTCCTACCAACTTATCATTTACCCGAGGAATTTATTACAATTTCCGGATGCTTTTTTTTGTCACAATGTATATTGGGTTATAACTATATTCGTGAGATTTTGTCTTTTCAAGAGTGTATTTAAGAAATCATGAGCAAAAAATTTTTCAAGGTATTTCCATTTGAAGCTATAGCATTTTACCATCTTCCAGGATTGCACCGCAAAAGAACTGTGTTGGCTTTGCGGCGAAAAGAATCCAGCCAATTCCCTCACTACTTATATCGATCAGTTTCAGGTATTATTACCACCATTAGGTTAACAAAACTATGCTACTGTGCAACATGTTTCAAGGATACAATCAATAATTTGCAATAATATATATTTTATATCTTTATTTTAGTAAAATATTGGTTCATTGTATGTGAAACTATAATTAAAGCTTCATGGCACCACAAATTTCTGGTTTTTACTATTCTCTCTCTCACACGTCCATTTGTAATAGTAAACAGTTTATGCGGTGTTGGTGTAACCGCATTAAATGGCAAAATGACACTTTGTTCTGACTTAATCACCCCAATAATAAGCGCATAACAGCATAAATTCTGCACTCGGGCGGCCTGAACCTAAATGACATTAATTAATCCCAGAGGTTTCTGGCATAAATGAGACATTCATAACTATTGACACACATACGCACACACAGGATCGCACACAGGCGCACACACTCACACAGGCGCAGCGTTTAAATGCATTATGGAGATAAATTAATTTTGTGCATTTCAATTCAATTTACACAATAACTAAATGTTGCACCGAAAGTATTGTGTTCAACACACTTGAACCGACGCAATGTCACACGGTAGGTCGATCCTGTGGGGTCGTCATGATTTGATATTTGCATTTGCGACAGCAGTAATAGCAACAACAATGCGCAATTAGATTAATGTGCCGGACCGAAAGCATAATTAAAGTGTAAACAAGTGTGTGTTGGTGTGCATAAGCAAACACAAATGCAACACACACATACACATGTACATGAGATCATGTGTGTGAGGAAGATAGGTGGGAGTATTTGCATGCCCAAAACTGTATTAGCTCAGCTGCATATTAATAATAAATTGGTTTTAATAGAACAAAACGCCGGAAGTGGCATGATTGAAGCCCACAGTTTTGGCAAAATTTATAATTTTAGGAAATATTATCCCATCAATGAATGCAGCTTCTCATAAAGATACCCAATTTAATTAAATTGCAATATTTTTCCAATATTTTTAAAGACTTCTGAAAAGGCTGGAAATATGTGAGACGCTATCTCTTCACTACGAGGGCTTAAGTTTCGAAGCATTGCATTGATAAAGAAAGATTCGGCAATATAGAGGAAAGCCGTGCAGCAGAACTAGTTGCATGATTGGTCAAATGAGTACCAATGCTCACCATTAACTCGCATGAATTGCACAGACCTTAGTCCATCTAAAATACAATGTACATATGAAAGCTTTGAGATATAGCAGCACTAAAGAATATCAATATAATTTAGTCTGAATATCACATCAAAATACGAAAGTATGGTTCGGCCAGAATACAAAAAAGCTACCCTAGCTCACCTGTAAAATGTGAGTAGGAAAATACGAATTATAATGGAAAAGTCGACTAAGTTTATTAGAATGGGACAATGATTAAAATGTGGACCGAATAGTTGAAATGTATTTATACCCTAAAATAACTATATAAATGATCAGAATGATTGAGTCGATTTGCCTCGTCCGTGCGTTTATACGCGCACTAGTCTCTCAGTTTTTGAGACACCACCATAGCATATAACTGCCATTCAAACTATTCAATCAAAATTTAGTTCTTTTATGGAATCTTCTCCCTTTTTGAATGATGTTAGTTTTCCAGTTTTTATCAAAATTTGTTTTTAGTATTCATTATAATTATTATCAAGGACGATTGCTGGTTATAGCTGTCTTATACTATTAAAAGACAAATTCTCTTAAATTAGTTCTCTTTCTTCTGCGACTGCCCCTTTATTAAAGCTAAATTTAATTTAAACGAACTCTTTTTGAGATTTGAGAATAGATAAAGTTCCATGGATCCAGATCCAGATTATACAATGCCCCATTCCCTCAATTCAGGCAGTTTTTTAATTGATTTGCGTCGCGATTTCACCCACTAAACATTCCTCTAAAGCTATTAAGAGACACTGTAGATATTTTTCAAAATAGTCGATAGAAGTTGGTTTCAAAGCTCGCGTGGAAGCCCGAATATAAAGAATATTCATAAACGATATACCCAAAATCTCCCTTTTATCTTCAGAATGTCAGCTTTTTCGAACATCTCCCTTTTACGGACATCTAAAATAGTTTTCTTGATTTTTGTGATTATTTATTTCTACTAAACTCAAAAATTCTTTAGTAAGCCTGTAACCGATTTTAACCATATTAAAACAACATTATCTTAGAATTTCAATAATAAATTTCAAAGATTGATTAGCCACACATAATTTCGAGGAAATATAAAAAAGGAGGCATATTTACAATTGAGAAAGTCTACAAAAACAAACTAAGAATCGTGTGGAATGCAGCAGCAGACTGTACCACCAAACTGTACGATGTATTGCTGAAATTTCCGTGAACAACTGGTGGTTATCTCTGGAAATATTCATGAAATGTTTCACCAAATTAGGTTGAGAGCCTCGACATTGAGAGCGACATTAACAGATGTCCCGAAGTTTTCAATATAACTGTTATGACGTTTAAGTCGCTGTGGGGTCCATAAAATATATGAAGCTCGACGTGTCCAGAAGACACATCCATTGATTCTCGCTACTGACGCTTCATACATTGTGAAGGGGAACTCTGGCTGTTGAATTTCAAACGAGTTTTGCAAGTGCTCTCAAGTCAGTATAAGCTCACAAACAAATGCTTCACATAGCCAGCATCAGAATTTCAAAACGTTTTCGGTATGTGGTGGTTAACCTACCAGTGACTAACTTTTGTTCACAAGACAAATGCTTCGAGTGTGGATGACTATCCTTGAGTTTGTAGAACTAAACTAAGAACATGAGCCCTCCATACAAACTAGCCGACGTATTTTCTTGTGCGATTCGATGGACGTCCTATATTGGATTAGGTCCGAAAATTCAACAATTTCGTTTATGTGCGCAGTAGCAAAATTTTATAGCATTTACAACTTAACGAGTGGCAGTGGGGGCCAACGAAGGACCACATATCAGAAACTCACTGGCTAACATCTGAATTCAAACAGCCATAAAATTATGAGCGACTTATAGAGTTTAGCTTTTAATAGAAGGAAAATACAGCACGTGACAATTGATTTCAAATATTTTTGGTCATCGAAACTCGATGAGATCTTAACCGGAATAAAAAAAATACAGCACGTGGACTTCGTCTATGAAAATGCAGCGAAAAGCCCAGTTAAGCTACAAATCTATGAATTCATCATCCCTATAATGAGAAGGTGGTAAATGAAATGGTCAGCGATTTTATATAAACGGGCCACGAGCGATAGCAAAAGTGTGTCAACCTTCGGCGTGACGGTTGACTAAAGGCATAGGAAGCATTGAGGAGTTGCTTTTACCCGTATGGACCATACTTGCAGTACATATTGAGATTTCATCATTATTATCCACTGCCTCATTCCTCCTAGCGCGAAAATTGTTTATGTCACGAAAAGATATCATCTGGCACACTGATGAGAAAATATCCTGACATTGAGTGGACTTTTATAACACCAGCAGCACCACATATGAGCGGAGCTTGGGAGAGCATGTTTCGATCTATAAAATCAGTATTGATGGACGTATTACCAAAAACATCGGGGAGGAAGAACTGAGAAAAAGCTTAGCCGGCGTCGAAAATATTTTTAACATGCTTTCTTTGCCAAAAATTTAGACATCGTGTTGAAATGAGACTTCTGGTGCATGTGTTCCTTGGCAAAAACAAAGAGGACAGGTTCATAAATGGATGTAAAAGAATCAGTGCCTCGCCTATAAAACCTTTTTAAGAGGTTTTATGTACATACATATACATATCAAATTACTTAAGCACCCAATCGACTCTGTAACCACGCCACCTCCTCATGTAACGGTTCTATTAACAACTACGAATAAATAAATACTCCAGAGGCAGTAAATTTTACGGCTGAAATGATAACGGACTTTCTTGGAGTCGTGGCCAAAAATATACCATGGGCGTGGCACTTTCCGCACCTACTCCACCGATATCGACGAAATTTGTTATATTAGGTTGTCAAATATATCCCTTCCACCTTTTTATCTTTTGAATTTCGCGGCTATGTATAAATAATACTATAAATCTTGGAAAGGACTTAACATAACCTACAAAACGACGCCAGACATGATTAGTTTAGATATTGCGTTCAACAGTTATAGACGTGTAAGCATGGAGTTCACTAACGCCGAAATTCGCGCTATTTTAAAGTTTTCTTCATTAAAGGCAAATCCGCTAGAGAAACGTTCCGTGAGATTAATGATGTTTTGGGGGATGGTACTCTATCACTTCGAACTGCGGAGGAATGGTTTCGACGATTCAGAGCAGGTGAAAACGACACCATGGATAAGCCAGCCGGCGGAAGACCTGCGACAACGAATATCGATCAAATCATGGAAAGCATCGAGTCAAACCGGCATATGGCATCGCAAGCCATTTTAAGCCATCTGCAGAAGGCTGGATACACAAAAAAGCTTGATGTTTGGGTGCCGCATGATTTGACGCAAAAAAAAAACCTTCTGGACCGAATCAACGCCTGCGATATGCAGCTGAAAATGAACGAACTCGACCCATTTTTGAAGCGGATGGCGCCGGAAAATGGATACCATACAACAATATCAAGCGAAAACGGTCGTGGTCGAAAACCGGTGAATCGTCCCAAACAGTTCTCAAGCCGGGATTGACGGCCAGGAAGGTTTGCTGTATTTGGTGGGATTGGAAGGAAATCATCCACTATGAGCTGCTCCCATATGGCCAAACGCTTAATTCTACCACCTACTGCGAACAACTGGACCGCTTGAAGCAGGCGATCGCCCAAAAGCGTCCAGAATTGACCAACAGGAAGGGTTTAGTGTTCCCCCAGGGCAACGCCAGACCACACACTTCGTTGATGACTGGTCAGTAGCTACGGGAGCTCAGACGGCTGGTTTTATCGCATCCACCATATAGCCCAGACATTCGCCAAGTGATTGTCACCTGTTCCTGTCCATGGCGAACGCCCTTGTTGGTGTAAAGTTGAACTTACTATTAAGGAGGGGGACTTCTACTAGGAGGTATTATGAAGTTTCCATCTAGATGGAAACAGATTATCGAACAAAACGGCGCATATTAGAACTAAATCCGATTACTGTAACACTTTTTATAAAGCATTGCAGAGCAAAAGAAAAGGAAAGGAGATATTTGACAACCTAGTAGTCTTCTAGTATGTCTTTATATCGAGAGCGGTTTTTTCTAACTAACTCCTAAAACTTATCCTAGACATCATATAACTTGCAAACCTTATGCACCTAAAAGTATATCCCGGCTTTGGTCCTCACAAGTTGCAAGACTATGAAATGTTCGGTTAAATAAAGTATTGCTTAAGATACAAAAAAAATCCCAAATTGTATCAATGTTTCAAATAGATTGTTCTAAATCCTTTATTAGCTTTATTTATGCTTGAATATTATCAAACCGTCGGAAAGTAAGCAGATTCGCTTTCGCTTTTGCTCGACACCGAATTGCTCATTTGCTTGCGTTCATCCACTCAGGATGCTCACCAACTCTCCCACACGCGCATACGGCAATTGACAACCGCAATCGCAGCCAAACACAAGGCAATAATAGCAACAATGCCGTACTGTAACAACAATAACAGCGCATCGACCGCCGATTCGTTCTCGGCCAACCGATGTGCACACATTTGCTGCGGTTGAGGCTCTTAATAAATTCAGGAAGTTTTCAACAGCCCATAATTATCCCGTTTCGCTGCAATCAACAGCATTATGATGGTGTACAACACGCCGCATGTCGCACGCCACATGCCACATGTGACATGACACACAACTCTGCTATTCGCAAGCACCTCATGCCTCGTGCCTCGTGAGCTCTCCTGTTAACTGCCGGTTTTGTCACAGCCGAAGCCGCCGTCAGGCGAGGCACCCCCAAATGGGTAGCGGCGCCGCGCTGTTATTGCTATTGTTGTACCGCTGCATGCAAAACGCATTCGCCCAATAAACTGAATGACTGAGTGACTGTCTGCCGGAATAAATGACTGGCGCATTCATATTTCATTTGACCGCTCGTTGCTGACAGGATAATGCGGTTGAGCGGCAACGACAAATCACATGCCGCACGTTTGTGATTAACACACGCATGCATATATACATACACCTAGGCTCGAATGCATTTTCATATTGCTGTGTGTGTGTGTGTAATTTCAATGGCTTGCTCAGAATGCATGTGGCGTTTCTACTCGCATTTGACCAAAATAGTCCTGGCACTTGCTTGTGCGCGTGTGTGTGTCTGCTGATTTCTAGTTTAGTACCGCTAGTTTATGTGCACCTACGGGCGTATGTGCGCATGATTACTGCAATCTGCAAGCTGCCAAGCGTTGTCTTTGATTGTGTCTCCGTCAAGTCGATATGACCGCTGCAGTTAATGCCGAGACAGATCCTGCCTTGGCTTCTATTTATGAACGCGTGCAATTTTCGTTGTGACAAAAGTAGAAAGCAATAAAGCGAAACATTTACCAGGAGAAGAAGAGCTGTACTTCCGACTAGTTCCAAATTGTTTTGATGAAATTGGAATAATTGCGATATCAGCAGTTAAATAATCATTAAGAACGCATGCCAGGGAACATGCAGATACTCAAATTGCGGGTTGCATGTTAGCTGCTTGTTCCTTTGGAAATTATATAAAGAAGTACTTATGGAAATCAAAATATCTTTCGATAGAAATCTAGTAGGTTTTCCTTTGTCGTTATAGCGTTGGACCTTTGGATCTCCAGTGAGCTCAACAACCTCTGGTAAACGACCAGATCTTGTGCGACTGTGAAATACTTCTGTCACAGAGTGACATCTTTATGAAATCTTCCGAACTCTTAGCAAAGTCAATCTCGCCACAATCATAGGTATTCTAGCTGGATACACTTCAATAGCTTCACCCGCGGTGCGCACGCTCTCTGCCAAAGCTGCATGGAAAAAGTCATGGGATATCATTATATACTTTCTTCCCGAGTGTCTCATTTTTGGCAGACTCAGATTGAAATATCTCGGTAGACACACCTTTGGTGAACCTAGCGAAGTTGGTTTGATTGTTATTAACCGCCTTAATAAATTTTTGGTAGCATCAAAATGCTTCGTCTATATATGAGGGTCTGATAACCCACTTTTTGGAGTTTATTGGTAATACAAAGGATATAGTATATCTGTCTAAGTAAGATCCATTAATTTTGAATCAATCCTAGGACGTAACCGTAAAAAAATCATTCCTCGAAAAGTTCTAAGTTAAGACAGAAAATTTGGATCTACATGGTAACTTTTTTTCGAAGGCGACTGTTAAAAATTGTTCGGACGATGGAGTTTTTGCTATCCAGGCAACAAGTTCATCCATAAGACGACTTTACATGGGTGTAACCCGATGTAGTTTCGGCTTAGTTTCGAAACCGTCGATGAAGGAAGGATAAATTAATACATTTTACACCAAATCTTAATGAACGGTTGAAAAAGGGTGGGTGATATACATACATAGTTTATTATTCGGCATCGACCATATGGTGGTGGTTATTCGGTCATGGCCTCATTGGTCAACTTCTTTACATACGCTCCACGCAGAAGCACAAACCAGAGACTCGATAAGAAATATATGTAACTACTATAAATGATCTTTGTGACGAGATGAGTTGCTTTAACCATGTTCACCGTCTGGCCGTCTCTCTGTTGGGGTGATCCAAGTAGAGGTACTTTTTTCAATAGTCAATTTTTGACAGATCATGCGTGTGTCATGACAAGCTGTCATGTTATTTTGGTTCAGTACTGTTCGACATTTCATCATGAAAAAACTTGCACCTGAACAACGTGCAAATCGTTCAACATCATTACGAAATTCTCGTTCTGTAAAAAATGTGTTTCACGCGCTTCGCTCAGCTTATGGTCAACATAATCGGCCTACTGAGCGTACTATTCGCAACACCATCACCCATTCTGAGATCCAGCATTCATAGAAAATATAGCAGCCGTAGTTGATAGTGTACACAAAGACCATGGAGAGTTGATCCGAAGCTGTCCGCAGCAACTCAGGCTGACGTATGAAACGACTAGGCGCATTTTGCGTCGAGAACTTATTGAATGCGTGCAAAATACAGTTTTTGCAAGTACTGAAGCTGGTCGACCTTGCCTAGTGACATGGCTGGCTTCGCTCTATGGGCTCTTGAAAAGTTCCACGCAGCACAAACTTTTTCGAGCTAATTTTGTTCAGCGATGAGGCCTATTTCTGGCTCAATGGATATGTCAACAAGCATAATTACCGCATTTGGGACAAATAACAACCTGAAGAGATTCAAGAACTGCCATTTCATCTAGAAAAAGCAATGATTTAATGTAGTATGTAACCATCAATGGCCACTTTTATCGTGCTTTGATAACAACACTCGTGTCATTTGTTAATTTTGAGTCGAAATGTTCGAACGAGTCAACAAAAATTCGACTCGACGATTGAACTATCTGAGATGTAGCCGCGGCAAACATTTGAAAGAAATAATCTTCAAAAAAAAAAAAAAAAATGGCAAAGAATGTTCTGGCAAATGATAATATAAATTCCTCATTAAGGTTGAAGTTTATGTGTTTTCCCCAAGTTCCCCCAGGCTGGAAAAGTTATCTAGATCCCAGATACAGATATTTTAAATATATTATAAAATAGAAAAAGTCTGAGCTAAGTAAATCGATGTTAATCGTAAGATCTTTTCAGAAATGAAAACACTTTAAAAGAGCTCTTTGCATATCTGCTGAATTCGTAGATACTACTACCAGTATTAATTTCTTAATAGTTTTACTTGGCTTAGGTTACACAGTTCCGCTAAGAATGGAATATAGTAATCGTGGCAACTAAAAAAATAGCTGTGCTGGTCTACAAACATCCGCAAATTTAGTTCCTCAGTTTGCTTGGTTTAGAAATCTCCGCCGAACTCCTGGAAGTTGATACATACAAAACAAGGATTCAATAATTTTCTGTGAAGTTTACTGTTTAAAACTTTAAGCTAATTTAATGCCGTTCCAACTTTTGCGTAATTCTTGTTCACCTCTTTCTTTATTACCCTTTTCTGCATATTGAATTCTCCAAAGTGACTGCGACAATGTAACGGCATTGGGCCTACCCAGCTGGCCGCGTGGCGTTTCGCCATCGCAATGGTCATCACCGGCGCCAATGAGCCAATCGTTGCAGTTCAAGTACTTGCGAAATGAGTTTCTTCAAGTGACCCCTTTTAAGTAGTCAATGGCGGAGAGGCGTCCAGCATTGCGACGCTGAAAAACGAGCGGCAGCTGCAATCGAAATGAAACAAAGAAAGCGCGGTAAGTACTGGCAGAAGATGCGATATGCAAATGGGAAATTGCCACGGGCGGCGGGTCTTGGCTGTAGGTGTGCGTGTGTTGGTGACAGGGGCGTTGCGCAATTGGCGGTGAGTGAGGTAGCCAAGTGCGCATGCAAACAAGGTGTAGCACCGCAGCGTCCTTCTGCGAAAGTTTACTATGAAGCACCTACTTTTTCCATTCGCTTTAAGGCTTTTTTGTTTGGCATTAAAGGAACTCTTAAATAGTGTCGTGTACTTGAACAATTACGCAGTAGAAATGAACGAAAATGAATTTTCTAAGTAAGTTATTGACATGTTGTAAAAAATATGCATGTTTAATAAAAATATCTCAATATAAAAATTTGTTCACAATTTTGATATTATTCAAAATGAGGTGATTTTTATTTTGTGTAGGCGATTGGAGGATGGAGCCATGTGTAGAAGTTCACGCTTCTCTAAGCGCTATTCAATTGGGAGTGGCCCCAAGTATTCTCTGAGAAAACGAAATATTCCTCCCCAGGGTCTTGTGCTGGGTTTGGGATCCTCCACGTAAACAATCCCCACAATGAAAGAAAGAAAACAGCCTCGGATGAGAGATCCGCACTTTGATGCTGACCACGGCAAACGATTACGATTTAATGGCACGCACTTGGCATGTCCGGTCGCTTACTTGGAAACTTGCTGCTATCCAACTAGTTGATGTCACCGTTAGAGTAAAGGCTGACATCACCGCCGTCCAAAAAATGCGATGGACATGAAAGGGACTGAGACTCAAAAAGTGCGTTAGACCAGAAAAGGACTGTCTTTGTCGCATTTACTACAGTGGTCAGATAAAGGAGTGCAAATTAGGTGTGGGATTCGGAATTAGGAGCATGCATTAGCTTCTTTGTAGAATATGGTCGGACGACAGCATGATTCGCGATTGGAATTTAAGTGTGCTCTACCCAATCCACAAAGAAGGAGACCCTACAATCTGTGTCAACTACCGTGTGATAAGCTGAATAGAGAAGGAATCATCATTTATAAGAGTGTACGCCGATAATATTGATATCATTGGCCTTAACAACCACGCCGTTAGTTCTGCTTTTCCCAGACTGGATAAAGAAGTGAAACAAATGGGTCTGGTGGTGAACGAGGGCAAGACGAAACATCTCCTGTCATCATACAAACAGTCGTCGGACTCGCGACTAGGCTCCAACGTCACTGTTGACAGTCATAACTTTGAAGTTGTAGGTAATTTCGTCTATCTTGGAACCAACATTAGCACCAACAATAACGAAAGCGTCGAAATCCAACGCAGATTATCTCTTGCCAAAAGGTGGTACTTCAGAAAGAGTAGGCAATTTAGAAGTAAAGTTCTCTCTCGACGAACAAAAACAAAACTCTGCAAGTCATTATTCCCGTCCTGCTATATGGTGCAGAGGTACGAGTTTTCGAGAGAAAAGTTCTGTGAAAAATGTATGGTCCTTTGCGCATTGGCCACGGCGAATGTCGCATTCGGTGGAACGATGAGCTGTATGAGATATACAACGACATTGACATAGTTTAGCGAATTAAGAGACAACGGTTACGCTGGCTAGGTCATCGCATTCGCATGGACGAAAACCCTCCAGCTCTAAAAGTATTCGACGCAGTACCCACTGGAGGAAGCAGAGGAAGAGGAGGACCTCCCCTCCTTTGAAAAGACCAGGCGGAGAAGGAAGTGGCACAGACATATATATTTCACGCATTATCGGCCGGACATAATTAAACTCTAATTAAATCAAGTTTCTCCACTATTTAAATCTGATTGAAAAAATTTATTTCAGTGCTCCACATTTCCACATTTCAAGGACCTCAACTCAATCAGCTTATAAATGAAAGTCGAACAAATATTAAATTACACTTATGATTACAAAGCAATGTCATCGGTTTCGAAACGATTTATTACTTATATAGTATATTTAAGTTAGTTTAGGTTTGGTAATAAGTTAGATAAACTTTTGAAGATATATTTAGTTCTAATTCCTTTCTTACTTGTCTATATTTTTCTTTTGTTACTTGAATTTTGTGTAAGAACCTTTATGGTGTATGTATGTATTTGTAAGCACTAAATGCATTTACCGTAACTTATCTAAGTGGTTCATGTATTCGTCTATGCCAAACCCGAAACTGTTTTGTGGTTATGACTCACGACTGCGTTGTCTGTTTGTGGCAACTTGCGGTTTCCCCAATTAATTTTCAGTCACTTCTCGTTCACTTCTATGCAACCAATCTGAGAAAAGTCCACATTATAATTAAGTAGTAGACAAAGGATTTAATTAGCATTAAAAATATTGTTTGGGGCATACAATTTTTCGTTGGACCGCAGCTTTGTGGAGTGTTTTTTTTCAAACAATTACATAATGTCTTGAAATAAGCAATATTCCTACTTAGTTGCTCTGAAATAAGTGTTCTACTTATATTTTAATAGACACCTTTCAGACATTAGAACAGAAGGGTCTTGTGGTCTCTATTCCATTTCAAATCCGACAGTCTCATATTCTTTTTATATATAATCAATGAACTTGAATGTAGATTTGCTTACTGCTGATTTGATACGTAGAATTACGGTACATTTACTAATCTGAATAATGGCGTTGTATGCGATTAGACTACTATAAGAGTTTGAAACCCAATATTTCTTCCAAGTACAATAAGTGGTTTGTGACATAAAGATATCAAGCCTATTTGGAAGAGAGGTAAAATTTTCATATTCCTTATAACCATTCTTACATTGTGACAAAAAGATGGCGGGACTATCCTTAATTACGATGCCAAATATGAGCGGGATCTGTCAACCAGTTTATTTACAGCAGCTGCTTAAGTCGGTACAGCTCAGTAGTGCGTTGCGATTTGTATTTCTAACCAAATTTCGTGTGCGGAATGTTGACATAGTTTTTTTCAAAAATGCAATCCAAACACACAAGTGGTACAAAGCAGGAAGGAACTGAAGGCTATCCAAAAAGTGCTTATGAAAAGTGTTTCGAGGACTGGAAAAACCGTTGGCATTAGTGGATTACTTTGAAGGAGATAAAAGAAATATTGATGAATAACTAAACATTTTGCGTTTTAATTACAATTTCCGCGTATTTTGTCACAAACAAGGGGTTATCAAGTAATCATGTATTTTGAATAGCTCACCTGGGAAATGTGTAGGTTTCTAGTTATTACAAACTTACTTGTTTAATTCCACATCGACTTAAAGATATATAGGAATTAATATATCAATCTTCTTTTCCAACAAGTGTTCAAGTTTTTTAACAATTCTTGATTGAAATGGAAAGAATGTTATCTTAAGTAATATTTAATATAGGTTTATATTACCAATAAGTTCTTCTATTAAGTTAAGGCATGACATTTAATCCGAAACTCTATTTTCTTCAAAACGAGATTAATTTCAAAGCATTAACATATCAATCATTTATTATGAATCATAATTATGATTTTGTTTATGTAGCCACTTATTTTATTATTCGAACTAAGAGCACAAATTATTATTATAGTGGTTGCTCTTGCGGAACTCTCTTCGAGCGAATAAATAGATTCTCTCTCTTAATTTACTCTTTACTGCTGCGCATTTCAGTTTGTAGTTTATTTACTCTCTTGTCCAAAATCCCTTTCGTTTATGCTCGGTACAAGGAAGTACTAAAATAAACCGAAACCTATCACAACAAAACTCAATAGAATAATTTTCAGTTGCTCACTTGCTGTCAAAGGACACAAGCCGTGTACTTTTAAAAAGGATCTGAGTTGAACTATGTTTGCACAATAGCATTTGTGAGATAATAGGCGGATTATATTTCACCAGCAAATTAAGCTATTGGCTTATTTTGTATGGAAGACTTAGAAATCATAATTATGTTGGCTTGTCATAAGCTATCATAGCTTGTATATTGAACTAGAGGCATTGCTAGTTCATCGCCTTTTTTCATTCAAAAAAAGTAGTTGTCAGTAACGTCAAAGTTCATTTTGACAGATGAAAATGTAAACAAATTAAAATTACAAAATTTTGTGGTTTGTTTAAGTTAAAATTAATAAAAATCTGAACATTTGTTATTATGTTTTTGTACTAATATCATCAAATGAACAAAATAAATATATTTAATTTAATATACCGTTTACAAATTGAAGAATTCAAACTAGTTTTTTCTCCACACCAGACATTTTGAAACAAATTGAACACCAACTGACTGTTCCCGCTCGCATTGCCAACACACTTCGTTTTTAAGCGAAAATATGAAATAAGCTAAATGCGTTTTATTTGTCCATGGTTTAGCTATTAGCTTCTGATGGTCGAATAAAACACGGCTAATAAAAGGCTTATAAATATAAATAATGAAATAATATGATTCAAGTATTTTTCTTATAATACATATCCGATAGGGTGGGAATAAACACATATTAAAAGCTTTCCTTATATGGTATATACCCTGTCAAGAAAGTATCGGGAATTGTTCAATCATCATCCAAATTTATTTTATCGTCTTTAAAGTAACATCCATTTGAAGCGATGCACATGTGCCAATGCTTCTTCTAATCGTCAAAACATTTTTTATAGGCACTTTCCGAGCTGAAGGCCATAGCTTTCTCGTCGTATTTGTTTTGATGTATTCAGTTGAGTCGAAGCGTGTTCCCCGAAGTGGATATTTCAGTCTGAAGAATAAGAAAAAGTCACAGAGGGCCATATCAGGTGAACACGGTGAGTGTTTGGCCAAAAATTCATGATGAAGAATCTACGAATTGTTGGCCCACAAACTCGGACGTTTACGACCGATGCACAGTGGTCGGTATTGTATGGAATCAGCGGCCAAAAATACTTCCACTGCATATATAAAAGTGAAACTTTGCTAAAGGTTTTTAAAATCTCCCTCTCCCGTTTCCCCCTCTGCCACCCCCGATGGTAATAAATTTTAATTAATTATATTAAATTAAAAAATTGTATAACGGAAAAAATAATTTTTTTTTTTAATATTATTCAACTAAATCAAAAACTCATTTTAATAAAATTGATTTACTTTTGCGTGATAGTTTCATTGACTGGTGATTAAAGGATCTAAGCTCAAAAGCAATCGGTTTAGCAAGTCCTGATTTGTAGCGATCCGTTTGTTCTTTCATGTATGATGGAGTCGATACATCTTAACGTCCTTATTGCTTGACTCAGCAGATTCTTATGAGAGCTCTACAATTGAAAGTGGTGCATAGTGAATAACATCAGGAACGTGAATTAAAATTTTCCGGACTGACAAAGGAAGAAATATTTTTAAGTTATTTCCTTTGCAGGAACTAGCGCAAATCTAGTGCATTGAAGGTTTATTAAACTAATTCCTTTTGAAATTGAATCCGAAGAAGACGGCAATAGCGGGTGGACAAAGGTCGGTCTGCAGTTTTTCCAAATTTGTTTGTGCTCTTCATCATTTTCGGATTTTATTATCAGTTATATAGGGACATATGCCGTGACAAATAAATTATTGTCTTCCAAATTATTATTTTCAAATTTCTGCTTATATTCGCTCTGACCAGAATTGCCATCAAAGCCACATGTTCTTATTGATAATAGGTATTTAGAGGACTCATTCCGTTCATTAATTATATTTCTGACGTAATGTGGTCCAATAATTTTTTTATCTCAACTTCAACATCAGATTCTGAGACCTTTATTGGCTCAGGATAACTGTTTTTCCTTTGAAACTTTTTAAATGTTAGTATCAAGTTGTTTGTTAACGAAGCTTCTAATAAGTAAATATTGAAGCTTTATTAAATTTGCTTCGGTGATAAGTGATATTTCTTCACACATTTTCTAAACACCAAAATTCAAAAACATATAGGCGTGAAAGCTTACACCGATATGATATGCCTAAATAAAAGTACGTATAAAACAAACATTTGATAAAAGTGAGAAAATGATAAAATGAAAACCAAAGCTCAAATATGTGTATATATGTGTATGATGAAAAAAAAAACATAAAAAACAATAAAATATGCACGAATATACGTACACGTAAATACAAAAAATTATAAAAAATAACTCACAAAAATCGCATGCCTGGTAAAATAACATAAATAACAAAGCATAGACTTAGAAAACTTTATCTAATATAAACAAATTTGTTTCATCTAAGGGCGAGACAGGGATCACAACTTTTTGTATTCCTTAAATCGATGTATAAGGAAAAACATACCATTCAAAAGGGTACTTATAAAACAATTATTTTAAAATAATAAAACAACATATTATTACATAAAAACTACTTTGTTATATAACATATACCTTTATTATCATCACTCATTTCGATTTATAGTGATTAAACACGATTTTATATCGCAATTTAATTTATTATAAGAGCTAATTTTTAAGCTATTTTTTATTGCACAGTCCGTGTGTTTCTATTGTCTCACTTCTCTTGCTTTTCGAAGCCCCTGCGAATGGGATAGATCAAAAATGTATTTACCGTTAGTTTTATTGCCGTTTTAAGAAATAGTCTTGATACAAACAGTGGTAAATTTCAAACTTTTATTTTTTTATTTTTGGCCTATGAAATCGACCAGTGTGCGATGGCGTCTCGTTAGCGCCTCATAATATCAAGATAATACTCTTTGTTGACGGTTTGACCTGTTGGAACGTATTCATAGTGTACGACACTTTGGCCCGCTGGTTCGTAAGTGTGTCATATTCATAGACCTATGTCACCAGTAGTTATGCCTTCCATGAAGGTGTGATCCGAATTGGCTCGATCCAGCATGTCTGCAGCTACCTGCTCTCGATACCTTTTTTGAAGGAAATTCAGCTCTATCGGAACAAGTCTTGTAGCAACGCATTGCATGTCCAATTTTTCATGCATAATCGTACGTACGCTCTCGTGTGGCATCTACAATTTATGGGCAATTTCTTTCAAGCTCACATGGCTATTTTCGGCAACAATTTCCTTCACTTTTTCAACGTTATCGTCGGTCATACTCGTTGAAGGCCGTCCAGATCGAGGCATGTCTTCGACGATCCCCCGACACTCCTTGGAAGCTCTGTACCACTCGTAAGTGCACGTTTTTGATAGAGCAGATTCACCAAAAGCCTTCTGCAACATTTTCAATGTATCGGCACACGAAAATTCGTTCGCAACACAAAATTTAACCCAAATACGTTGATCAATATTTGCGGTCATTGTAAAATTCGACAAATACTACTGAGGACTACTGATATAAACGCTGCTGTAAGCACACACGTGATATATATAATTGCAATTTGAATGTATCAAAATCGGAGAGATATTTCAGGTTTTGGGAAAACTTTGTGAAAACTAAGCGACTTTTTTACTGCTTCCATCATTTTGGTACTCTATTTACGAGATTTTTGAAAATATTTGCCTTTATACATATGTTACTTAAAATATTTTCCTTTTAAAATGGCCCAAAGATTCTCAATGGGATTGAAATCTGGGGACCGGCGTCCAGTTGTGCAGTTCCCATTATCCACAAACCACGCAATGGGAATTTTTGCGGTATGTATGTTTCGGATCATTTGTCTGTATGAAAAGACACTATATCTTTGTTCTCGTAAGAGTCCGAATATATTCAGACTTCTTTTCCGCGAACCATTAGTTCTCCTTTCCAAATTTTATTATTGCCATCCCGTATACCAACCTGTTTTTCAATTCATGACCATGATCTTATTCGATTAATTTTGGTGTCATCGGACTAAATAACTCTTTTCCAGCCATCAATGGTGAAGTGCTCACTCTAATTGGGCCTTAATTTCTAATCACTTAGGCTCTATTCTTGAACTTGTTCTGTTTTAGGCATATTTGTACTGTTTTGTAACTGACATATGTAGACTGCATGGACCTCTCTAATTACTTTATTAGTTTCCACATGTTGTTTCTGCAACATCTAAGCGCCCGGCAATTTGTTAAACAGTTAGTGACAACTTTTACGGCCGGCCTCCACTCGATCGTGCTAAATTATTTTGCTCTTTTATTTTAGTGATTCTCCTCCAGTGTTGGTCGCTATGTCAAATTTATAAAGAAACATTTGGTCTTACGCCCATCTCCTATTGTGAAACTGTGAGGATACCAACACCAACACCACCCTAAGTTAAGCCAAGGTATCGAGGTACCCATGCTGATGGCTAAATGGTCAGTGGACGGTAATCGAATAACTGATCCTGAACGGCCCCATCCGATGTCCGGGCGAGGTCGGAAGTAATAAATGCCTTTTGTACGCAAACTGGCTCTGCGGACGAATGTCCCAGCTTTTTCGGCTGACCAAAAACAAACCAAAAACAACAACTATAAATACCTTCATGACTAGCAGTCCGACAGGGACAACGCCAATATTATATTGGACTCCAAGACGATTAAGAGTGCCCTCGGTTGTACCAACCATAGCGGGAACAGCAGGTAACACAGCGGGTACCAAACAAAGTATCTCAAACACGAACGAAAAACCATCCACCTCCAAAGCAGACATGAGTACCAAGTATACTGGTTGCTAAAGGACGAAAAACCATTCACCTCCAAAGCAGGCATGAGTACCAAGTATACTGGTTGCTAAAGGAAGAAATTCTTGAATCAAGTGAAGAAAAGCCGGTACTAGAGGGCAGCCATTATACAAGGTAAGATTGCCAGGAATAAGCTGCCAGCACTTCAGTTAATGAAGAGGACATAAAGCGCCAAAAGCAGATAGTGGAGGAATCTGAAAGTTTTATGAAATGGAAACCAATTGAACCTCCTGTCGAAACTCGTAAGTAGGCAGGTTTCAAGAAAAGTAATCGCTTTCAGAATGGAGAACTATGCCCAAAAAAACCCCAAACAAGAGCAGAGCAATGCACTTCAGTGATGTGGCCAGAGACAGCCAGTAGATGGCTGCCATTGAGAGGAACTCTTTCTTACCGAGCACCATACAAGTGAGATATTTGGATATCGACGGATATGGACTGTTGAATCAAGTGTTAAGCTACATATGTGCTTGGTGATGTATTAACTTAAATACTCTATTTTTGCAAAGACATATTCCGATATCTTTATGAAGTTTGACTCATATACTTATTTTAAATTGAACTGTAATACTTATTGTATAGAAAAAGACGTGGTAGTGGAACTTTTCGTGCGTTTTCGCCATTTTATGGTCGTAATAATCGTCCACCTGTGTTCGTTATTTGTCGAATTGTTGAAAATTTCGAGCTTACATTTGTACCCTGAACAGGGTATATTAAGTATGTCACGAAGTTTGTAACACCCAGAAGTTTCCTTCGTCGGAGACCCTATAAAGTATATATATAAATGATCAGTATGTTGAGCTGAGTCAATTTAGCCATGTCCGTCTGTCTGTCTGTCCGTCTGTCCGTCCATCCGTCCATCCGTCCGTCTGTCTGTATATATACGAACTAGTCCCTCAGTTTTTAAGATATCCTGCTCATTTGTCGGAACGGTCGATATCGGACAACTATAACATATAGCTGCCATATGAACTGAACGATCGGAATCAAGTACTTGTATGGAAAACTTTCACATTTGCCAATGTATCTTCACCAAATTTGGTATAGATTATTTTCTAAGGCAACAATGTAATCTCCGAAGAAATTGATCAGATCGGTTAACTATAGCATATAGCTACCATACAAACTGAGCGATCGGAATCAAGTTCTTCTATGGACAACTTTCACATTTGACAAGATATATTCAAGATATAAAGCACCAATGTAATCTGTGAAGGGTATATTAGCTTCGGTGCAGCCGAAGTTAACGTTTTTTTTGTTTCTTTACATAATGTTCCAGTTCCAATACTTAAGGCAGAGAACTGCTCGAGGTCATGAAAATATTGCTGCCGTTCAGGCAAGTCTTGCTGAAGACCGCAATTCGTCGATTCCAAGACGTTCTCAAGAATTGGGACTGATTCAAGCCATAACCTGGCGGATTTTGAGAAAGGATTTGAGCTTGCATCCGTATAAATGGACCACTCTAAATGTCTTGAATTTGCTGAATTTGGCTTGGAACAACTTGAAAACGATGATTTTTTAAGAAAATCATCTTCTTCGTTGAGGCTCACTTTTATCTGATTGGAGCGGTAAATAAATAAAACTTTCGACTCTGGTACCAAGGAAATCTAAAAATTATTCATGAACAACCATAACATTCACCTAATATTGGTTTTTGGTCGGGGTTGCATCATTGGTCCGTATTTCTTTCGAAATGATGCTGGTGACACCGTCACTGGTTCCAACGAGACGGGGCTACGTGCCACACAGCGCGTGCAGCAACATAATTGGAGATTCGACTATTTCAAGAAATTGTGACATTGAACGTCCTCCAAGAAGTTGTGATTTCACACCGGTGGACTATTTCTTATGGCGTTATTTGAAGTCATTGGTTTTTACCAATAAACCAGATTCTCTTCAAGCTTTAGAAGTTAATACTGAACATGCTATTCACTAAAAACATTAAATGAGATATGACTTGATTCTGGGGAAAACGTATTCGAAAATTGGGTTCATCGAATTTGTTCCTGCAAAAGAAGTCGAGGAGGCCTATTGAATGATGCTATATTCAGAACTTAATTGTATGGATTGTACTTCATACTAAAAAAACATTGGAATTTATGTAAATTATTACAGAAGATTAAATGCCAGCTGAATCATTTGAATGTATTGAGTAGACTACAGATGCTATTTTTGAGTCCCTGAAAACATTAAGGAAAAGATCAGACGCTCTTTCAAACCACTAGAACTTAGAAAGGAACAAGAAAGTTAGAGGATTTGTCAAAATTTCGAGATCTTGCGGAGAATCCTTGACACTAACTGAATTGTTTTCTTTCTTCTGATGAGTTCTTGAATTATGCTTAATAATTTTCTCCGAATTTCTAATCCTTCTTAAATTTTAATTGAATTAGTAATAAATTTACAACTTGAGAACTTTTTAGATAAATATGAGAGTTGCCGGAACTCTGAGCACACATTAACTAAAAGCGGCCAAAATATGTTCAATACTTTATCGGCTGCAGACATTGCGCACCTATTGACGAAATGAGTCAAGTATGAAGAAAAACTTTTCACATCTAATTTACTGAATAATCCACAAGCTTTGCTGCCAAGAGCCGATAACGCGGCGAATGTGTCCACAAGAGCACCACAAACAACGCCACGCAGTTTGACTTACAGCAAAAGGCGAACAAAAACAAATATGCTTTGGGTGCGAGCGTGAGTACAGACAGCTCTCACAGTCACCCAGCCGTCAATGGACAATGCTGTCAGTCGCGCGGACTACAAATGCTGACAAAAAGCATAACAACAGCTGCCAAAATAGAGAAGACTGCAATAATAGAGGACTCTACTTTAGTCAAGGGGAGAATGATGTGCGTCAAGGCAGAAGCAACAATAACAATTGATGATTGAGAGTAAATTGAGTGCGGCATTACGACGGCTTGTGGCTGTTCACCCGTGGCCTTTCAAAGAAAACGCCGCTTACAACAAAAGTGCTGCGAGTGGGAGTAACATTTTTGACGAGAGAGTGAGATAGTAAATAAATCACTAAATGCTTTGCAGCTCGTATTTACCGAAATTGATTGATAAAACAAATGATAGGCAGCGGGTAATGAGGTAAAAACGAAGCGGGTTAGCAAACCACAGCTAAGCACATGCGATTGCAGTCAGCTGATCAACAACCGATTTATTCCAACGAAAATTTCTCAAAGCAATCTAAAGGCAAAAGCCACAGCCACACACACAATGTGCGTCGAAAGTCGTAAACCAGCCACAAATCCTCAGCAATCCAGCAATGCACCTCCTACTCCTACACACATAGAGCAGACGCCCGCAGTTGATTACCTCATCGTGAACATTGTCGTCATGACGAAACCAGATCTGATTCGCATTATATGGATTTTGGTTGGCTGCGTCGCAGTCGGCGCTATTAATTTGCCTTAAGTATAATTGAACAGCGTTTGATGCGGTCGACTGCTGCAAAACTAATTGAAATGCTAATGAGTTTTGCTGCAGTAGTAGATGCCGCACAGGCATAGTCGAAGATCTCCCACACACACACACATACTCACGCATATAAAATGGCATACACTGGTGCGTGTGTGTGGGTGTGTTGACGTGTAACGGCAAAAGTTTGCAGTCATGTGTTCGTGTGTGTAAAATCGCTCTAAAACCCACGAAGCGAATTGCAACTTATCTGCCGCAATACACGTGTTCCTCTTGTGGCTGTGTGTGCGTGAGTGTGGTGGGGAGCTTTGCGATGCGGCACCACATTTTGTTGCTCTGTGATTAGATTACAAATCGTACAAGTTGTTAATGTGCCTACACTGCTTTGGATGAAGTGATTAACTGCTTTGTAAGGACAAGTTTCGTTCGAACATTTAGACACAATTTGGTGGGGACTTGCTGGGAGTGGATCCAAATATTTTACAATAACGTGAGGGTTGTCTACTCATCTTCCAATATTGCCACTACTTAAAAGCCACTAAATCAGCCTATTGCTTGGAGTGGTGTTCAACAATAAACTGAAATTCGTCTGAATTACCGTCGATATAAACCTTTGGGCTTATAAAATAAATAGTTTTTTCATAGAATATTTCGGAGACAGATTCATTGTTAAGTGTTAATACTGATAAAGAAACAATAAGGGCGAAGAAAAATATTAGTTCGTAACTGTTCGGAAACGACTATCGCTTTTTGGATCCCTTCGATTCCAACAGAATCCTATTAGAATCAAGTCTAGTAACTGTAATAAACCTGAATTTTTTTTTTTGACCAAGGATTATCAGCTCTGCAAAATTACTCAATTTTAAAGTTATTTAAAAATGCTTTCTACTGTTACAACAACAATAAATATCCTCCACGTAAAGCATACTCAAACCAAAGAGAGCAATTTACTCCACAGAAACATATCAGAAACGCCATGAAACACATGCTCCTTTCCAACCAATTGCGGAATCAACCGACACTTGTGGCATTTTCAATTTTTTGTTCTAACGATATAAGAAACATATAAAGTACATTTAAAGATAAATATTTAGTAAAACGTAATTGGTCCCAACTATATAGAGAATAGTGCTCTAAGCTTTGTCGAATACATCTTTATGGAAAACATGATAGAATCATCAGCCCATTCATTTAACCCATTCAAATCTCCAGGTATGGATGAAATCATTGAAGCCATTTTGCAAAATTCCGATTTTTAGGTTATGCCTGAAGTTCAGCTATGGTCTGCACTCAAGGAGAAAGGACGGTAGAGAAAACCCAACTTATTCGAAAAACTTTAGGAGTATAAGCTTAACTTCCTTCCTGCTGAAATCATCAGAGAAAGATTTTGGATGTGTATGGACGTATTATTTCCGCAGCGCCTCCTGGAAGCTTTTACAAAGCGCAACACGCTTACACTAAAGACAGATCCATAGATCGATAGAGACTGCAGTTTATACGCTCTAAGAGTGTTCCTGTAATAAAGTTTCTGCGGAATGTATTCTGAATAGTGTCTTGACTTGACAGATGTTGATCCTGTTAAATTACGTTGGATCAGAAGCCTCTAGATCTCTTAAAGGATAAGAGCGGAATGGAATGACACCAAAATGACTCAGGAAGTCTGTAGAGGCACTCTACAGATGGAATGCAATCTTTGCTTCTACTTGTATGGTCATTAGTAGTGAATAAACTGCTATTAAGGAACTTAGGCGGCAAAGCCCTAAGATTGAGGCATATGCAGACGACATTGCCATCTTAATAACGAGAAGGTGTCTAGACACCATTTTCCACTCTCAATACAATCCAGAATTGGGCTTCGAAAGTGCGTATGTGGTTAAATACAGAAAATATTGACGTGATTGTAAAAATTAATAAAGAAAACAAAAAAAAAAAAATCTCCAGGGAGGCTCTCTTCGGTAAATTGGACAGAACACTCTCTCTAGAACCACATCAAATAGCTTGGTATGGGTCTTGGACAGCGCACAACTGCGGAAGCACAATGTGGCTGCAAGAGTACGAAAGTCATCAATGCCTTGAATACAAGTGGGTAAATGCCTGGCACAATCTGGGGCCTTTCTCCCTTTCTTATGCAGTGGTGCTACGCAACGAAATTGAAAACGTTGCGGGAAAACTGACGCGACTGTTAGCTGCAGGAGAATTCACTACTATATGTTCGGGCACAGCTCGGTGGCCAATGACATCCTATTCAATTGGGAAAGAATGTTTGGAGTAAGTAAATATAGAAAAAGAGGGTTGGCTTAAACGTTAAACATTTATACGGATGATACGGAAGTGGGGGACGGAGTCGTGTCGCAGTATACAGTCCAGAATTAGACATAAGACATAAGACTATGCTGCCGAAACATTACAGAATAGTTCAAGCAGAGGGCTTTGCTATTGGGAAAGCCGGGGAGATAGTCTCTTATGCATCAGCAGGTAACTCCACAGTTAGCCACCAGCCCAGCAGCAATCAAGACAATAACTTCGTTTCGGATATCGGCCAGATGAGGCTGTGGAAGCAGGGCAGAGAGTGGAGAGTATCAAAAGAAGCTAGCGGCTTGACGAAAACGCGATGAACATTGGAAAACCTGAAAAGGAACGATATACCTGGGGGCAGAACTGCAAAAGTTATGTATAAATTGGTCAAATCGGAAATTCTGATACTTGATAGAAGGGACACCAGAGAAACAATGATACATTTGTTGTGCATCTGCATTGGCAAGGCAACCCTTCAATCATTTGGAGCTTCACCAAATGAGACAATGGAAGAAGTATCGTTATCGGGCCGCAGACATACTAAAGGATAACTAGTCTTCATGTACTTTATAGCAAAACTCTATATCATAGGGCAGAGGACCAACAATTTATTTACTTTATCCGTTTAATAAATTTTTAAGTGTTGGAAAAAAACAGTAATTCCAATGTCTTAAGAAAGGAACTCATATGGAAGTCTTCTTAATTTGAAAGTTTTGTTGGAGCTTTAGTAAGAAACCAAAATTAAATAATTAATTATAGTCGTAGACGAGTTCCATATTTTTTTATATAAATCTGAGATTTGAGCGTAGTATGTATTTAATAAAGCTCAGTGTATTTTAGTATAGGAAACCATAAAGGCTTTAAATATGTAGGGAAAATAACTGGAAACGCCAAATAGTGAACCGGCCTTTATTTACGAAGAAATTATTAATTAATTAGCGTAAACTAAAATGTCTTTTTGTGTAATTTTCCATCATACCAACACTCTCTCTTTCATCTCAGTTCGACTACTCCGAAGTGACGCAGCTACTTCTAGTATTTACGAACTTCAAGTAAAAGTCACCGCACCTCTTTATATTTAAGGACGCTTTTAGAAGTGAAGTAAGCTTTTGCCTTTCTTATCATAACTTCCTCGCATTTAAACGCTGTGCACTGTGAAGTGAGCTCTTTTAAGTCAACAACCCGTGATTTATGAGCAAAATGGTGAAAGTTTAGAAAGTCACTTGCGAGTGGCGCAGACAGAAGAGCAACACAAATAAAAGTGAAACGACTTTGCAACTTCTATATACACATTTACTTGTATATACAAAATCAAATATGCGTGTATGAATGCCCTAAATCGGGCTTGACATACAAATCTACATATTTGCATTGTAATGTGTGCTTATAATTTATAAAACTCCAAAGCCAGTTTAAAGTTTAAGTATGTTTGTTTGAGGATGTTATCTTTGTTCCTTATTTTCTCAGAACAAGGAAGTGAGTTTCCATACTGGAGGGAAACTAGTGTAAACTTTCGGGTACAATGAAAAAGGGATCACATACATTGGGAGTGTTAAACAAGAAGGGATTTTCACATTAAAATGAGAAACAAATATTAAAATGAGAAATCTTGCATGAAAATTAGGCGAGTGAGTAATACATATATGAATTGCGCTTTAGGTTAGAAAGTTTATCTGGTAAATGTTTTTTAAATCCGAATTGAAAAAAATTATATTAATGAAAAATTTCTTCGATTGACTATCCATTTTGTACAGCAGATAGCTAATCTAACTAAACTTTTTTTTTTTAATAATGCTAAAAGTTTCCTTTAGTTTATATGATGAGCTATGAAAGAAAATAAATACATTTGCGCACATAGCCTCTTTACCAAGATAGTTTCGTTAGCTTATAGGTTAGATTAAGTTAAGAGGTCGATTCTGACATGAATTCCACTTGGTCCGTTGTGGCACCTAAAGTCTATCTATAAAACCGATATACTTGATCCTAAGACCTTCACAAGTCGACAATTTATTGAGGCAGCTAACGCCTATTGGCTCGTTGAAGGTACGACTTCCAAGGTATTTGCAAAAGCTACTCAATGGAGGAGAAAGTGCTTATATGTTTCCACCTTACCTTCCATACAACTTTGACAAGGTAAGATTTTTAGCCTTACCGCATGAGAGTTTATTTGAAAATGCGCAGGAAGATCTTCAGCGATTGCAGAGAAATTAACTCTGCAAGTAGTTTAGTAGATCTCCTGCTGATAAAGTAACTTGTTGTTATTTCTAGTGAGGGGGACACTCCTTAATCTTCTTTGAGCGCAGAGTTAGTGAGCTCAGCACTAATAGTGCCGCTATGACGTCGAAGTAAAAGCTCACGCAACGGAGGAAGAAAATGGGTTATCCGATAAAAAAGCTGTCTCATAATTATTTTATAACGACAAAAAAAGAAATCAAAATAAAAGTTATTTACATTTCATGAACATTTTCTGAATGTAGGACACCCTTTCAGTCTTAATGTTTAAATCAGACTACGTTTCAAGATGCTAAGAAAAAGGATTCGGTCTTGAGGTCAATGAACGATAACGCTCAAAAAGAGTTCAAGCTGATGCAGATAAGTTTTAATTACCATGGGTGCAAGAACGGCGGAAGATTTGTGTAAAAAAATTTATATTTCGTTTTCCAAATAGTCCAATTACGTTTTGAAATTGTTGCTGTTGATAGTTTATCCTATATTTGCCAGCAGACGCTTTGGAGCGAATTCGTCGTGTACAGTCCACTCTGTCGTCTATCGATTGGACTTCAGAATGTAATGATGGAGCTATGTGTCATCTACTGTCGATGCAGTTATTCGATTCACTTAAGATTTAAGATTTCCAAACACTGTTCCGAGTCATCATATCGTCGTTTTTTGGTAAAAACGCGCGGCATCCACTTTGCATAGAGCTTTCTCATCCCCAAATATTCGTCAACGATATAATGTACAAGTTCAATTGATATCTTTAGAGAGCCTGCTATCTCGAGCATTTTCACTTTAAGGTCATCAAACAATTTTTTGTGGAGTTTTTTGGTGTATTCTCGCTAAAACCTCTTTTGGGTGCTCAATTCACCATGTTTATACTACCCTTGAATCGGTCAACCTGTTATAAGGCGGCTTCAAATTTGTTTATGTATAACCAACTTAAGTATTTTCATGGAAGAATCTTGATGAAATAATCCTACCGGGTTCTCAGTAAAATTTCTGCAAGTTTGATAAGAAAAAACTACCCAAATGAATTGATTTGCTTGTCAAATAACTTTTGGCACACGTGTTTCTAGATAAGAAGCTTAATGGAAAGAGTAGTACGAGTATTACATAATAAAGAAAAGTTAAATAGAGCACAAGACAATAAAGGAATAAAGACAAGGTGATAAATAGTGTCATCCCTTTCGAAATGCAATCAAAAGAAGAATTTAGTGTAAGAAGAACAAAGGGCAATGATTTAAAGATGGGGAATTTCAAACATGCAGGAAGCTAATAAGTGTGGGTGGAAAGGAAGTCAAAGGGGGGGCGTAGAGTTGACTTTTTTATTTTCTGTACACACATATCTCATATACATATATTAGCACACGCATATTTGTGTTGAGTTACGCATATTTGCTCGTATACGATTTGTTTACCCTACGCATGAAGTTCGATATGTGGTACACCTGCTTGTGTGTGACACGGCGTATACGCAACTCGTGTTCCACATAAGCGCACTCATGCTGCCTGTTCATTTGTAAGCATCCAATAAAAGCGTGTAGAACATTTATTTTAGCTTGTTTGTTGATAAAGCTCGTTTGTTAGTGTCTCGGAAAATGTTTATGCGACTCGCTACATTGCTAACCAAGGCACCTAAGCACTATCTACATTGTGGCTATGTATCTATTCTTTGCTCTTTTCTACAATGTGTATTTGCATTTAATGGGTTTGGCTCAAGGTGACAGCTGAGTAAGTCCCAGGTTGGCACTTCTCAAGTGACAAATGGTTTGGGTGGGGTTACTATTTGTCAGTCTTGCGCGGAGCCACAGAACTAGTACACAGTTTCTTGTTAGTTTACCGTTAGTGGGTGCGTCCATGGCATTTGTACTACTTACCTATTATTGTTAACCTTTTCAGTGATTTCCACATACGACATATATATGTACATATATATATATATATATATATACGACATATGATGCGCTCGGAGTGTGAGGTGCATCAAAGTACTTCACATACTCCCACCAATATATAAAGAGTGAAGTCAATTAGATAATCAAGGATTTTTGGCACAGACAGCACCCTTATTTAAAAAAGAGGTTCTCTCAATTTTGTTAAGATATCTCAAACATTTGCCGATATATGCGGCATAAGGACAGCTGCAAGTTCAAAACTATTTTAATTAGATATTTGAGGCCTAAGGAAATTAATGGTTCGATTCACACTGAACATTATATGAAGAAAAGGCTGGATTACAATCCGAATTCACACATTTTCAAAAGTGAGTGAGGATGCTTAAAGAATATGCATGGATGACCTCAGCTTATGACTTACCACAGCTCCCATATACCCAATCTAGTTATTTGCGAACTTCAGATTGACATTATACCGCATTTCAATATGTCAGATATATTAATTAAATAACTCAGGAAGTGTCTATATCTACTAATTAAAAATTAATTTATTTTGTTGAGAGATATATCTTCATGATTTTAAGTGAACTAAACATAGAATTAACACCAAATTAAGGATCAAAATCAACGCACAAAATAAAACACAACAGTAGAGTCCAAATAATCAGGACGATTCCGGATTTTATGCGGCCAACGACTGTCAACTCGATGGGGGTGGACTCATTGCTTACCACCGACACGATGAACACGTGGGTCGAAGTCGTCAGCTCGGCGTGTAAAACTGAACTGAAGAGCTTCTGTTCACTAAAAACACCGGAGGGCGTTTTGCAGACGTTTACTCAACAAGGCCCGTGGGAGTGGGTCAACTGACGACTGGGCGTTAAATGAAAAGGAACTTGCAGTAAACAAGTCCTAGATAAGAAAGGTACAGAAGACTTCATGGAAAAGCTTCTGTGCGGATATTTGTTGGAGTGCTGCAAAAGGTTTGTGCAGCTTTTGTCGAACTTCTGGATGAATGACACTTGAGTTTTGCGATCAATTCGCTCAAACTTTCAAGTTCCCGGGACCGGATCGCATCATAACAGCGCAGTTGTAGCAGGCTTTATAGGTGTCATGCAACTGATTGGCACCTATCTATGCGTACGGCATAAGACTGGGGTGTGGAGACGGGTCAGAGTTACGTTCATTCCGAAAGCTGGTACAGCCAAGCAGTTCAGGCCCATCAACCTCTCCTACTAAAACCTATGCAGAGACTGATGGACTGGTACATAAAGAAGTGCATTTCGAGGAACCATTCATCAGGAGTGCAACATGCTTATTGTAAAGGCGAGCTAGACATACTATCCTAGCATGGCTTGAGAAAGCCATTGAGGTTAAATAATTCCTGTATATTGACGCAGCTTTCAATAACGGCCTGGCGGAAACAGACGTAACTGCTCTGGACGGTCCTGGGAAATTTCTTGAGTGCCGTGCACGAGTTGACGCTAGGGTATTTAAGCATCATATGCTTCGACCTCATACCGGATCACTTAAATAATGGAGTCTGGCGGCTACTTCTCTATCCATATACCGGCGAAGGAGTTGTGGGTGGAAAGAAGTCGTTGGAGAAGAGGGGCAGTGAGTTTATTTACGGATAGGTCAAAAATTGGGGCAAGGTTGGTGCAGAAGTTTACTGTCAGGAGCTCTCTATCAGACCCAGTGATCTCTTTGCTCTCAGTGAGGCTAGGCTCTCCCTAGTTGTAATGGACGAAAACGATGGACACATCTCAACACTTCCTTTTTGACTGTTCCGCATTTGGGAAGTCAAGGTCTAAACTCTTGGCAGCGCATATCTTCGGATATCCCACCGAAATAGGGGGATTGGAAATTAAACACCTGTGCAAATTTGTATTGGCTACTAGGCGTTTTGCTAATCTATAATTTCGAACACAGGAATTATCCTTTTATATGATTTCACTAAGGACTACTTAGCAGTCCACGTGCGATCTCTCTAGATCAACCATCTAACCTAACCTAATTTGTGAACTCGGTACCTTGCTGGAAATTAGTTTAAGAATATTTTCTGCTGCTACAACAACAACAGTATTGCGGAAATCCAAGCTAATGATCTTTGCTCCTGAGGTCCAATGAAATGGATTGACAGAAGGGGAATTCGGGCATTATGTAGCTACAGCAGGTTTTGTCGTTGTCGTACTGTAATGTAGTATGTCAACGTTGACTTTACCTAGAAAATAAGATTAAATAAATATACGAGACTGAACATTATAGCTAAGTGAGGTATAAAAATATAGGGATTCAATATAATTGCGCAAAGTCAGTATTTTCTTTCTAAACTTCCGAAGGATGAGGAGTTGTAATATGTTTCTTTTAATCAAGTTTTAAACATATTTGCGAGCTATCAACTTGTTATAAATTTGTGTAACTTCGCTCTTGTTTTCTGTCTTATTTAATTTCTATAAGTATTACGAAATTTTACAGTTAAATCGTCGTTTGTAATGTGGAATATCTTCTCTAAAGAGGGTCTGAACAAATTATTTGATCTTTTAGTTTAACAGATAAGTAGTAATAATTTTTGAGTTCAGACATCGAATAACTGTGGGATAAAAACAATTAAATTTACATAAAACTTTTTAGTTTAGTGCCTGTAGTACAATATTTAATTTGCTTTTTTTACACTAATGAATAAAATTATATAATTAGGTAGAAGCACTGGCAAAAATATTTTACTATTAAGCTTTTCTTATTATTTGCAGCCACATTTTAAATTATCCTTAAATTTTA
Organism: Bactrocera neohumeralis; assembly: GCF_024586455.1. Taxonomy (NCBI): domain Eukaryota; kingdom Metazoa; phylum Arthropoda; class Insecta; order Diptera; family Tephritidae; genus Bactrocera; species Bactrocera neohumeralis. The sequence continues at coordinate 38,044,109 of NC_065921.1, forward strand.
CAAAAGCATTAAGTTCTAAGTTTTAAACAGATGGGAGGTCTCGGCAAAAATATGTTATACTACAAGCGTTTTTAACCCTGTTATATATGATAAAAGTTTTATAATAAAATTATAATATTTGCGAAATTTTCATAAAACATTTTAACATATCTTGCAGCTCTCCTCAGAAAAGCTTGATTTAAAAAACATTACTTTTTGAGTATGCCATCTGTGTGCCTTTCAAATTGCTTAACTAAATTTTTCAAAATGAATGACAATCCTGCAATTTTTACCACCATCCAATACTATAATTATTAAAAAAAAAGTTCTAAAATAGTTATTACAATCGCATCTGACCACTTTACGTTTGTCCTCCGTACACTGCCACGGTGACTGAACTCTGTTGCGCAACATAATTTCCTTACTCTAAGAAATTTGCTTCATATGAGCGCATTATACATATTGCAAGCATATTTCCTACCGAACCCTTTTTGAGCGATTCAAATATTCTCGAATATTATGGAAATTTCTTGCGTATAAATACCTTGGAGAGTACATATAAAAAGACACTTCAACGCTCATATGCGAGCGTGGAGATGGTCCCATGCTTGCTAATGTGGGATGGGGTGCACACTCAGTTATGAATAATAAAAGCGCTAAAGTCAGATCAATCAATTTCGTCGACAATGTTAAATTTATTACTTTCGCAAATGTGTTACGGATATAATAAAGATGTGCTTTAATTCAATGAGCATTATTTCTAGACTTATTCATGTATTGGTTATGTGCTCTGTACAAATTAGAGAGAGAATAAGAGGATACCGAAAAAGTGTTGCTAAATGCATGAGTGACAGCTGTTCCAAAGCAAGTCTTAAAATATAACTCGGGAATGAATGTAGAAGGGAATATAAGGTAATAGCTACAGATACAGTTATGTAGGTGTAGAGAGCGTTCATAGGAGTTTTTAAGGACTTGTGCAAGTACGTGTGTGGGATAAAAATATATCATTTTATTTGCGTATTTTTATTTCGGTTGATATAGGAATAGCAAATGTAAGAAGCCTTCAAACGAAATATGTATATGCACATATATAGGGTGATTTATATAAATACATCTATATGCATATATGTATGTACATTAGGGTGGCCGTTATTTCCCAAGGAGAATTTTTTTGCAAAGGAATTTTCAGTTTTACACTAAAATAGTAACCAACATAAGCTAAATCGTAATTTTGTCCCAAGAAAATAAGGAAAAAATCTTGAAATTATGATATTCTAATGCAAACTTTTCCTCTCTAAAAATATGTTTTTTATTGATTTTTCCAAAATAATTATTCCTTTAAATGTTATAAGCAGTTACAGTTATATAGCATTCACAGTAGGATTTAAACATTCTGTATTGCTCATACGACATGGTGTACTCTATGAATCATATAATATCATAAATGCGAATGTAAGTTTGTTTGTTATGCTTTCACGCAAAAACGACTTAACCGATCATCATGAAACTTTGTAGATATACTCCTGAAGGTATTAGAAGTAAAAGAGGGTACTTTATGTTAAAAAAAAAATTTTAAGAAAGATAAAAAAATTGTTTGTCAAAAAATCGTAAAATTTAGCTACTTCAACGCCATCTAGCATTAAAGTAATGAAGTTTCAAACATGAGTACTGTAATACCGTCCCACTGTATTACCGGCGGTGACGACAATATCTTATTTAATTGAATATACATAGTTTCAACTGTTTCTAATTTTTCTATATTTATTGTTATTTTCTTCTGTCGTTACATGCAGTATAAAAATATTAAAATTTGTTAGGTAATCAGTAGTTTTTGTGGTTGTGCGCTGATGTTAATTATTACTCTGCTTTTCTTAGAAAATGCCTCGGAAGCGGAAATGTGTTATATCCAAAATTTCATCGCGTCCCGTGTCGCAAAAGTTGCACGAAATCAAGAAACTTCGGCTCACGCAGAGCTGAGAAGACAGCAACAAGCAGAGCGACAAAGAGTTTTGAGAGCAGCTGAAACGCCTCTTCAGGCACGAGTTCATTTAGAAAGACAAGCTGCACTGCAGACAACTAGAAGAGCGATAGAAACACCAGAACAATCGCAGGTGAGAAGAATTGATAATGCAGACATGCAGACCACGCGCCGCCGAAATTTCATGCGTAATGATTGGGCTAAGTATAATGGTACTGGGTTTCAATATGATCCTTCAGTTGAATATCATAATCATCCATTGATTGTTATTGGCTCAATGAGTAAAAAATGCCATTACTGCGATGCTTTTAAATGGAAAGATGAAACTGATGGAATGTGCTGTTCCGGCGGTAAAGTTTCACTTCCATTACTTGGTGAACCAAAAGAGCCTTTGAAAACTGTATTATTAAATGTTACAGATGAGTAACATGTCGTATTCATGGTACACCTATTCAAAACCAACCTGGGGTTAAAGCATCGGATGCTCTTGGTCGTGTCTATACCGTACATGTTACGAATTTTGAATGCTTTTGTCTGCGCACGTTGTTGCATCATGTTAGAAGTCCAATTAGCTTTACAGAACTTAAAATTGTCAATGGTCAGGAATATCAAACATACCGAGAAGCATGTGAAGCTCGGCGACTGTTAGAAAATGACAATCATTGGGACGAAACTATAGAGGAAGCTGTACAATGCCGATCGCCAGATAAAATAAAGTAACTTTACGCTACGCTTTTATCTTCTTGCGGTCTTTCTAACCCTAAAACTCTTTGGAATAAGTACAAAGAATACATGGCTGAAGATATTTTACATCAACTGCAGCAAGTACACACAGATATTACTTTCAATGAACATGTCTACAATAAAACGCTAATTATAATCGAAAACATGGTTTTTACGATGGTTGGGAAAAAATTAGATGATTTTGGAATGTCGAGCCCTCGACGAGACAATATGGATGATTTTGATAATGAAATTGCACGAGAGCTAGTTTATGATTTCATAGCACTGCAACATCAAGTGATAGAATTAGTCCCTCAATTACTTCCAGAGCAAAATCATGTTTTCAATCAAGTTTTACGTAAAATAGACTCTGGCAGTCTTGGACTCTTCTTTCTCGACGCACCAGGAGGAACTGGAAAAACGTTTTTGCTTAACTTATTATTAATGTCCGTCAGAAAAGACCAAAAAATAGCAGTTGCTGTAGCTTCATCAGGTATTACCGCGACGCTAATAAATTTTAAAGTTACCATTGAATTTGGCACAGGAAGATTCGCCCATCTGCAATTTTAGTAAAAATAGTTCACGAGGTAGGATGCTGCCAGAATGCACGCTTTTAGTGTGGGATGAAAGTACCTTGTCTCTCAAGAAGGCTATAGAAACATTAAACCGAACTCTCCAGGACTTGTGAGATAGTACAGATATAATGGGAGGAATGGTAGTTTTATTGGCTGGTGATTTCCGTCAAACCCACCCAGTGCTTCAGAGGGGGACAACAGCAGATGAAATTCAAGCGTGCATTAAATCATCACGCTTATGGTCGACAGTTGAAAAACTCCGCCTGAAAACGAATATGAGAGTGCATCTTCATAATGACGTGGATTCAGGACTTTACGCAGAAATGTTGTTGAAAATTGGTGATGGTTATTTAGATGTTGACGTTGAAGGCTATATATTACTGTCAAGAGAGTTTTGTAATTTAGTAGAAAGTGATGTGGATCTCATTGCTAATGTTTTTCAGGAATTGCAACAAAATTTGTGTAGTGATCAGTGGTTGTGTGCAAGAACATTATTAGCACCAAGAAATGAAATTGTTAATAGGATCAACACTGACATTTTAAAC